>NW_015542356.1:2837499-2846906 GCF_001515605.1 Sinocyclocheilus anshuiensis | reverse complement strand
AACACGCCCCCACATGTCTACGTCACGATGTGGGAAGATTTGCATAACACCGGCCAAATGTTCATGCAAAGAAAGAAGGCGTAACTTTGATTCTCGCTGCAGTATTGTTGCTGCCGCTGCTGCCATGTCGTGGAGACGCTGTGCGTTTCATTGTGAAAGCGAAACTACATTGTTTGGTCTTCCAAAAGAGTTGCATTCAAGCAATTGACGCCTAACTGCCACTAATTCGAAAGTGAAAGTAAAATGCAAACAGCGCTTTTAAGCTATTTAAAAGTGAAGGAAAGCGAGGAAAAGAGGGAACGCCCCTGCGGTGATACCGGCATTACCGGTGTTGTCACACGTCGATTAACCGGTGGGAAAATTTCCTCACCATCACAACCCTACTCTACATTTGTTCAGACAGTGAGTAAAATCACTGAAATTCTGCTACCCAAAGAACCCAACGTTGCAATATTATATTTCCCTAAAAACTGACTAAAATGTCAAAAATGTCAAAACACATAAATTTCTGTATTAGAGGCCTCCTACAACAACAACATTTAAAAGGTGAAATAATTTGGAAGAATTTGGGTCTTCTAGGGTTAAGCTTGTAATCTGCTGACTGATGTATTTTTGGGTCAACACTGTCCTGCACATATAAGACACAATAGTTCGGTTTTGAAACCTAGTGAGCCGCCTACTAAGAGAGCATTTTAAAGCATCATATGTAAAAGGGAGACTTCTACTTTTTAAGACACCTTCTTTGGCCAATTTCTAAAGATGTGATCACATGTACCGTTGTTCAATGATTTTTTTTTATTTTTCATTTCAGTCATTGCTCACCATTGGATCCTCTGCAGTAAGTGAATGGATTTATACAGATGATAAAAACATCACGATAACCCACAAGTAATCACCTCCAGTCTATCATTTAATGTCTTTTAAAGTGAAAAGCAGTGTGTTTGTAATAAACAAATCAATCATTAAGATGCTTTAAACTGTCTCTTTTGGCCAAAATATCACTCTATAATAACACTTCCATAATAAGGCTTTGATCAATTAACAAGATGCTAATTGATTGACATGGATTATTATTTGTGGACTGCTGTGTTGTTATCCGCTGTTTTTGGTTCTCATTCTGACGGCACCCATTCAATACAGAGGTCCAACTGGTGAGTAAGTGATGTAATGCTAAAATTCTTCACATCCCTTTCGATGAAGAACTCATCTGAATCCTGGATGGCCTGAGGGTGAATGGACTTTAAACCAATTTTCATTTTGGGGTGAACTTTTCCTTTTAGTCAGCATTGCATGTATCCTATCCTTCACAAAAAAGTCAATCACAATGCATTGCAAATGAGCTCAGTGGAGAGAAAAAAAAATCCAAGCTGGTGAACAAGGCAAAATACATTATTATTGAATATAAATATACTTATTTCATTCAATACAGAAAAATATCTATAAACAATATTTCAAATCTAATAAAAAATTGACTGTTTTACTCGATATTTCACTGTGCAATGTATCATTAGCAACATGCAAACATCAAACTCTATTGGAATCAATTACTCCAGGATCAGGAGCACTACTTCTGCAGCGAGCGGAGCCCGTTCCAAATGAGTCCCTTGTGAAGTTCAACTTCAGTCAGGATGCTTCCTTAGTAGAGAGCTGCCTATTTCAACCTAATCTCATGAGTATTCGTATGTATTTTAAGTAAAATGTGGTTCTACTACACATACTGTATATTACTTGTGTTTGCACAGATACTAAAACTGGCATATTGGCAGCATCTAAAATGTGAATCATTACTAATGAACTTTACAGACATAAAAATGATCAGTCACATTTTAACGTCCTATTCTCGCCATTAACAAACCATTAACTAGGACTTTTGCCTCAAACTACTAATGTGATGTTTATTAATAGTTAGTAAGGTAGTTGTTAAGTTTAGGTAATGGGTAGGATTAGGGATGTAGAATATGGTCATGCAGAATATGTGCTTTATAAGTACTAATAAATAGCCAATATGTTATTAATAGGCATGCTAATAAGCAACTAGTGAGAATTGGTTCTTATACTAAAGTGTTACCAAATGATCCTTATGTAATCAATGAATATTTATAAAATATAAACTTAATATAAAATATAAAATTAATTGGTTTATTCTATGTATGATGACTGAGGTTTTTTTCAATTGTATTTATTAAACATTGTTTGCTCATTTACTTAACGTTTCATTATGTCCATGTCTGGTTTCAAAGGATTACATCAGTTTAAACACAAATACACTTTAAAGTCTTGAAATGAATCCAAGTCCTGTAATAATTTAACCATTACTTATGTAACATTTATTTTGTTTGCCTTGAGACACAGCCGTTTTTAAATATATATATATATATATATATATATACTGTGAATAAAAAATGACCATAAAATGCACAGTAGTGCACATGTAGTCAAAATTTTCAGAATCCATATGATTGTGTTGTGTGGAACATAACCAAATTCAAGTCTTTGTTAAGACCTCTGGTTTTGTTGATGAAGATCGATAAATAGTGAAATCACACACTTGTTAATGTAATATTTTCAAAAGCATTACAAGAATGGTTTTATGCAAGTGAATTATATAAAATATAAACAAAATATATCTATAAAACAATACATATGCATGTAAATTAAAATAATCACATTAAGTAAATGTTAATATTTCACATTTTTATAACTGTAACGGAATACTGGTTACATTTGTCAATAAATGTCCTTTTTTTTTTCAGTCTCTATCCAAAAGTACAAAAAAGTATGTTTTAGTATTTTTAAAATTTAAAAATTAAGCGAATACCAACATATAAACAATGAGTCCAGGCTGCCTATTTCTAGACACCAAAGCACTCACTAGGTTTTGAAACAAGAGCTAATATGTTTGATCACAAATGTAAAAAAGTATTTCTAAAACCAGTTCAATTTGATCAGATATTTATTATTTTACTCTTAATCTTTGTGTATCATTAGCATTTAAACTGCCTGCCTGTCCATCATGAGAAGTAATATTTGTTTAGCATGCAGAATTTCTGCCTATTGATGCGTTCCACATCAGTCACATTTGGATGATTCCTTAAAAGACAGCTGACTTCTTAGGCAGTAGACAGCAAGGCAGCTGACTAGCTTACAAAAAAGCACTAATAATGCTATATTTTTATTGTGTTTGAATCATCATTATTATAAGAGGCGACTCTTCTGATCTATTTAATGTCAGAAATGACTAATTTCTATGGCAACATTCATAACAGCAAACATAATCCACATGTGGCTTTGTTGTTAATGGTAGCATAATTTTTAACCACTATTAACTCACCTTATGCTCTTGCACAATGTTTACGGAAAAAGCACACTGGGTAACAGTAACTATAATAAAACGACTAATGGAAGTATGTGTAGATCCACCTGACAACCTTTAACTATCAAGGCCACTGTCAATTTTGGTTCCTTTTACGATGCCACAACAACTGAGAGGAAGTCGGAGCTTTCATTAAATTTCCAACTTGTAATTACGAGTTCAACAAAGACATGAAGGGGTTTACAAGTCGGAAACTCATAATTACAGTGTTTCTGACAAGAAAGCAGAATAGATTCCTGCCTTTCCGTGAAACACAACATATCTGTCTGGGCATCAAATTTGAACCTGACGGGTTTCTTTTTTCCAACAGTAATTAACTATTCCTCAGCAGCAGTACGAAAGGCTGTATCTCTGTCAGATCCATTTCAGCTAAACAAAATGATACATCAGCAGAGAGTGCAAGAACATGGAAGCTCTAAGCTTAAATCGTTAGCAAAGCTTAGTCTCTGAATTGATTTCTGAGATAGAGAAAAATGGGCATATTTGTCATCTCTAAATAAGCGTTAGAAACGCCTAATTTAGCAGCAGACACAATATGACTTGAAGGAAATGCCTGAGTGTCCTGCTTCAGGTCTTCGGTCTATAAAGGTCTGGCAGATGGCAGAGGGAATCACCTTATGCTCTTGCACAATGTTTACGGAAAAAGCACACTGGGTAACAGTAACTATAATAAAACGACTAATGGAAGTATGTGTAGATCCACCTGACAACCTTTAACTATCAAGGCCACTGTCAATTTTGGTTCCTTTTACGATGCCACAACAACTGAGAGGAAGTCGGAGCTTTCATTAAATTTCCAACTTGTAATTACGAGTTCAACAAAGACATGAAGGGGTTTACAAGTCGGAAACTCATAATTACAGTGTTTCTGACAAGAAAGCAGAATAGATTCCTGCCTTTCCGTGAAACACAACATATCTGTCTGGGCATCAAATTTGAACCTGACGGGTTTCTTTTTTCCAACAGTAATTAACTATTCCTCAGCAGCAGTACGAAAGGCTGTATCTCTGTCAGATCCATTTCAGCTAAACAAAATGATACATCAGCAGAGAGTGCAAGAACATGGAAGCTCTAAGCTTAAATCGTTAGCAAAGCTTAGTCTCTGAATTGATTTCTGAGATAGAGAAAAATGGGCATATTTGTCATCTCTAAATAAGCGTTAGAAACGCCTAATTTAGCAGCACACAATATGACTTGAAGGAAACGCCTGAGTGTCCTGCTTCAGGTCCTCGGTCTATAAAGGTCTGGCAGATGGCAGAGGGAAGATGAATGTGAGGAGTCTCTTTTCCAATCAGGTGGGAAGGCTAAAGAGGTAGGCAAAGGCCGTCAGGGGTCACAAAACATAAATTATTTCAATTTGTAGGGGGGCAGCAAGTTGTTATCAGCCTAAAAAGGTCAAAAGCATGGAAGCAAGTGCTCGTCCCCTCTTGGTGATGGAGTGCTTTTTGCAAAACTTCAGCAGCATATAGTACGGCTGGTTTTATATCCTGCCATGTGAAAAGGTCAAGGTAAGTAAGATGACCAGTTAAAAGGTCACACCTTACTCACAAATAGAGATTGCCCCTTCAGATCTCAGACAGGACAGGTTTATATATAGTATTATATAAGGCGAGCCTCGCTGCTACTGTTGCTCATACTTTCAAACCTCCTGACTTTAATATTAAACTTGAGTTTATAATTCATCCAGCACCATTTGTGTTAGAGAAATGAATGGTACCTCAATCACACATCTTGTTGAAAAGAGAGCTGTGCTGTTTCTTTTCTAAGCAATCAGGCTTTTGAATTGGCAGACGATAAAACAGGCAGAAAAAAAGAAGAAAAAAAAAACACTGACTTACATCGAAGCAGGGATCACAGAGACCAGAACATAATAGAGACAGTGGGATGAGCCTATTTTTTATTTTTCACTACAGAACACCAACCACCTAGCAACAACCTAGAACACCCTAGCAACCATCTAGCAATACCCCAGGAACCATCCAGAACAACAAAACAGCTGCACAGTATTCTAGCTGTGTCCCAAAATGACATACTATACACTATGTACTATGTACTTGACTGTCTAGTATTCATTTTATAAGTTTAACAACAAAAAGAAATGTACTGCTAAAAATGGACAGAAATTAGCTGTAAAAATACAATACAGTAGGAAAAAAAGAAGAAAAAAAAAACACTGACTTACATCGAAGCAGGGATCACAGAGACCAGAACATAATAGAGACAGTGGGATGAGCCTATTTTTTATTTTTCACTACAGAACACCAACCACCTAGCAACAACCTAGAACACCTCAGCAACCATCTAGCAATACCCCAGGAACCATCCAGAACAACAAAACAGCTGCACAGTATTCTAGCTGTGTCCCAAAATGACATACTATACAGTATGTACTATGTACTTGACTGTCTAGTATTCATTTTATAAGTTTAACAACAACAAGAAATGTACTGCTAAAAATGGACAGAAATTAGCTGTAAAAATACAACACAGTAGCACCAGTTAAGGCTAAAAAAAAGAAAAGAATAAAAGTTTAAAGGAAAAAACAGCATACTTCATTAACTGAAATAATGTGAAATAGTATCTTTATACTGACAACCACCTTACGTGGTAAAGTAGAAAGCAACACTGTGAAGTTCATTGCAACACTGAAATATATCAATAAACATTAATTAAACAAAATAAAATATAACATACTGTATAAACCCCTAATGTATATAAATAAGATCAAATAATATGTAATACCAAAAAAAAAGATAATTATTTAATTTATTATTTATTTATTTATGTTATCAAATTGTAGGGTCACAAAGAATTCAGGGAATGTCAATTTATGGTTTTCATTGTAAATTTTAAGTTGACCTGTATTTCTTTATACAAAAAAAAAAAAAAAAGTGTTTTTCTGTAAAATGTCTTGATGTTCTGTTATATTTCTTATAATAGGGCTTATTTTTCATAGTGGCATTTTGAAATTCATCAATCTTTTTTTATAATTAATTAAATAATAATTTACTAAACAGGGCAGATTAGCACGAGAGCGCAATTCCAAAACAGTGCAGATGGGCATGTAAATTTCTGCGGGTGATTTACTGACAATGCGCAAATTAAAGAACACAGACGCAACATCTCATTGGCATATCGACCAACGCAACAAGCGCAGCAAAAATTAGCATAGTCCCAAATAAGCAGAGCCGATGCAGTGCGGGTGATCTACTTATGACACAGGCACAAAATAGTTAAAGATATGCTTTTCTGGCCATTAAATAATGGCACAAATACCAGTAATTTGACGAGCACAAACGTTAGTAAATTAGTCATTTTGCGTCTGAAAGGGAAACTCCTACAAATGCATATTCAATAAATCAGGCGCAAAAATAACTGTGTCCATGACTTTTCAGTGCTAATTCTTCACTGCGCATCTTTAGTAAAACCTGACAGTACTATTTTAATGCCAAAAGTGTGCTATTTTAACGCTTATTGTGTTTGAACCAGTCTAGATTGCACAGTAAAATTAGCAATCTAAATGAAAAAGCAATTAAGCAAGGTTGCTCTGCTGAGCTTTATCAAGGTAATTAAATACATTGTCAAACTACACATTTTTTTGCATCCACATAAATACAGGTACTCTCTTACATTCACACAAGCAGATATTTCCAGTATTTTAATGGCAGAATGTTTAAGAAATGACCTGATATCACATTTTACAAATGAAAGGGTATCCACTCCTCTGCAGGATGAGATCAGAGGGGAACCGCAGGGGAAAGCCAAGCAGAGCTTTAGACTCATAGCATGACATCATCTTGTGACTGGCACCAGACACCCCTCCTGAGAGTGTGGAAGTGCTGGAGTGCCATACGGAATTGGAAATGTTTAGATGATGTCCTCACTTCAGGACCTCTAATGTAAGCACATCAGTGCGCCAGACACAGATCAATCAAAGCTGAGAGAGAAAACGGCCCATCTTCTTCCTCTGGAGGGAAAAAGGATAATGATTCGAGCTTTCACGTGGAAAACATCAAAAATGGTTGTTTTCTAAATGTAGAAAGCCCCATTTAGAGCTGTAAAATTGCTGTTATACAATGTAGCAAAGAAAAAACTCTGTTTGCATGAATTTCTCCTCACAGAATAATGCGCTATTGACCTTTAACCTGCATATTTCCATCACAAACCTGTGATACAGTAGCTCAATATCTTACTGTACACTTCTCAAGCTCAGCAATTGATGTATTCTTTTAAAGTTTCTTGCTTTTGCTTTAATGGGTCTCTGGAGACAATATAGGGAATCCTTTGAAATATTCAGTGTATGAACATACATAGCCATATTTCTGAAGCCATTTGCTCTTCATCATTGCTTCTTCATATTCGGTTTCAAGTAAGCGGGAGGAGAAATGAACAGGCAACAAAAGAGAGATCCTCCCTTCTGTCCATGCTTAAAGGGATAATTTATCCAAAATGTAAATGCTGTCTTCATTTACTCTCCCTCAGGTCATTCCAAACTTATATGGTTTTCTTTCTACTGTGGAACACAAAAAGAGAACTTTTGAATAATGTACGTTACTGTTTAAAAATCTGGGGTTGGTATGATTTCTTTAATGTTTTTAAAAGTGTCTAATGCTCAACAATTTACTAGATCAAACAATGTAAAAACAGCAGTGATGTGAAATATTACAATTTAAAATAACTGTTCTCTATTTTAATGTCTTTTAAAATGTAATTTATTTATGTGATGGCAAAGCTGCATTTCACCTCATGATCCTGCTGATTTCAGATCGATCAATCAATCAATCAGTAGCCAGCTATGATATTCTTTAAAACATCCCCTTTTTCTGTTCAATGGAAGAAAGTCATACAGGTTTGGAATGCCGTGAAGGAGAGTAAATAATTTTGAGGAGAACTATCAGTTTAAGATGACAACATTTTGAAGTTGTGACCATTTACAGTATTTAAAAACAGGTACATTTGTGTACTTGCTGGGAATACAGTAATCATTCAGAGTAAGTGCTGCCTGCAGTTGGTATTCCAGCATAGGGAAAATTTAACAATCAAAAAAAGAAAGCTTGTGGAAGTGTGCGTGAGGAAGGCAGGGGGCGGGAGACTGAAATGGGAGTCACACAGAATAAGCCCGAAGGCATTGACTGCTGCTCAGCCCATCCTAGACTTTAATTACTGCTAGTGAAGCAGCCATTCACATATCTCCAGGGTGGCTCGGCTTACCTCTGAATTAATGATGCACAGGGCTCAAGTGAAACCATGGGCATGATTCTAGAGGTTAGATGACTTTTGACACTGGACATATGGCTATTTGAACACTGAAAAGGTTTAAGGATGCAAACTGTTTCAGAGGATACTTTTCACAGACTCTGCTGGATGAGATTTGCATATTGCCACTATGGCAACAACTAGCATATATATAGTGTTGACCGAAATTATTAGAACACTAGTATTTTCACCAGCTAAAAAAAAAAAAAAAGGTTTTAAGTCAGTTATTTCGATCTTTTGCTGTAGTGTGTCAGTAGGAATATCAGTTTACAAACATTCATTTTGCCATTAATTGTAATTATTAATTATTATTATTAATCAATTACAATTAAAAGTAATTATTAAATAATACAAATTAACAATTATTAAAATGTTACTTTTTAATTAATCAACACACCATGTGACGTGACGTGTGGCCAAGTATGGTTACCCATACTAGGAATTAGTGCTCTGCGTTTAACCCATCCAAAGTGCACACACACAGCAGTGAACACTATATATATATATATATATATATATTAGGGCTGCACGATATATCGAAAACATCGAAATATCGCAAATGTAAATATCGCGATATACACATCGCAACGGCGTGCGATATTGACTCGAACCCCGCAACCTTGGGTTACGAGTCCGACTCTCTAGCCATTAGGCCACGACTTCCCCCCATGTACCCCATACCCCGGCATGAAAGGTACTGAAGTACACAATAAAATACTATAAATATAAAAAACTAATAATAATTATATATATATATATATATATATATTAGGGCTGC
>NW_015542356.1:2836155-2836736 GCF_001515605.1 Sinocyclocheilus anshuiensis | reverse complement strand
CGAGTTGATTCGTCTTTCGCATCTCCTCCTCATGTTTGAACACACACATACACACAGAATTATGTCAATAGTACCCGTCTCAACGATCATTCTTGTAAACGCAGTCAGTTATGTTTTAAATGAATGTAAACGGCTGAGAAAGAAATCGGATGTGTATCATTATACTGGATCCGTGCAGTCGGATTTAAAGGGACAGCAGCCTATAAATACGTGCTGCTGAATATGTCACTAATGTTAACAAAAGAACAAAACGGCTATAACAAAGATTAATCTAAATTTAGTTCATACAGTGAACACTATGCAGTGTTATTTAACACTTAATTATTACATTTCTGTACCTGAATACTACTGTTTATTTGATCTATGCTTGTAAATTTTGTATTTGTTCTTTTTTCCCCCTTTTTCTTTTTTTTTTTTTATTGACTTTTCTTTTGCCTTTTTTCATGTTTGAACTTTCTCAGACTATAGTTTTTGCTGTGGTATATGAAGAAGTACTTAAAGTGTATGGAAAGCAAAGTTACAATGATACAAAATTAGTGTCATTAATTTTTTTTGTTTGTATGTTCACACTGATGTTAAAA
>NW_015542356.1:2828067-2830702 GCF_001515605.1 Sinocyclocheilus anshuiensis | reverse complement strand
CACACACACACCACACACACACACACACACACATATATATATATATATATCTCAATCAATCAATCCACAATTCTGCTTAATTACACACACACACACACACACACACACATATATATATATATATATCTCAATCAATCAATCCACAATTTATGCTAATCTGCTTAATTTTAATTTTAACAATGATCATTAAGCAAATGTATAAATAAACAAACAAACAAACAAACAGAATTTGGACCCCCATACTTTGTTTTGTGATAGATTACATTATTGGATAACGTGAAATGAAAGACATGAAACTAGCACCATATAGCAGATTGGTTGCTGAGGCAACAGTCAATTATATACTTTGGGGGCCATTATACAAATATATTTAACCACAGAATGGGAGAACAGTGTATTCCAGAGAGCCGTGTAATAAGATGGTTTTCAACTGGTCATTTCAGCAGGTCCAGACTATTTCAGAAGGTACTGTAGTACTGTTTTGCTGCAGTGACTTTTTTTAATAATGTTAGCATACAATATATTTTTTACACACAGTATAAGGTTTTTGTTCTTGTTGAGGCAGTTTTGTTGACATTAATGATCACTTTCTTTCTCCAATGGTGGTGGGAGCTATTGTTGCTTTGTATTGCTTTGTCTCAACTGCACATTTCCAGAAAAATATGTCTCGCATTAGTTTCTCACAGGCCTCATCTTTCTCCTCATAGTTTTTTTTAGAGAAGAGTCTAATAAAAACAGTTTAAAACTTAGTGAAACCCACTGAGCTAATGAGCCATGAGATATCAAAAGGCCCGAACACGCACAGCAAAATTACTACAGGATGTGGGCAGATTGTTAAATTGCCACAAGGAGCCTTGAGAGTGGTTTAAGTTTCTCTCATGTCTCTTATCCAGCGTGTCTCATAACTCCAGGCCTCTGTGCTACAGGGAGGGTCCACAGAGTGACAATAACCTGCTGTGCTGTACATCAGCTTAGCGCCTTCATTAGCCACCGCAATTGTATTGCCGTGCCATAATTATCCCACTCCAATATCCCGAGAGCCGCCGCCTCATCCTCATCCTCCTCTGCCTTCTGAGATGTCATAAAAGAAAGAGAAAAAAAATGTATGAAATGTGTTGGATGGAGCTGAATTATTCATTCTGTTCTATTACTGTTTTGCGTTCACACTAGCCCTCACTTTAACTTTACATGCCATTAGCTAGATGTCAAAAGTATCTGAGCTACTTGCAAGCACTGTTATTAAAAATAGCAGAAACAACAGCTGTTGCTTTCTTACTGTTGCTATGAAAGTCCATTGTGGAGATATTTTAAGCAAATGAAAATATAAGAATAAATACGATGGCAAAAGTGTTTTTTTTTTCTTTACAGTGCGTTTGACGTTTTACAGCAAGCATTTCTGCATATGTTGGTACTACTGTATGTTTTTTTTGGAAATGTATCATGTAAATACCATGGTTTATTATTCAGCACCACAGTAAATATCAAAGTATCATGGTATTACCGTTTGAAACCTTCCCTGTGTACCAGCACTGTACTTTTCTGTAAGGGTAAGTAGAAATCATATGATTCATTGACACTTTCAATATCATAAAAACCACTTATCATAAAAAATATATAATAGAAGTACGAGTCTAATGGAAATCAATGACTTTTGCCTAGTGTCTCTGCTATTGATTTGAAGTATATGGCAGAGGTAAGAGCACAGGTTTTGTAGAGCCCCAGGCAAGATCACTGCAAAAATGGATGAACAGATTCTCTTTTTTCAAAAATCACTAAAAAGTATGCTGTGTACAAAGAATCAACTACAAGTAAGCAATGCTGAAGAAACTGCATGCCCATGAACTACATTCTATACATAAAAAAAAATATTTGAAAAAAAAAAATATATATAATGATAAATAATTTAAATACAACCACTATATAGTACCATCACACCTCTAATATATAATATAATATAGAAGAACATCTTCAAAACAACAATATAAACAAACAAATAAATCATCAATCAATCAACCAATCAGTCTGTCTGTCTGTCTGTCTGTTAATGTCATGTACAGATATGTGGGGGAAATAAATAATGATTTAAATATGTTCATATACTGCTTAAAAAAATCTAAGGTGTAATTAAATGGGTCATATGATGCGATTTCAATTTTTCCTTTCTCTTTGAAGTGTTACAAGCTCTTGGTGCATGAAGAAGATCTGTAAAGTTGCAAAGACTAAAGTCTCAAATCCAAAGAGATATTCTTTATAAAAGTTAAGAGTCAGCCACGCCTACCTAAAATGGCTCGTTCTAACACGCCCCCACATGTCTACGTCACGATGTGGGAAGATTTGCATAATGCCGCCCAAATGTTCACGCAAAGAAAGAAGGCGCAACTTTTATTCTCGCTGTAGTATTGTTACTAGTGTTGTCAAAAGACCCGGTATTTCGGTACCAAGTTGGTACTAAAAAAATTAAAACGTTACGGTATCAGGTTTTTTTAAGTACCGGTGGTACCGAGTACCCGGTCAACCCGGTTCTTGATGCGCTATCTGAAAGCTATCCTCTTCATAAAAGCACTGAGACGTGGCGACCTCAAGAGGAGGAAATGCATCAAACTAACAAAACACCTTAAAGACCGACACCCCAAAA
>NW_015542356.1:2807392-2828019 GCF_001515605.1 Sinocyclocheilus anshuiensis | reverse complement strand
GTATGTGGAAAATGTGTTTTTTGAACCTTAAACCGCATAAACACATTTCATTACACCAAATACACAAAATAATGTTCTTTTTAGCAACATCATATGACCCCTTTAAAAGAAATGATTGGAGTACTTTATCATTAAACGAACAAGACCCTGAATAAGTGAAACTGAACGGCATCCCAGTTTTCTGGGTTTTCCTATGGTGCTCTAGGTTTATATGTAATACAGCAGCACAGCTGGTGCAGTCAGTGGCATCTCTGAGGTGTGGCACAGGGGTGGCCGTAAATCAGCGATGTGGACTGTTAACCAATCAACATCTGTAAATCAAGCAGGAAGCTACTGGGCTCTGGAGGACAGAGATAATATGTAATATGTGCCAATATGTAATTTGATATTGACATGGTATTCCCACTGGCACAATAAATCTGCCGAATATAGGTCTCTCAAGGTTTCTGTCAAGAAGAGAGAGAGAAGTGTGGGGAAAAGTACCCTAAAAACACACAATCTTTGGAATACCAGTACCTCGGGTCTGACAGTATGGTGTCAAAGCATGTGAAGTAATTACTCTGTAGTTTAACCACAGCACAGTGAGGCCAGTAAAGTGATGAGTCAGTGTCTTACTCACACTGACATTACACACACAAATGGGTCTTCCATCTGCATTAAAAGCAGTGAGTTTTCAGTCATACATAGGGTTGCAAAAAGGTGGAAAATTTCCAGTAAATTTCAGAAACATTCCAGAAATTTTGGAAACTTTCCATTATTTTTTTTGAATATGCCAGGGATTTTTGGAAAGTTTGCGGAAATTTACCAGATATTTTCCACCCCTTTGCAACCCTAGTCAGCACCAGTACTTCTCAATCTGCAGCCTGAGACAAAAACTTCTTAAAAACAACATTCAGGTTTTCCTCTGATTAAACAAATAAAAAAGACCTGAAGTCACGCTTCAGCTATTATGTCTCATCACATAAAACCTAGTCATTTTCTGGTGATAAAATTAACTTGTTTCATAGTGCTACATGTGTGTGAGGGAATTTGGACACACAACAGCAATAAAGATGAAATGAATGGGAGATAGATAGACAGACAGACAGACAGACAGACATATTTGAGTTAATGATTTTTTTGTCGTCGTTGTTGTTGTCATTATAAAATAAAATAAAAATAAATAAATATCTAAATAAATAAACAAATGTATTCGAGTTAATGATGTTTTATTATTATTATTATTATTATTATTATTATAGTAATATAAAATGAATACAAAATTTAAAATCTGTTTTTTTTTTAAGTACTTACATTTAACATTACATTACATTCACATTAAAATGAACTAAAATTTTACAATTTATATTTTGTATTATTACATAAAATCACCTAAAATGATGACTGTTTGGTTGTACTGATGATGTCATATGTATGTTGAAATGATATGCTGCTTGTGAGACTTGGAAAAGAGGGAAAGGTTGAGAACCACTGTCATACACTTACAAATCAGCCTTGACTTTCCACATCACTTTGCTATATTGCCCCATCAGTCTCTCTGATGAAGCCTCATCTATAGATCTCTCCCTAACTTGCCAGGCTGCGTGATGGATGAATATCCCACAAACCCATCTCTCCAGTTCATGTGAACTGCTGTAGCTAACGGAGCCAATTAACACAGGCTGTCTAGCAGAGCTATCTAATAGTACACAGCCTGTATGTGTGTTAATATCTTTTATATGCAGGTGTATTAATTATCCCATTTGAAAAATAGAGTACCAACATATAGACTCCTAGACTTGTGTTGTTTATCTTGCCCTTTGCTATGATATGACATGAAAATACTACAACCATTGGAAATATTGCTTTTGTGAGTTAATGAAAAATTCACGTTAAACATAAAAAAAAATATTTATAAAATGGATAGTTCTGGTTGTAAATCTGATTGGGTGAATCCAAGAAAGTCTAAGGTCTTAATGAAAGTCGGTCATTAAGACTTTTTAAAGGGAAGTAAAAAGTCCCTTTTTGGGGGGGACTTTTAAATAAAAGCATAATTTTATGATTTTATGCTTTTAATGCTTTTAAATAAAAGCATAAAATGCTTTTATTTAGCAAAGCCACATTAAATTGATCAAGCGACAGTAAAAACATTGTAATGTTAAAAACATCTACTTCAAATAAATGCTGTTATGTTTAAAGGGATGGTTCACCCAAAAATGAAAATTCTGTCATTACTCACCCACACTCATGTCGTTCCAAACCCGTAAGACCTTCGTTCATCTTCGGAACACAAATTAAGATATTTTTGATGAATTCTGAGAGCTCTCTGACCCTCCATAGAAATTACCACGATCAAGGTCCAGAAACATAGCAAGGAGATCGGTAAAATAATCCATGTGACATCAGGGGTTCAAACATAATTTTATGAAGCTAGGAGAATACTTTTTGTACGCAAAGAAAACAAAAACAATGACTTTATTCAACAATTCGTCTCTTCAGTGGATACTCTCCAAAATGGCAGTCTCCTGAAAAGAGAGACGTTTCTTTTCTTTTCTTCTTTTTTTTTTTGCTGAGTTTATTACCCAGTGTGTGTTTATTAAAAGAAATGGAGGATTATGAGGCAAGGCCGGTTAAGTCAAGCTCAATGCCTTTTTTAACTTTTTAACTGAAACTACAAGTCCTAAACTAATTAGTGAAATGAGCCGCTGCTTTGTGGAAATGAAAAAGGGGTGGGGGCTGTGAGGAAAATATGACAGCTAGATCTGTTTGTGTGTTTTAACGGTAAGCTACATGAAATATGGTGCAACTGCAAGAGCAAACAATGCTCCATAACATACAAAACACACACATTTACAAACAATATTTAGGAAACATTTAGGAAAGACTATCTATCTCTTTTTGCATAAGAATGTGGTTCTTAGTCCGAATAAGGTGCAATGTGGACCAGATTTTGTTGTTTAGCCTCAATTTAGGTTAATGAGAGACTGTTTCTTCTGTATATGCCACTGATGGGAACAACTCTAAAATTTAGGGTCAAGAAATGTAGCGTAGCGTTAGTTCTGGCAGGTCACGTTAGTCAAGCTCGCATCAGCTGACTCTCAGCTGATCCCCATCAACCTAAAGTCAGACCTCGCGTTCGCGGGACAGCACTGGCGAAATCTTCCAACTGAACCATAGCTAAGGTTTATCCCAAAAAGTCGCTAGGTTTGTCATTATGAATATTCTATGGAAAAAAGCTGCTAAAAGGGTCTGAAAGTTGCTAAATCTAGTACTAAAGTCATGCTCGTGTGTGTGTGAGATGCGGGAGCTGATGGCAGGGGGTGGTGGATATTTGTGGCGGTCAATGTGGATATTGTGGATGAGTTCTTCTGTGTCATCACGTTCTATTAGTTCTACAGCTTCAGTTTCGGAACTTTCACCCTTAGTAACACATACAGCTATTCCCTTACGACAGTGCAACAGTGAAAAGGGACCCCTTTCAAACAGTGTCGCGTTCCGAACGTTCCGGTCTAACTAAAGATCTTCAAACTGAGGACAAAAAGGGAGCAGATGCTGCTTTTCAATTGTTTTGCTAACATATGACGAGATATGACAGTGATCTGGACATAGGCCCAAATCGTCCATGAAGTAATCCCTCTCTTTTAAAAAAAGAGGATGACTATCTTTCTCGTAGGGCTTAATAAAATGCCCATATTGCTCAAATGGGCATATAAAACAACAACTGGATGATACTCTGCCAAGGGTCAGTAAACTAAGTATGATATTATGAGGACTGTGAAAAATCATAATCCTGGCTTTGATATGGGATCACTCAAATGTTGGTTTATTTGTTAGAAAACGGAAATTACATTTGTAAGTCTATAAAGATCCACTTGGCACTTTATCCACCTTATTTTTTCTGTTTTCTGTGAATGTGAATATCAAAGTGCAGTAAATGGTAAAACCGTATGTGCTACGAACCAGTGTGTTTATAAGACATTTTCAGTTTTAATGCTGAAAACTAATACCCATTCACAAATGGCAATGTATTAAAGATTCAATGAAACTGAAATTTGAACAGATTTGACAACCCACTGAAAATCAATGCAAAAAAATAAAAAAATTAAAATAAAAAAAAAAATAAACAAATATAAATAAATAAACTAAAAACTATTTTTTTTTTACATTTATTACTCTTAAATATTCCAACATTTAAAGCTAAAAGAATACTTTTTATGCAAAAAAAATAAATAAATTATTCTCTTCCGTGTCAGACTTTGTCATGCGTCATGGTACTCTGAAGTCGAACGCGTCGAAGATTGGCATGGAAAATAAGAAATTGTTTTCTCTGCATGCAAAAAAGTATTCTCATAGCTTCATAAAATTACAGTTGAACTACTGATGTCACATGGACTATTTTATCGATGTCCTTACTATCTTTCAGGGCCCTGAAAGAGGTAGTTGCGTTACTGTCTATGCAGAGTCAGAAAGCTCTGAAAGATGAACGGTCTTACGGGTTTGGAATGACATGAGGGTGAGTAATCAATGAGAGAATGTTAGTTTTGGATGAACTATCTCTTTAACAAACATAAAAATTTGGGTAACACTTTACAATAAGGTCCCATTAGTTAACGTTACTTACTGCACTGACTCACATTAACTAACAATAAGCCATACATTTGTTACAATATTTGCTGACCTTTCTTAAAGGGATGGTTCACCCAATAATGAAAACACTGTTATCATTTAGCTACTCACCCTCAAGTTCTTCCAAGCCTCTAAGTTTCTTTCTTCTGCTGAATACAAAAAAATATATAAAGAATGTGGATAACCAAACAGTTGCTGGTATCCATTGACTTATATAGTGGGGGTTCTTCTTTTGGTTTATTCTTCTTTTATGAAGAAAGACATTCATACAGGTTTGGAACTAAATCTGAAAAGTTTTTGATAAGTTTACCATACAGATGAACACGTTGTCAAAACAATTCCCGAAAATGACTAAAAATAATGTATTATGCATTAGGGCTGTCGCAATTCGTCGATTTTATTCGACTATTCGATTTTTAAAAATCCTCGACTTCATTTTGCTTGCGTCGACTAACCGGCAAAATACCGGAAGTGGCGCATTTCACAGACGAGAATGTATAAAACACATTATTAGTCTGTTTTCCAAGGCTGCATGATATATAAAAACCCTTTAAAAATCATAATTAAGCATAATTGTGAATTCACAAATGCTACGGTTTAATTAAATAATTATATGCGATGCAGTTCTAATACAGTACATGCGTCACACAGCGGCTCCGTTCACAGTAGTTTCACATGAACTGTTATCATTTACATGTGTGGACTATGAGATGGACACTTGCTTCTTGCACTTTATGTTGCATTTTACTTTTTTACTTTTGGATTTCATTTGGTTTAATCAATATAGTTTAATAAAATATTCTTAAGTAAAATTGTTGATTTTTTGTGGGGAATTAATCGTTCAGATTAATCGATTAATCGATAAATTAGTTGATAGATTAATCTAAACAAAAATAGTCATTAGTGGCAGCCCTATTATGCATGTTAGGCCAGTAGTTGGCGATGTCACTTTGTAAAGAAACACTACAGCAAACACTAAACACATAGCTATAAACTGAACATGTGTTGCAGACCCCGCCCTGGAGGTCCACTCAACAGATGAGAAATTGTCTTTTTGAATAAAAAAGTGAGAGAGACAAGAGTTTGCTGTTAATCAGGCAGTCCTCTATGATGCCCAGGGTTGCCACGGCAACTCAAGCTCTCAACTGTCACCCAGAACTTAGAAAATGCAGCTTAATTCTCTTCAAATACACATCATATATCTTAATGAAGTGAAAAATCTTATAAAATACATGTAAATACTACACACGTGCAAACAACAACTAATATACAGTATATACAAATAACACAAAATTCTTGTGTCCCAAATTCAATGTGGGGGGTCACACATGTAATACACATGCACGTGACGCCACCGTCTTTTCATAAAATCACGTTTCTATGGTTTACACAGAAGGTAACGGTTTCAAAAATTTCCACTTTGAAACCATTTTTAGTTTTGTGCTTTGAGACCCGCAAAACGATGTTGTTATAAAAAATACCTGGCCAAAATGCATACAGTTTTTAGTTGAAAATTATGTTGTGTAAACACTAGGGTTGGGTATCGTTTGAATTTTATCAATTCCGATTCCAATTCTGCTTATAGATTCCGATTCTTTTCGATTCCCAGTTTCGATTCCAATGTGATCATGATATCAAACATTTATCCTGTGTCTCTTTTTTGCAAACCATTTATTGGAGCTGAATACCATGAACAAAAATCAACATTCTGAAGAAAAAACATTAGACAACTAAACAAAATCACATGTAATTTATGAATTAATGATTAAATGACTCACTCAAGATGTACTTGTTTCGTTACTGGATGAATCCGCGTTCTTGAACGAATCTCTTGTGATTAAAATACAAATACATTTTAACAGCCCCTTTTCGCCACCTACTGGCGTAACAATGGAATCGATAATCTTCATTTGAAGAGTCAAATTATTTTCAAAAGGTGATTTATTCTTCAAGCTACGTAGTAAATGCCGCTCCATCTGAATGCACGTGCTGGAGATTTACTACTAATCACAGGAGCGACTTTACTGACGAGATGCGCATGAAAATCGCATTTGATTTTTTGCACAGCCCTAGTGCAAACGCAAATTGAAATGTTCAAATCACACTGATGTGATCGTACACTGCATGGACGAAGCAAGTGATCGCAACATTGATCGCATATCAAAGGTTGAGGAATGAAACAGACGAATCATTGTAATTTAGGAATGCCGCTAGTTTTCATGAGCTCACTGAAGGGTCGAAACAGTTAGAGGGTAAGTAATTATGTTGAATAACATTCAGGCACAGCTGCAATTACATGGCAAAAGTAAGGCAGACTACATTAGTTGGAGACTGACATGGGCAAAGATCAGGGCCTATGGCAACCTGCAAAATCCTCCATCTGAGTGCAAGAGTCTTACCTGAGTTTAATGTTCCGTCAAGTGAGGAAATGGACAAAAATAATTGCCAGTCCAATATTTATCAGCATCACTAGTATGACCAATATTGAGTTGGGACCCTGAAGAACCAGTGAAAGAGACAAAGCTGGAGATTAGCAATTGGATGCCGTGACAATCAAAATGACACAGCTCTCAGAATGCAACTGAAAATACTAGGCACGCACCAATATTAAAATTTGAATTTTAATACCGAAATGCCGATAATTATTTTCAAGTTATGGCCAATACTAAAATTCTATAATGTTGTGTTTAAATATAAAAAAATAAATACATTTTAAAGTAGATACTAAAAATTAAAAACCACCATTTATATAAGCAAGTTTATTTTCCAGTATTAGAAATTTTCAAATTTATTAGTATCAACCAATATTGGATATTTAATTATGATAATTTCACAAATTTACTATTTAAATTACATTTGCCGTCATGTAACAATCACTCAAATGAATAAATAAAAAACACTAATAATTTAAAACACTGTTAAATGTATACTTCAGAAATCTCAAAATACGGTATGTTGTGATGTCTAAAATCAAGTGTAGCATTTAAAATGATTGCTTTTATTTTAGTTTTATAGTAAAGAAACTGCGTTCAGATGGAGCGGATTTACTACACAGAGCCATAGTTCACTGACAAGCTACACAAAATCGCGTTCATAATTGGCAATGAATCACTTGCGATTTTGAACGTGATTTTGCGTAGCTTATCAGTGAACTACGGCTCTGTGTAGTAAATGCCGCTCCATCTGAATGCACGTGCTGGAGATTTACTACTAATCACAGGAGCGACTTTACTGACGAGATGCGCATGAAAATCGCATTTGATTTTTTGCACAGCCCTAGTGCAAACGCAAATTGAAATGTTCAAATCACACTGATGTGATCGTACACTGCATGGACGAAGCAAGTGATCGCAACATTGATCGCATATCAAAGGTTGAGGAATGAAACAGACGAATCATTGTAATTTAGGAATATAATCACGTTGGTGTTTGAATCGTGTTCGCGATCTTTGACGATCTATTAAACTAAAGTGCTTTGTCATGTTGGTGGTGACACCACTCTTGCAACATGTTTAGCTATCACAGATAATATACTTAGCTTTTTTGGCTTCTGATCGCAAATGTAGCCAAACTTTGGAGCGCTTAGATTAGCGGGCAAGGTCCTGGCAGATCGCTAGGTCCGGTCCTCACAGATGAAGAAAAAAAAAAAGCGCATAGGAATAGATAGGCGGAATCGAATTTTTTTTTGACAACAAGTATCCGATTCCTAACCTTAAGTATCCAATTCTGGAATCGGAATCGATTTTCGATTCCCAACCCTTGTAAACACCCCCTTAGTAACCAATTAGCAACCACAAAAACACCCTGGAAAACACATAGCAGTATACTACCAACAATCACAGCACCCTGGCAACCACCCAGAACATCTTAGAAAGATGGCGGGGAGTTTTGCACCAGCAGCCATCTCTCACAATCTAGTGGCATAAAAAGGCTTTCTATTTGGAAAAATGCACTATAATTACTGAGGATATGGTACTTGAGCTAACTGGGTTTTGGGGACATACACAACACTTTAGGGCAACAGCGACTCACAGCAGTCAGGAGAATTGTGATCAGAAAGAGGAGGCCATTAGCAGTGTGCAGTGTTATCTGCTCTTTGATCAATGTTGTAATACAGTCTGCATCAGGCCGAGGGAAATTAAATGAATAAGACTGGAGTAGAGAAAGATTCTCCCACCGAGGGAGGTATACATTTTCTCAGGGAGTTAAACGCATGCAATCAAATCTGTCTGATGTCATCCTGGTTCTGAGTGAGGACGTGTTTTCTCAGAGGATGGGTGGTGGCGGGAAGGGCTACGCTGCCAGTGATATGGCAGGATAGAGATTACTTTGGCTGGGTAACTTTCACTTGATTTAGTATCTCTGAGATGAATCGATAATCTGGATGAGGAAGGCTGTAAAGAGCAAAATGAAATTTGGCCTCTTAAACGTTGGATGTTTTTCCTGTGATCTTGTTTTATCAGTAATGCCAATGTAAACTTATCAGTAATTCCAATGTAAATTTTCAATGACCTGAAATGAAGCAATAAAAACAGCAAACGGCCCTGCATCACATGAGAGTGGAGGACATTTTCATTTAATGTCAAAATACTGGATAAAATATTAAATTTTCTTTTTTTATTTTCTGTCATGACAATATTACCCTCTTTTTTCTTCATCACATGAGAGTGGAGGACATTTTCATTTAATGTCAAAATACTGGATAAAATATTAAATTTTCTTTCTTTTTATTTTCTGTCATGACAATATTACCCTCTTTTTTCTTATTTCTTTCCAATCAGTGTTCAAAAGCCACTGCTTAACAGAAATAACCCTTTTGATTGAACATTCTTCCATTGTTAGCTTGCGTTTTGTTCAGTGGCCATTGTATAGAGATACCTGAAACAAGTAGTGTTTCATCTCATTTGTATGAGGTTACATTTCATTTCTTTCATGTAAAGAAACTGAAAAGGGATTGTGAGTTCAGGGCCATTTCCCTCAGAATGTCTCCTTTAGATTTACAAGTGCAGAAGCTCATTTTCAAAACACAGAGACGGGGAAAATGCACACAATGGAGGCCGAAAATTATAGCCTTGCGATCTTTGCAGTGTCCACGACACATCTGTCACAAATGCTGTGAGCAACATTTAACTTTACAGTGAAAACTGCAGCAATAAATAGTGTGGAGAAGAATGTAATTTAGCTGCAAAAGCGGTAGCAGTAGAGACAGTGTTTCCAATAACAATGGTGCAATCACAAACAGGATTTTACTGAGTCCGACTGGTTTACCTCCAACACACTGTACAGCAGATGTATGGCAGAGTAATTTGTTTAAATATAACTGTAAAGTGCCTGTCTTGATCTAATTCACTGATAAATCCCAAAAGTAGCTAGTTGTTTTTAGCATTAGCATGCTAATATAAAATGAAAGTGGTACATTTTGCAGCACTACCACTAATCAGAATTATAAAATAATGTCTGTTGTCAAACTGGTTCCAATTAGACAGATCCCTATCTATGTCACAACACTGGCTGAGTTAATATATATTAGCTAACAATATTTTGAAAGTACCGCAGAGTCATGGTGATACACTTTTCAACAGAATAAGGGTACATTTACATGACAACGATGAACGAAAGTGAAAAACTGAAAAGTTTTCATTTGTGTTTTTTAAAAAGTTTAATGTACAGATGACATCGTCAAAACGATCCCCGTTCACACAGATCTGTGACAACGTCTAAAAATCCCCGGAAAATACTGTGCTACCAGGTCAGTAGCTGGCAACACTGTAAAGAAACACGTTTAATGCATGTGTCTTAGGGTTGGGTACCGAAACCAAGTACCAATATGGCACCAGTACCTATGTAACCGGTATGTACTAGAACCGAATCAGAACGCAGATTTCGGTGCCATGCCTGAGCGATCGATTGAAATATTTGTCCTCTGGTTCTCCGAAACGGATGTAAGAAACATCATCGCGGCACCACACGTGAAAAATAATTTCCCGACTGAGAAAATATATGTGAACTCAAGTCGGAAATCTCTAATAATACAAATCCAACAAATCTTTGTAGTAACGCGAGTGTCCATGTTGTTTTCACATTCCGACTTAAGCACAACTCGGGAAATATATTCCATAGGCTACTTTTAAAAAATACATCGATTAGCAATAGATTATAAATATACTTAATTATTATGAAAATACCAGATGGCTTGAATAAAACAGATAAACTATATTGTCGCAGTCGATGGGTTTATTGTCTTTGTTTTATCATTCAAAACGTTTATATGTTCTGTTTACTCTGTTAACTTACAGCTATAATAGCGATGCCTTTGTCCGTATAAGGGATTTGCTGAGTTTCGCTACTTCTATGACTGGATATGTGGATTTTCTGTGTGAGGGCGCCCTCTGGTGTCCAGTATGAATGAAACCGACATCATGCGTTTATAGTGCTAATGGCCAATTAATCGTTTTTTGGGGAATTTTTATTTATGCATTTTTTTAATAAGTATCAGTTCAGGCACCGGAACCGTTTTAAAAGTATCGATTTGGCACCGGTATCGAAAAAAACCCAAACGATACCCAACCCTAATGTGTGTAATGTCACCGTTTTCTGTAAAATTTGCGTTTTCATAGTTTACAATGAGACGATAACAGTATAGTTTTTTTTCAAAAACTTGCAAAAGTTTGCAAAATGCTGTTGTCGTGTAAATGAATGGCCACAACATAAAACGTAAAAAGCGTGAAAGGTTTTTGATTTTTAGTTGAAAACAGTGTCGTACAAATGTCCCCTAAACCTACAAACCATGGCATAATTATATTTATCTGCATATTAAATTAAGATATGGTGATAGTTCCTCAAAATATTACCAAAGCAAGTTATTTTGGTGTGGAAAATATGAAAACAAGCTGTATTTTACTCAGTATTCCTAACAATAAAAACTAAATAAACTAGACACAAACAAGGACAATTAAATTTTACCTTACGTACTGCAATAGAGGAGGTGTCAGATCAACAGTTTTGAGTATTTGCATAAAAAGCCCCTTGAGATTGATTTCAATTTCAACATTAAGCAAAAGCCTGCATCCCTCAGTCTGTATGTTCAGCAGATTTTTCTAAATTAGTTTGATGTGTAATTGCATTCTTGTGCAGCATATACTGAAGACCAAACAAACAACGAATAAATTGAAAAAAAAAATGCAGAATGGCATAATTCTTAATGTGGCGTGTCACTCGGCCATCGTTGAAGATCATGGCGTGAATGACAACTCTGTAATTGTTATGGGAGAATGTGGCCAAGACTCCGTAAAACTGTTACCAGGTAATAAACCAAGAGACAGATTCGTATCAAAAGTTTCAACAGCTCCCATATGTGTTGAGCTCAGGCCTGAAAGACGAGGCCGCAGGGAACACCGATAAATATTTATTTATGACAAGCGCTGTAGCATTCACCATCCATCCACAAAGGAGGATTTCACAGAAATGATAAATTGTTTTTTTGTGCCCTTGAGAGTTCAGCACCCTTTTCTCCTATTTGTCTCTGTTTGTTTATTCATATTAGATACGGATTGACATTTCATTCTACATAGTTCCCCTTTTAATCCACAGTATAAAAAAAGAATATCATGCAGAATTGTACACAGCTGAAAAAGTATGTGAACCCCTCCCTTATAATGGATTTCCACATGCATTGGTCATAAAATATGATCTGATCTATTCAAATAAAAAAATAATACACAAAGTCTTTACTGAACACAGCATGTAAACCTTCTCAGTGCAGTGCAGAAAAAGTGATTGAACCATTAAAAACAAATCACTGGTCCCTTATTTGGCAGCAATATAATTTCCTGTGATTGCGGATCAGAACTGCATAATGTCTTCTCTGAAATATTGATTTATAGCTTGTAACAATAAGAAAGAGTCTTAAGAAAGAGTGCATTTAGTTGTGCTATAAGACATAACAGAACCAAAAAAAAAAGTGCTTCAATAAAATATTGCTCTATGCATACAAGATGACAACGGATGGCCAACAGATTGACAGTAACATTTATTTCCATTTTAATATGTAGGCTCACATGGTGAACAGAAGACACGACCCT
Organism: Sinocyclocheilus anshuiensis; assembly: GCF_001515605.1. Lineage (NCBI taxonomy): Eukaryota > Metazoa > Chordata > Actinopteri > Cypriniformes > Cyprinidae > Sinocyclocheilus > Sinocyclocheilus anshuiensis. The sequence goes on along the minus strand of NW_015542356.1, from coordinate 2,815,333 downwards.
TCTGAAAATCTTCATTTCCAAGAACAACACAATTTCATTTTTCCACAGATAACATTAAAGGAGCAGTAAGAAAACATGTCTCCGTTCCGATCAGAAGGCGCCCTCTTCACCTTTGTTGTTTTCTACAAGTACCATCCGGCGGGTAGAAAACAAAAAATAAAAAAAATAGATATCAAAAGAAATGCTCTAGGAGCTTAAAGTTGCAAGAACGTCAACGTCGTTTTTGCTAGCCCATTACCGTAGCTATAGAGGCAAAGAGGGAAAAAAGCAATAGACTGAGATAGTCCTCTAGTCTTGGAGCCCACTCAAAAAGCATGGAATGAAAAGGCTTTTACAGCCACGCACATGCTATACTCAAGAGGTTTTATGTTGAGTGATGCCCAAAATATACTGACATCAGATTTGTTTTCAACTGGTGCACTTAAGGGTTTTTCTATGGGCTCAGATGCTGTACTTTAAATGGCAAGCTTTATTTTAATTTACTTCAGACATACCGTTATGCTTTGTGTTCTACCAGGTAGAAAGAGGTATTATTTGGAAAAGTTTGGGCCAGATGGCTGAGAAGCACCTATAAATTGTGAGGTATTAAATACAGAGCAGAAAATATCCTTTAGAAATACAATTGAAAGAGCAAAGCGTTCAAACCTGAATACAGAAACTGACCCACCTTTGTCTACAAAAGGAATCATGGTAATTCAATTGCTTTAGGTCAAAATAAATTTGAATATTTGTGAACCACACACATATACATTAAGTGTGAGGAAAAAATACAGCAGTTTTAAGCTTTTTCTCTTCATTAAGTAGTTGTGCAGCATGGCAAATTGCTGTTTTAATTTCACATTATATTGCACAAGCAGCCTTTCATTCAAGCTACGCGAGGGAATCCAGGAACTCTGATTCATTTTAGTGAGTTTGTTTGTACTGATGGTTTATTATAATGAATGGAAATCTGATTGAACCAATTAATGTGAATCATCCAGAGTCTTTTCACACATTTATCAACATTTACAAGTATTATTCATTTGTTTATGTACAACATTTAAATGAGTCAAAATACTTAATTAATAATTTTTTTTAATACTAAGTAAATACTTTGCCTGGAATTTGACAAAACCTTTATACATCCATTTCTTGTAGCTAAGTAAATATTTTGTTAAATGCTATGCATGTATAACATATGTGGTATACTCTTTTTTTCATATAATCTAACAACAATTAAAAATATATTAATACAACTTTTTGTATGCACTTTGAATTAGCATGTAGATAATAATTTTGTTCTTTTTCTTTATTTTGTTATAAAAAAAAAAATTACATTATTTATAGGATGTTAAGCTTTAGTATCAAAGTACACTCTCAGAAAAAAAGGTACAAAATCTGTCACTGGGGTGGTACCTTTTCAAAAGGCACGCCTTTGTACCTAAAGAGTCCATATTGGTACCTTAAAGATACATACAAGTACCTAAAGTGTACATATTAGTACCTAAAGGGTGCAAAAGTGTACCTTTTGAAAAGGTACCGCCCCAGTGACAGCTTTTGTACCTTTTTTTTAGAGAGTGTAGTTAGCAACATGTCAAATGTACCTGGGCAAATTCATAGAGCATAAAGTAGTGCAGTATATACAGTAAAGTCTGTATTATACCATTACAGACCATCTATCCTGGAGGAGAAAAAATATATATTACAGTATATAGCTACTGTATGACTGTTTTCTATCATTGAAATCTGGGAGGATCTAGACTGCTTTCACTGAGTTTTCACTGAGTGGTCGGTAATCACCACTTTTGAGAAAGAGATCTCCTTATCCACAGACAATTTTGCTGTATGTTCAGGGCTTGCAAAATCACTAGCCCAACGTCCCGGGGCTATTGTGTTTTCCAGTCGGGCTACCAAAATATATCGCCACTCTGCCCGACGGGCTACCTTAAATGCAGATCTCCCGCGGGTCCTTAAAAACTCCTGAAGTGAGTTGTATCAAACTTAAGGCCATAAAAAGTTTTAAATACGTTAAATGGTAGGGGTGCTCCGATCAGGATTTTTGAGGCCGATCACCGATCACAGAAAGCAGTATCTGCCGATACAGATCTTTTTAAAGCCTTCTTTTTATCATTTATAACTATTTATAGTGATACTCCAATCAGGATTTTTAGACATTTATTCAGGGCCTGAATTTCATTTGTGAAAATGGGGGGAATTCCCCTCTTAGGTGTCTCTTGTGAGAGGGGAAGCAGCACTGACTGTGCTTTCACACAGGAGTCCGCTACTGATCTGTGGCTGTTTACCACAAACACAACATTTATCCATTAGTTTGATTTCAAATCCAAACATTGACACTGAAAATGCTTTTTCAGCATTGCAATTCTTTTTTTTTTACACAGTACAGTAATACAATCTTTCACAGACATGTTTAAACACAATAAATATATGCAACATATTATTCAATGCTTTTTACTTTTTCATTTACTTCTAGATTTATATATTAGTTGCTCAAGCAAGTGGCAAAACATTTAAACTACGTTTCTTACGTTATCACAAACTTACCATTGACAGAAATAGTCAGCTCTACTGCCTTTTCTTTTGCATTGAAATCTTTATTAAATGCAATCCTGCGGTTCATAAAGAACTTTGTTTTCCTACCTCCACAAGTGCCATCTATTATTGCCTTGTTTATCTAAAAGTGCTATTTCCCTTTAAACCTAGCCAAAAAGCTATGTGTTAACTGTGAAACCCAGTAGACTTTAATAATATGCATTTATGGTGTAATTACTACATTTTCGTGTCAATCCATGTTCATATTTACTGCAAACAATGCGCGCACAACTCGGGAAATATATTCCATAGGCTACTTTTAAAAAATACATCGATTAGCAATAGATTATAAATATACTTAATTATTATGAAAATACCAGATGGCTTGAATAAAACAGATAAACTATATTGTCGCAGTCGATGGGTTTATTGTCTTTGTTTTATCATTCAAAACGTTTATATGTTCTGTTTACTCTGTTAACTTACAGCTATAATAGCGATGCCTTTGTCCGTATAAGGGATTTGCTGAGTTTCGCTACTTCTATGACTGGATATGTGGATTTTCTGTGTGAGGGCGCCCTCTGGTGTCCAGTATGAATGAAACCGACATCATGCGTTTATAGTGCTAATGGCCAATTAATCGTTTTTTGGGGAATTTTTATTTATGCATTTTTTTAATAAGTATCAGTTCAGGCACCGGAACCGTTTTAAAAGTATCGATTTGGCACCGGTATCGAAAAAAACCCAAACGATACCCAACCCTAATGTGTGTAATGTCACCGTTTTCTGTAAAATTTGCGTTTTCATAGTTTACAATGAGACGATAACAGTATAGTTTTTTTTCAAAAACTTGCAAAAGTTTGCAAAATGCTGTTGTCGTGTAAATGAATGGCCACAACATAAAACGTAAAAAGCGTGAAAGGTTTTTGATTTTTAGTTGAAAACAGTGTCGTACAAATGTCCCCTAAACCTACAAACCATGGCATAATTATATTTATCTGCATATTAAATTAAGATATGGTGATAGTTCCTCAAAATATTACCAAAGCAAGTTATTTTGGTGTGGAAAATATGAAAACAAGCTGTATTTTACTCAGTATTCCTAACAATAAAAACTAAATAAACTAGACACAAACAAGGACAATTAAATTTTACCTTACGTACTGCAATAGAGGAGGTGTCAGATCAACAGTTTTGAGTATTTGCATAAAAAGCCCCTTGAGATTGATTTCAATTTCAACATTAAGCAAAAGCCTGCATCCCTCAGTCTGTATGTTCAGCAGATTTTTCTAAATTAGTTTGATGTGTAATTGCATTCTTGTGCAGCATATACTGAAGACCAAACAAACAACGAATAAATTGAAAAAAAAAATGCAGAATGGCATAATTCTTAATGTGGCGTGTCACTCGGCCATCGTTGAAGATCATGGCGTGAATGACAACTCTGTAATTGTTATGGGAGAATGTGGCCAAGACTCCGTAAAACTGTTACCAGGTAATAAACCAAGAGACAGATTCGTATCAAAAGTTTCAACAGCTCCCATATGTGTTGAGCTCAGGCCTGAAAGACGAGGCCGCAGGGAACACCGATAAATATTTATTTATGACAAGCGCTGTAGCATTCACCATCCATCCACAAAGGAGGATTTCACAGAAATGATAAATTGTTTTTTTGTGCCCTTGAGAGTTCAGCACCCTTTTCTCCTATTTGTCTCTGTTTGTTTATTCATATTAGATACGGATTGACATTTCATTCTACATAGTTCCCCTTTTAATCCACAGTATAAAAAAAGAATATCATGCAGAATTGTACACAGCTGAAAAAGTATGTGAACCCCTCCCTTATAATGGATTTCCACATGCATTGGTCATAAAATATGATCTGATCTATTCAAATAAAAAAATAATACACAAAGTCTTTACTGAACACAGCATGTAAACCTTCTCAGTGCAGTGCAGAAAAAGTGATTGAACCATTAAAAACAAATCACTGGTCCCTTATTTGGCAGCAATATAATTTCCTGTGATTGCGGATCAGAACTGCATAATGTCTTCTCTGAAATATTGATTTATAGCTTGTAACAATAAGAAAGAGTCTTAAGAAAGAGTGCATTTAGTTCTGCTATAAGACATAACAGAACCAAAAAAAAAAGTGCTTCAATAAAATATTGCTCTATGCATACAAGATGACAACGGATGGCCAACAGATTGACAGTAACATTTATTTCCATTTTAATATGTAGGCTCACATGGTGAACAGAAGACACGACCCTTCTGAAAATCTTCATTTCCAAGAACAACACAATTTCATTTTTCCACAGATAACATTAAGGGAGCAGTAAGAAAACATGTCTCCGTTCCGATCAGAAGGCGCCCTCTTCACCTTTGTTGTTTTCTACAAGTACCATCCGGCGGGTAGAAAACAAAAAATAAAAAAAATAGATATCAAAAGAAATGCTCTAGGAGCTTAAAGTTGCAAGAACGTCAACGTCGTTTTTGCTAGCCCATTACCGTAGCTATAGAGGCAAAGAGGGAAAAAAGCAATAGACTGAGATAGTCCTCTAGTCTTGGAGCCCACTCAAAAAGCATGGAATGAAAAGGCTTTTACAGCCACGCACATGCTATACTCAAGAGGTTTTATGTTGAGTGATGCCCAAAATATACTGACATCAGATTTGTTTTCAACTGGTGCACTTAAGGGTTTTTCTATGGGCTCAGATGCTGTACTTTAAATGGCAAGCTTTATTTTAATTTACTTCAGACATACCGTTATGCTTTGTGTTCTACCAGGTAGAAAGAGGTATTATTTGGAAAAGTTTGGGCCAGATGGCTGAGAAGCACCTATAAATTGTGAGGTATTAAATACAGAGCAGAAAATATCCTTTAGAAATACAATTGAAAGAGCAAAGCGTTCAAACCTGAATACAGAAACTGACCCACCTTTGTCTACAAAAGGAATCATGGTAATTCAATTGCTTTAGGTCAAAATAAATTTGAATATTTGTGAACCACACACATATACATTAAGTGTGAGGAAAAAATACAGCAGTTTTAAGCTTTTTCTCTTCATTAAGTAGTTGTGCAGCATGGCAAATTGCTGTTTTAATTTCACATTATATTGCACAAGCAGCCTTTCATTCAAGCTACGCGAGGGAATCCAGGAACTCTGATTCATTTTAGTGAGTTTGTTTGTACTGATGGTTTATTATAATGAATGGAAATCTGATTGAACCAATTAATGTGAATCATCCAGAGTCTTTTCACACATTTATCAACATTTACAAGTATTATTCATTTGTTTATGTACAACATTTAAATGAGTCAAAATACTTAATTAATAATTTTTTTTAATACTAAGTAAATACTTTGCCTGGAATTTGACAAAACCTTTATACATCCATTTCTTGTAGCTAAGTAAATATTTTGTTAAATGCTATGCATGTATAACATATGTGGTATACTCTTTTTTTCATATAATCTAACAACAATTAAAAATATATTAATACAACTTTTTGTATGCACTTTGAATTAGCATGTAGATAATAATTTTGTTCTTTTTCTTTATTTTGTTATAAAAAAAAAAATTACATTATTTATAGGATGTTAAGCTTTAGTATCAAAGTACACTCTCAGAAAAAAAGGTACAAAATCTGTCACTGGGGTGGTACCTTTTCAAAAGGCACGCCTTTGTACCTAAAGAGTCCATATTGGTACCTTAAAGATACATACAAGTACCTAAAGTGTACATATTAGTACCTAAAGGGTGCAAAAGTGTACCTTTTGAAAAGGTACCGCCCCAGTGACAGCTTTTGTACCTTTTTTTTAGAGAGTGTAGTTAGCAACATGTCAAATGTACCTGGGCAAATTCATAGAGCATAAAGTAGTGCAGTATATACAGTAAAGTCTGTATTATACCATTACAGACCATCTATCCTGGAGGAGAAAAAATATATATTACAGTATATAGCTACTGTATGACTGTTTTCTATCATTGAAATCTGGGAGGATCTAGACTGCTTTCACTGAGTTTTCACTGAGTGGTCGGTAATCACCACTTTTGAGAAAGAGATCTCCTTATCCACAGACAATTTTGCTGTATGTTCAGGGCTTGCAAAATCACTAGCCCAACGTCCCGAGGCTATTGTGTTTTCCAGTCGGTCTACCAAAATGTATCACCACTCTGCCCGACGGGCTATATTAAATGCAGATCTCCCGCGGGTCCTTAAAAACTCCTGAAGTGAGTTGTATCAAACTTAAGGCCATAAAAAGTTTTAAATACGTTAAATGGTAGGGGTGCTCCGATCAGGATTTTTGAGGCCGATCACCGATCACAGAAAGCAGTATCTGCCGATACAGATCTTTTTAAAGCCTTCTTTTTATCATTTATAACTATTTATAGTGATACTCCAATCAGGATTTTTAGACATTTATTCAGGGCCTGAATTTCATTTGTGAAAATGGGGGGAATTCCCCTCTTAGGTGTCTCTTGTGAGAGGGGAAGCAGCACTGACTGTGCTTTCACACAGGAGTCCGCTACTGATCTGTGGCTGTTTACCACAAACACAACATTTATACATTATTTTGGTTTCAAATCCAAACATTGTCACTGAAAATGCTTTTTCAGCATTTCAATTCTTTTTTTACACAGTACAGTAATACAATCTTTCACAGACATGTTTAAACACAATAAATATATGCAACATATTATTCAATGCTTTTTACTTTTTCATTTACTTCTAGATTTATATATTAGTTGCTCAAGCAAGTGGCAAAACATTTAAACTACGTTTCTTACGTTATCACAAACTTACCATTGACAGAAATAGTCAGCTCTACTGCCTTTTCTTTTGCATTGAAATCTTTATTAAATGCAATCCTGCGGTTCATAAAGAACTTTGTTTTCCTACCTCCACAAGTGCCATCTATTATTGCCTTGTTTATCTAAAAGTGCTATTTCCCTTTAAACCTAGCCAAAAAGCTATGTGTTAACTGTGAAACCCAGTAGACTTTAATAATATGCATTTATGGTGTAATTACTACATTTTCGTGTCAATCCATGTTCATATTTACCGCAAACAATGCACAGTTACTTTAATTCAGCGCGTGCAGCGGAAACGATCTCTGCACTGCAGCAGATGCACCACTCCTGAACGCACTGCCGGACAGCAACCGTGTGTGCAGTGTAGACTTGTGCACATTTTAATCTGGACTACAACATGCCCTAGATATTGTTTGAAAGTGTTTTGATTCTTTATAGGGCTTCATTAGTTAACATTAGTTAATTCATTAGTTAACATAAACTGCCAATGAGAAATTCTTCTGAACATTCATTCATCTTCGGCAATTACAATATTCAATAACACGCTGTTAAAATTGAAAGTTGCAACTGTGTTATTTAATGAGCTAACATGA
>NW_015542356.1:2806356-2807310 GCF_001515605.1 Sinocyclocheilus anshuiensis | reverse complement strand
TTAAATGTTCAGTTATTTTTGTTATAAGAAAAAGTTATTAAACCTGTTATACTGTATTATAACAGCACTTTTTTTTTAAACGAAATTTTAACATCGTGATAATACCGTATACCGTGATAAAAGCATTAGCAATTAATCGCAACATGATAATTTGATACCGGCATATCCCTAGTGCAGTGTGAACGCTTTAATCCGTTAACATTAGCGCGAAAAAATATGCACCACGTACGGAGTAATGTGAACCTGGCATTATGTTTGTGCGCTGTGAGTGTGCAAGAGAGCGCACGAGCGCTGAATGGTTAAACACTGGCAAGAATTAAAAAGAAATGCAATTTATAAACTTTAGTGATGATGTGACACTGCCTCGACTGTGCAAGTGACAATTCCTGTGTCAACTGTGCAGCTCGCTTATAGACAGGCGCGATGTGGTGATGATTTGAAGCCATTTGTGTATTTTGAGAGAGAAAGAGAAAGAGTGCGCGCACGTGGTGATTCACTCACGCTGTTTGTGAAATTACATCCCATAAGGTTTTCAAATTACTTCATAAGTTATTTAATGAAAAAATATGAAAGTACCTCACCTTCAGCATTATAATTATTTCACCCGCGCCAGACAGAGACTGAGACGGTGCCACTGCATGTCGTGCCAAACCTTTCACGGCAGTGTCATCAGCTTGAGATCGTTTTTTTGAAATCGGCCTTTTAGAGACCGCCAATCAAACATCCCAATGTGATTATCGGCCGATAGTGATCGGTAGCCGATCAATCGGAGCACCCCTATTAAATGGTATAAGAAATGTCTTAATTATAATTTCAAGAGGTCTTACAGTTGGGGATGGAAAGACAAGATTCTTGGCTGGATTAAACTTCAAAAGGCAATGATGTCATTGAATAAATATGAGCGCTGCACGTGTCAAGTCAAAACGCGGCACGGATGTCTTTATTTGTATGTAT
>NW_015542356.1:2802275-2806346 GCF_001515605.1 Sinocyclocheilus anshuiensis | reverse complement strand
AACGAGCGCGGATGTCTTTATTTGAATGTATCTGAAGGGAACCGACTGTCCTCAGAAACATGTCGTTGGCATTTTAATTTCATTTTACCTATAATTCCTGATAAAGCAGCGTTTATTAGCGCGGAGCAGCTTTGTGTACAGCCGTTCCCGGGGAAACCACAATATTTTAGGGCTCCGAAAGCGCCACCTCGTGGCAGAGAATGAATTTGCATTTCCAATAAATAAATTGCCTTAAAATTTTTTTTTTTTAATTCTGCAGATACACTGTAAATAGTGAAATAAAATTCCTTCCTTCACATGTGTGTATTGAAAATATTTTGGATTGACATTTAAACTCCTATCTGATTTTCTATATTAAAAAAAAAAAGGTATTTTTTTATTTGGGCTAGTTAAATAAATTTTCGGGCTACCAAAATCGGACGAGTACCTGCCCGAAGGGCTACCAGGTATTTTGAAACTTTGCGAGCCCTGATGTTCATTCTGTTTCAGCCTATGAAGCCAAATGAGAGCCTGAGAGAGCGAGAGTATGTGAGTATGTCTCTGAGAGTATGTCTTTGAATATAGGTTGGTTTATTGCCAGAAAATCTGATCAGATCACTACCCAACTGCCCTTTACATCCTGTCTGAGCTGGTCTGAGCTGCTCTAGTGCATGTTTCAAACATCACAAAAAAGTTTTTTTTAATTTTTTTATCTATTTATATTTTTATTTATTTATATTTGTATTTTATTACAGTTGAATGTACAAATAGCACTAAAATCACATCAATGCCACTGCTTATCAGTTATAATACATTTAGGGATGTTTGTGCGTGAAAACAAGTATAAAAAAGCAGTTCTGATCTAGTTACAGTGTCCAATATTTGTAACAAATCAAAAAATGGGACTGAACCCAAATCAATCTACCGAGATTCAATGCCGCCACTCGACAGCATAATAACCGCTGTTCTTTTTAGCAATATCCCAAGCACTTGCTAATTTATTTTGTTGCATAAATGTGTTTAGGTAGCATTATTGCCAACTCAGGTGAACAACGGCGGGTCAATTTAATCGTGAAGCTTCGGCGTGGACCTGTTTGCACATCACTGTTTATTAGAGGGAAAGGATAGAAAATAATGCTTCTGTAAACAGATAACAGACTTGCAGGATGTGATACAGCGTTCTGTAAACAACGCACACGCAACGAGAAGCCAGATGCTTGACGAAAAGAAAAATGAAATGAGCTTAGATTTGTCTGTTTGCTTTCAACTCTTGTCCTGACGGTTCTATCACAGGTGCTCACCAAAGAGAGGCTTCTTTTCAAGAAAACCCTTTGAAGTTGGTAACATTTTCCATTAAATTTACTAAAAGCACAACGTATGTTGAACGTAACAGAATAAACACATTCCTGAACATGCTGTTCATTTTGACAAAGTCTCTGGTGGATAAACCCCATTTTAATCTTACAAACTCGATAATATAAATTTGCATGCTATTAGCGAGTAGAAACAATATTCAATGCACAGGAAGTACAAACGTGCACACACACAGCACGGAGTATACAGAATGCATGGGAGCTTTATGTACTTGCTGTTGCTGTTAATGAGGCGAGATACTGTTCGATGGATCAGTTACAGCTGGAATGTCATTGTTTACTATGTGTAAACTGACCCTCTACTGTATCCTCCTTCCATAGTCTTGATGCATCAGCAGAGTATTAAATGCTACATTAATAAATACATAATAAATAAAGACAAACTGCAGCTTTTAAGTGCTCTAAAACTGTAGCAATAATAAATAAGATAAGGGAACATATATCTTCATCTGTTCTCAATGGCTTGTAGAAAATTAGAAATAAAATAAATTTAGGTTATGCTTAAGACTAGATAATGAGAAAATATCTTTGAAAACAAATATCTCATGCAAACTTGCCTCAAGCAAATGTATATTTAAAAATGAAAATGTATATACTTTTTATTTTAGATATTTTGTGTTGGTGTCTTAAAAGGCATTATACATAAATTATATATTTTATTTAAACCTTTTTTTATTATTAAAAAAAACAATCTGCCAAAAAGGATTGTCCACCCAAAAATGAAAAGTCATCATTTACTCACAATCATGTAATTCCAAACCTTTACGACTTTTTTTTGTGGAACACAAATAAAGATATTTTGAAGAATGTTGGTAACTGTTGGTAAACAGTTTTGGTTCCCAGTGACATCGACTGCATGGACAAAAAATACAACGCACATCAATGGGGACTGAAATTGTTTGGTTATCAGCATTCTTTAAAGTGATAACTCACCATTATGTCTCATTCATATTCCATTCCACCAAAACTTCATAAATAGATTGGAGTAGTAATCAATTTGAGGGTGAACTCTCTCTTTATGGATGGATGGATGGATGGACTAATCATGTATAATATGCATTTACTGTATATGTGTATATACTGTAACCTATAAAATATTCCCTACTATATCTAAAATACATGCTTCTGTAATTCTTATAGAACCAATGAGGGGCCACAACATGGGTGCATAATAGTTCACTTCCTGTCACAAATACACACTGCACTGATGACCCTGGGCTGGTACGGGGCATCCAGCGCTGAGCCAGCACTCCACATCCCCCTGTCAGCAAGTCCGGGTCCTTTATCAGTCCGGCTTAATTACAGAGGAAGGGTCCTCGTGTGGGCAAAGAGAGCTGACTACAACACAGACATGCTCTTACATAAAAAAAGATGCTCTCTGGAAGCATGAGACATAATTTTTTAATGCATTAAAACATTAAGGTAATGAAAAAAGTTTTTTTTTTCTTTTCTTTTTTTTCAAAACCAAGTAAAATGATGGTACAGTATAACAACAACAGTGTATTCACAGTGCCGCTGTGACTGGATTAGCTCATAACAGTTGTTTTAGGACAGGACATTTGCCATTCCGGAAAACAAATCAGATAATGTCCTGATCAGGAGACACAACATAAAGGGATTTTCACAGGAAACTGGGTGTTCATAGAAAGAGATTGAAAACTTTTAAGAGGCCTGTATAAACATTACAAAGCAGATTACAGCTCCAGTAAACTGAATAGACAACACCTTTAGAGAAAACATCATCTTCCCTCTTTAAACCAGTCTATAAACCCTCAGTGTGCTCAAAAATTAAAGCTCATATCTCAAGAGAAAGATCTTTTCGGTTAATTGTACAAATTCAAGGTCAATGACTAAACAGAGACAGAAGAAGAGTGGAGTATGAGTTGTGTGCCTCGGAGCACATTAAAGAAAGCCCAGCTTTGATCCGAGGTAGACTTGTAATCCCTTTGCAGGGACAAACTGAGGCAGAATCTCAATGAATTCCTCTGTGATTTGTTTGAAAGTTTCCCCATGCTACTTTCATCTATCCAACTTGATAGATTGCTTTGTATGTGTGCAAAATGTTCTAAAACAATACTTGTGTATGCATATCTCACAATACATGTTATATGTACCGTAAGTGGATCTACTGACATTGTGAAGATCAGTGTGGCTTTAAACTGAACTTTATTGAGATTTAACTTGAACACTACAGCTTAACTCTTAACTCTTCCTATTCGGATGGTAATTGTTTCTCACGTGGACGTCTATAAAAATAAATTTACATGGAATTTTAGATATAAAACTCGGATGGCTTTTTATTCACAGTGGAGAAACGAGTTCTGTGATCCTACGAAGCCGGGAACGTGCTGCTCACGTCGGCAGTCATATGTTTGTCTGCCATAAATAAATTGTCATATGCTTGGAATAATAATAAATTCATATTTAATAATTCATATTTATTATTTGAATAATTATATCTCCTGGCTGAAAATAGGAAAATAGACACGCTGTAGTTTAAATGGTTTTCTGTCTTGCATCTTTCTTGCATATCTCTCAAAATGATGGATGTCATTAATTTGGCAGCCATATCACCCTGTAGCCCAAGACTGGTTACCCACTGAAGCTAAGCAGGGCTGAGCCTGGTCAGTACCTGGATGGGAGACCTCCTGGGAAAGCTAGGTTGCTGCTGGAAGAGGTGTTAGTGAGGCCAGCAGGGGGTGCTCACCCTGTGGTCTGT
>NW_015542356.1:2801171-2802048 GCF_001515605.1 Sinocyclocheilus anshuiensis | reverse complement strand
ACCCTCATGTCGTTTCAAACCTGTAAGACCTTCGTTCATCTTCGGAACACAAATTGAGATATTTTTGAAGAATTCCGAGATCTCTCTGACCCTCCCATATACAGTAGGGCTGTGCGATATGGACAAAAAAAAAAAAACTATCGCGATTTCTTTGATCAAAAATCAGAATGCATTTTTTTATTACCCGACCCACCCGATCCGCGGTTTATCCGCAGCGACCGCGGATATAACCGCCATCCGCGCATCACTAGCGTATACACTGTGTGCATGCGGTGCAGAAGCAGCACGGACTCATTTTGTTTTCGCACAGGACGCGTTTGCAGTCCGCTCCTGATCCGCGACTTTGTTTAACTACCACCACGAGTGCCATCTATTATTGCCTTGTTTAACTAAAAGTGCACTTTTCCTTGTTTTAAATCTAGCCAAAAAGCCATGTGTTGACTGTGAAACAGTGGACTTTAATTATATGCATTTATGGTGTAATTACTAAATTTCCGTGCCAATCCATGTTATTTTTTTACCGCGAATAATGCGGTCACTTTCAGCGCGTGCAGCACAGCAGAGTTCGGATAGCATACTGCGGGAGGTCGGGGGCGCGGAAAATCGTGCTATAAAGCGATTTAGAAATCGCGCACGCTCAAATCGCGCTTTTATGACTATTTCGATTAATCGCACAGCCCTAATATACAGCAAGGATTCCTTACACGATCAAGGCTCAGAAACGTAGGAAGGAGATCGTTAAAATAATCCAGGTGACATCAGTGGTTCAACCGTAATTTTACGAAGCTACAAGAATACTTTTTGTGTGCAAGGAAAACAAAAATAATGACTTTATTCAACAATTCGTCTCCTCCGAGTCACCCTATAGCGGCATTTT
>NW_015542356.1:2798246-2801118 GCF_001515605.1 Sinocyclocheilus anshuiensis | reverse complement strand
AACCTCCCATAGACAGCAAGGATCCTTACACGATCAAGGCTCAGAAACGTAGCAAGGAGATCGTTAAAATAATCCCTGTGACATCAGTGGTTCGTAAACATTGTTTACGTTCAGATCAAAGCGTAAATGGCGTATCCGCATACGGTGCTGCTGACACAGAAGAGCATACGTTGTTTACATATGTGATACTCTCCAAAATGGCGCTATAGGGTGACTCGGAGGAGATGAATTGAAAAACATAACTTAATTTGTGTTCCGAAGATGAACGAAGGTCTTACAGGTTTGGAACGACATGAGGGTGAGTAATTAATGACAGAATTTTCATTTTTGGGTGAACTATCCCTTTAATGCAAACTCTTATTTACATGAGGTAAACATAAAGCTGCTTTGTTTGTATTTTTTATGCATGTGATTGTAGGCCTATATAACACATTTTAAAATTGCATTGCATACCCGTTGCTGCCATAATAATGACCCATTCGAATGTTTACATGCTTTTCTTCTCTTTCTTCTTTTTGTTCTTAGCAGCTCCAACGTGCTGTGGTGGAGCAGTTATGAAATACTTTTCTTGAAAATACTTTCAAGCATTTCAGATTTTTTTTTTCAGTAATAATTAAGCATGCAAATTACAGCGAAGTTCAACAGTTACTGTATAGTGTTTAGCAGTGGTAAAAAATTATTTAAATATTGAATTTTGAATCGATTTCTTCTTGTAAACTCAGAGATGTGGATTCAGAAGGCAATTAAATTACCACACAACCTTGGCGTTTGTCAAAAAACAGTAGGTAATGTGGCCGAGGATTTTTATGCAGGTGGTGAAAGAAAAACGTTCAAGAACACAGTGGCCCTTCAGGAACAGATTTGATCACCCCTGTTCTACAGTATGATATGGACCTAATAATTCTAATCACACATACTATTTATTACCGACAGTATGCTAATTGGTACACAGCCCCAGAGTAATTAACAAAGTCTTTAAAGGAGAACCACTATTCAGTTTTCCAGGAAGCTGTGTCACCTTATGTCTTTATCTAGATCCAAGATATAAATTGTTGCCAGTGGCAGGTGCAATGCAGTGTTCAGCATGTTCCTGAAGACACAAGGATTCACACCAGAGCCCGTCTTTAAAAAACACTGACTGCGAGATAAGATTAGAGGGAAATATAGCTGTTCACTGAAGATAAGAGGTGACTAATTCCTGATGCCTGGGGCACAGTGCCTCCCAAATCTTCACTGCAGATCCCTGGAGTCTGACGTCAATGGTGCAAAAGATGAGCAAACTGTGCTAATGGTGAAGCTCTAAAATTCCCATAACTCATACTCTGCTCTGGACATTGGAGAAATCTGAAATCTACAAAAAAAAAAAAAAAAAAATTAATCTAAACAAAATCAGGTGTGTTCAAATGATGTGAATAATTTAGCTGATCATAAAATGGCAAAACTGCAGCATTTGTTTATTTTTTGTTTTGTTTTTTTGTTTTTTTTTTGGGGGGGGGGAATGTTTGATTGAGCCAATATTGCTGTGTTGGGCTTCACAGCTGTAATATTTTCTAGTGACAGTCATTTAAAGTAGGGATGAACTGATATTAAAATCATTGTCATGTTATGGCTGATAACCAATGGCATTTATGCATTAAAAACTGAATTATTTTTTTTTGTAAAACCATTATTACATATAGTATGAGATATTAATTTGTGTTTTTTTTTTTTTTTTTTTTTCCGTTTTTTTTGTTTTTTTTTTTTTTTTTTTTTTTGTTTTTTTGTTTTTTTTTGGGGGGGGGGGGAATGTTTGATTGAGCCAATATTGCTGTGTTGGGCTTCACAGCTGTAATATTTTCTAGTGACAGTCATTTAAAGTAGGGATGAACTGATATTAAAATCATTGTCATGTTATGGCTGATAACCAATGGCATTTATGCATTAAAAACTGAATTATTTTTTTTTGTAAAACCATTATTACATATAGTATGAGATATTAATTTGAGATTTACATTTAACAATGTAATTAAATAATTTGTGTTTTTAAAGATTATCTTAAAATCAGCTAATGTCAGGGGGAAAATTAGCATGAACAGTTACAAATCCAGTACCAGCCTATATTTATCCAACATGATGAACCAAGAAAAAAAAAAAATCATCCAATAATTATGAGATAGCGTTATTTTATCATTGCGATACTATTAGAGGTTTGATTCATATTTTTAATCTTCATTTATATATATATATATATATATATACACACATATACATACTGTATATATATATTCTGTTAAAGTTCCATTTAACTAAAGTAAAGTAATTTTTGTGTGTTTTTGTTTATGTGTTTATGTGTGTGTCTTTATACAGATTTTGGTAACACTTTCTATGAAGCCCATACTTATAATACATTACAGGTGCATCTCAATAAATTAGAATGTCGTGGAAAAGTTCATTTATTTCAGTAATTCAACTCAAATTGTGAAACTCGTGTAATAAATAAATTCAATGCACACAGACTGAAGTAGTTTAAGTCTTTGGTTCTTTTAATTGTGATGATTTTGGCTCACATTTGACTAGGGGGGCCATCAAAATAAAATGTAACCTAACATATAAACATTGCATTTTTTTTTTCAGTTGAAATTATTAACTAGCTCACATCAAAATTAATATTAGCCTCACAGTGAACACTCAAATAACACTCCACACCTGGGATACTGTGCAGATCTTAAATAAACAATGTCAATATATATAGCCCACTATAAATGTAAAAGTAGGTTTAATATGGTGTTCATTGTGTGTTATAAATAATCATAATCTTAAAAGTTATAACCACAAATGCCTAAGCATTAAATTGTATTATAATTGTTGTTATAATTATTTATAAGATGATATT
>NW_015542356.1:2775373-2798236 GCF_001515605.1 Sinocyclocheilus anshuiensis | reverse complement strand
GTGTTACCCAGATTTTTATTACAGTTTTACTTATATTAGTACATCATGTTAAAACTAAACCAAGTCAAACTAAATTAAAATTAGAAATGATGCTTTGGTATCTAGCTGATTTTTTTATATATTTTATTTTAATTCAGTTAACATTTCAAGTAATGATTTTTAGTTTTCATGGTCTTAATTTTAGCTTCAGTTTTAGTTAACTAAAATCAACCTGGCGAGATACTCCTTGTGAGAACAATAATACTACTTTTATACGTTTCATTGTCTTTTTCCATTTTAACAGTTGGAGAATTGGCCATTGAAAAACCCACTGAATAAAGCGTCGACCTTTCATTTGAATATTGGGAGGCTGCTTAATATCTAGTGGTTACGGACCAAGAACTCCCCAAAGTGCCACCAACAAAAACTAAATCCTGAGCAAAGGACATGCATCTGGCACAGGCTCCAAGCGAGATCATTACATCATGCATGGATAGATACATGTAGTTCCCGATCGCTCCCCTTGACTAAACGGCCCAGTCAATGACAGGCTAATGGGATTGCGGCCCTCATCATTGACACTGGCACTGACACAGCAACAGCCTGCAGTGCTGAGAGACATATGGACCACCTGCCATTAAATATGATGAGATCTAATAGAGGAAGGTGAGACAGAGGTATTAAACCTGAAGGGGCTACTCATCAACATGGTCTAATCAATGTGTTTTCACCAGACCCTTTATCCAATGCCTTTTAACAGCAGAAGAACTTCTGCTCCAAAGAAGACTTGTTGCAGCGCACACATTTTTTTAACATTTTGTTTTTATGAGCAGGTTTGAATACTGAATTGCGTTGAGTCTCGATATATTCCGCCCCCCTGTACTATCAAACAAAAGGCAAAAGAATATTGACATAGACATAAAAAATACAAAACTGCAGAGGTGCTGTTATATCAGCTCAAAGGGATTTGAAAAAAAATCTCTCTCTTATACTACATGAACCAGCATGACAGAGGTTGGAACATCTTTGGTGCGAAGGAACAATGCTTCTCTATTGTTATATTTACCCATGATCCAATGGGATCTGGAGCTCTTTAAAATGCAAACAATGAAAGAGGGGCCACTGCCGCACATCGCAAAATATCATGTCCAACAGTGTCTGCAAGTGAGTCAGCATTACAAACATCTTTGCAGAAATAATACACCCCGGAGTACCTCAGGTAAGAGAGGAAGATGCAGACAATTCTGTATCCAGCTTTCGATCATAAAGCATGCAGAAATTAAATCAAGGAATGTTGTGACTCACTTAGCATCTAAATCAGCCATAAGAAAAACTGTTATGTGCACATGATCAATGCATATCTAACATTGAAAGATGTATGAACTGACTTGGAAGACGAGGGGAAGATGTTATATTCCTGGCATCATATATCAGACCCTGAAGTGGGGAAAAAAAACACAACCAATCACAAAGCATAAACAAAAATTAAATTCAAATGCAAACAAAAACAAAAAACAAAGCAACAAAAAAACAAAACAAACACAAAATAAAATTGTATTTCCTTAGTAGTTTATTAAAAACACATCGCAAAAACAAATCAAAACAAAAACAAAATAAAATACAAAAGCAAAACAAAATCTCCTTAGTAATTTATTAAAATCAATACATCAAAACAACAACATCAAAACAAACAAAAAAAAACAACATGGAAGGAAGGAAGGAAGGAAGGAAGAAAGAAAGAAAAAGAAAGCAGTAGGTCTGTTTGTTGCTGCTGTTTTTACGTGCTTCAAATTAATGTTTGCCATTGTTTACGTCCATCAATAAACACATACTGTAATGTTCTTGATGCGGATATGAGCAGACTCCTGATAGTCTCCTGAGTGATTTATTTGAATTATGTTATTCGAATTATGAGCATGATCACATTAATATGATTGCAGTATTTTGTTTACATGAGCTCCAACTTAATTGCATTATAAGGACGGATATAAATGTAGCCAGTGACAGCTCTGAAGGAAAGCTAATACTAACGATAGTCACTGCTGGACAGGTTTATTTTTTTATTTTTAAGTACTTTATTTGTAAAACTTTTTTTCTTTTTCAAAAACGTAACACTCCATAACATACTATATATATATATATATACACACATATGTATATATATATATATATATATACCTACTGAACGAGCCTCCATATATAACCAATTGGGATATATGTCTAACTGGTCAGTGGCCATTCGATCACACTCACGCCCGGTAGTATAGACGGAAAGTGGGCAGTGCTAGCCCTCCCTCTCCCTTGGGTTTCTGCAAGTGTGCTTTTGAAATTCTCTGTTTTATATCCCCAAATGAAAGGGAGGATCACAGAATCTAGCAGTTTAAAAAAAGATTTCGGCACAAATATGGGTAAATTCTGAAAAAGATAAAGGAAACGAGGCAAAATAACCATCTTTCTAGCATTAATTCGACCTATTGGCGATAATGGAAGAACCCTCCATTTATCAATGCTGGACAGGTATTAATATAGGTTATGACAAACAGCCATGTCTCCAGCCTAAATGTTTCCATGTTTGTCACAGAAGTGTTTTAACATTGGTTCCTCTGGGTTAGACAAATTTTCAATAAGCTCAAACTCACAAAAATGTGCTGAACACTGGATGCTGGACAAACAAAATGCAACTAGTCTCACGTATATATTGTATACAATTTGAGAAGGAAAAAAAAACATATATTGTCCAAGATGCTTCTTGGGATAAATAAATAAATGTTTTTCACACATCATAAGCTTCACATCACGTTTTTGGGCTTTAATGCCATTTCTTTCATTCTTATTTTCTTATCTTAGTTATTATATGTTAAGGTGATTCATAAAAAAATAAAAAAATAAAAATTAGAAATACATTTAAAAGTTGTATTACTTAAAAAAAAAATATATATCCAGGTCTAGTCAACATATGTTTCAGCTGGTCAGAACTCTTTGATCCCTGAAGAACCTGGACAGCTTCAGGTTTTTGACTGACAGCTTTCACAAGAGACAAATAACTGTTTGGTCGGAAGCACATTCTTCTCAATCAGCTGTCACAGGAAGCAACACTGAGGTGGCATCACTCACACTTTAATAAAAATCTGCCAAATGACCCAAACTCTTACTCTACCATTAAAAAAGCACTATTTTTTTTTAATTCCATCAGACGTCCAAGAAAAGGAGGATTTTGCATCGCATTCTTCCTGTGTGTTGCCTACATTAGCTGTAGAGCCCCTGGAGGAATCAACGGATATTTCTACCTAGGCTTGCATCAGCAGACAGCTCCACACAGTACATGAACCAACCCTCTGATTCTACATGACATTTCTGAGCTGAAGAAGCCAGATCTAGCTACTTTTTATATAGTGTGAGAGGAGTACACTTGGAAGAGCTTCTGTGAAATCAGGTGAAGTGAACTGGGTTTCTAAAGGTGGTAATGTTTCATCACTCCTTGTGGCTCTTGCAACTTGTGCTTTTCGACCAACATATTCTTTGCCCTATTTCCAAATCTACTTGTACTATGCAGCATCTGTTATTCTATTAATCAATTATTCCTTTTTTTATTATTATTCCAGCATATAGGCCAGAGCTCTTCATGAAAAACCAAGATGTTTCAGAGTAATTATCAGATCTGGGATAATTGCATGTTCATATTAAAAACAAAAGCTATAATAAAAAATAATAATACAAATATTTTATTTTATTTTGAAGGAAGTGCATTTTAAAGATTTGCTAAAAGCTCCTATTTTTGGACAATATCAACCTACATAAGAAAATCTATAAAGAACTATCATTTCAAATAAAAGTTATTAAAATAAAACAAACAAAAACTACAAACTGAACAAATGAAAATGCTTACTCTTTCCCTTTCATTTACAAACATGCAAGTCTGGGTTGAGCTATGGCCAGAAAAAGTTTAAACGCATACCCTGCAGGCCAATATATATCGCTGAGCTCTAACGTAGATGACTGCATGCTGCTGAAGTGCTGACATTTATGCATTGAGTGCTCTAATAAGGCAGCACAGATATTTCATCTTGATCAGAAGGCCAACACAAATGATTGACGGGTTGAATTTGGCCAACATGCTGCTAGTTTATGAGGCTTGATATAAGATGTCAATTACCCTGGAGTGATATTTAAAGCTGCTGTGAGCAAGTTTATTTACAGAATGTTTTTGTGTAGTCAAGTTACTCTTCCTTTGCCTGTCTGAGTATACATGACTAGGCATGGGCCGATTACCGGTTTCAAGGTATATCGCGATTTGAAAATTTCATGGTTTCAAAACCGCTAATAATTTCCGTTATACCGTTCCTGCGGTATGCGCTGTTTTTCATGTCTCCTCAAAGACTGAAAGTGTAGGAAGGAATCCCTCAGGTTGAGTGCAGTGTAGAGAGTAACACGACCCTCCTCCTCCTGTTGGTGCAAGCGAGCGGTCAGTCACGTGTGTGTAGGCCGTACTTAAGGAGCTTCCCCTGGAACTTACGCGATCGGCAACCGGCCGTTTTTGTCTTATTGCAAGCAACTCGTCTCTGTTCTGAACTTGCACAAACTCGTTTCCAAAATAATTTCCAAGAATCGTTTTCCAAAATGTCATTTATGTGAAAATATGAAGCCTGTAAATGCCCGTTAACACAGGCCAGAGACGCTGAAGACGGACGCACAGAGAAAAATACTGTAGCAGGCAGATCACTCACTGTTCATGATGAACGAACTATTGGAAGAAAATCCTCAATATTGTTTGGGGGTTTATATGAATGTGTTTCTGAGGGGAACTGACTGTCTTCAGAAAAGTTTACGTGGTATTTTCTTTTAATCTCATCTCTGTATAGTTCATATTAAAGCAGTGTTTCAGCGCAGTGCTGCTTTGTTTACAGCGGTAACCAAGGAAATGCCGTATCTGGTGTTCCAGAAGCGCCTCCTGCTGTCAGAGAGTGAATCTGCGTCTCATTCAGAGCTTCTGCTGTTTGCTTCGTTCAGGCATGTAGTATAATTTCACAAAGCTAGTCAGAACAGAACATTCTGTTTTTGCTTCAAATTGGGTTATTAATGTATACTGCACATGCTGGACAAAGCTGAGCTATGAGCATTATCTAGGTCTGTGAGTGACTTTGCAAAAAACCCGACTGGTCTGATTTCAGTTGGACTATAACTATTGGACAAAACTGACATCAAAGGACTTGTGGCGATGAAAGCCAACTGTGGTGGCGCCTCACCGCCTGAATCCAAGCCAAAAAACTTGCATTGAAACACTGCAAAGAGTACAGCCAAAGACCAACTAGTATGTATTGTGCCTGCATGAGAGAAAACAATGCTCCACACCATCACCCCGTTTACACCTCTATGTAGTGTTGTCCACTTGTGATCGGATCGAAAATGCATCTCAATACAGGGCCAGAATCACGTTAAAGCAACTGTTTGCAGTTTTGTGTATTTTTGCGATTTTGGAGCCCCTACAATTATAGAATTTGATACATATACATACTGTAACTGTCGTAAATCCAGTGGATAGCTGTGGACGTGAATTTGTTGCTGCGCAATCCACCCTTTGCCGTCGCATCATCCAGGTGGATGCTGCACACTGGTGGTGGTTGAGGAGATTCCCCCCTTCTATGTAAAGCGCTTTGAGTGCCCAGAAAAGCGCTATATAAATGTAAGGAATTAATTATTTTAGCTGAATGATCACTAAACTCACTTCTTTAAAATAAAATAAAAAATAAAATAAAAAAAAGATCTTTGAGAGGGAGATCGCGGGAAAAAAAACAGAAGCTAAAAATCTTACAGCTGCATTAAAATACAGTGTTACCTAAAGTGTTTACATTTAAAATAAAATAAAAAATAAAATAAAAAAAAGATCTTTGAGAGGGAGATCGCGGGAAAAAAAAACAGAAGCTAAAAATCTTACAGCTGCATTAAAATACAGTGTTACCTAAAGTGTTTACGTAACATTTTAAAAAGATGAATAAATGTTTTAGACTGACTGAAATCAAACTTTAAAAGTGCATGTAAACGTACTTAATGATGAGGATCCAAACAGGTAGTTCAATTCCAAGCTCAGGCCATTGGCTGATATTAAGATGACATTTCCAGACGCTCAAGCAGAGTAATGTTGTGAAAGCCACAGAGCCAATGTTTACACTTTTCAGAGGAATCCATTTATTTGAATGGCTTACTTATATGTCTCCACACATTACGCTGGGAGAGAAGACAATATTTTAACATCTAAAAAACAGCTCACATCCGCCTTAAGTATATGTTCCGGGTGAAAATCATATTTATGTTCAGCATTTTCGGCTGCTGTTATATAATTCAGTTATTTCGGCTAAAGTAATAGGGCTAAGGTTGTGAGAAGGGCATATAATTTGGTCCTTTTCAGAGCTAGGGGTGTGCGATATATATCGCCTGCGATAATATCGTAATTGTCGTTTTAACGATGTGCGATTTGACATTATCGAGTATATTTCAAAAACCAAACAAAAAAAGTCTAGCAGGTTAGACTAGTGCGCGTGCGCATTTATCTTTCACTGGATGATTCAGCCTATTAAAATGCGTTTAGAATGATCACAAAATCACATCCGCCTTAAGTATATGTTCCGGGTGAAAATCATATTTATGTTCAGCATTTTCGGCTGCTGTTATATAATTCAGTTATTTCGGCTAAAGTAATAGGGCTAAGGTTGTGAGAAGGGCATATAATTTGGTCCTTTTCAGAGCTAGGGGTGTGCGATATATATCGCCTGCGATAATATCGTAATTGTCGTTTTAACGATGTGCGATTTGACATTATCGAGTATATTTCAAAAACCAAACAAAACACACAGAGTGCAGGCATATATTACGTGATGAAGTCTAGCAGGTTAGACTAGTGCGCGTGCGCATTTATCTTTCACTGCATGATTCAGCCTATTAAAATGCGTTTAGAATGATCACAAAATTCAAGATATGGGGGCAGAAAATGTATATATTTATACCATTTGATATGGTTAATCAATATCACACGGGAGTGCCGTTTTTTTCTCTCCAAAAATTTGCATGATTACAAATGTGATATTGATTTTTTTACAACAATAATTTAATTTAGAGACTTGTGTTTTAGACACCATACTGCCTGTTTTTGCTCTATTTCTGCTCTATTTCGACAACAAAAATAATTCCAACACAGCCACAGCACTGTTGTGCATCTCTGAGCAACATGACGGCGTTTCATTCCTGAATGAATCAACCTTTAAAATGATTCGGTTGAATCGCCAGTGTTGCCAAATTCTTTCAATGGAAAGTAGCTAAAGCCAGTTTGAAAAGTCGCTAAATGTGGCTAGATGATGTCATATGCTAATTAGCATATTCATGATGTCATCGCGTCGTATTGCCTTTTTACATTTGTTTGCCTCTCTGTGCTCACATACTGTATTTTAATTTAGCCAAATTCTCAATAAAACGGTTTTCATTTATATAATTTAATTATATATAATATGAACATTAATAAATATGAAATAGTGACTGAAATGCGACCGCAGTGTGAACAGTCATGTCGGATTTCATGCGACTTTTACGTCACTCTAGATCGTTATAACTCCGCCCTGATGGGAGACACTTCAAAGATTTTACAGACCCAAAGTTATCAAGACAGTTGCGAAAGGTAATCAGTGGAATAAATATGTAGCTGTCAGAACTCATAAGAATTACAGTGACAACTCTATATACAAACAAAACATGAGGGCTCATATCATAAAAGCTTCAAAACTCTGCTGTCTTTTGTCACATCCTTGTCTTTATTTTTCATATCGCCTGCACATAATTTCGCCGGATTCAGCAGCAGATTACACTATAAATAAACGCATAATTGCTTACTTTATGTACTCCGTGTTTACTTCCGTATGACAGCGCGCTGCGCAAATGTTGCCAAATCCACAGTTTCCCCATGGAATTAGGCTACTTTTCCACTGTTGCCGCGGGATGTTTTTCAACTTCGTGGGTTGACGCGACCCCACTAACGCGATATTTATCCCCCTGAACATGGTTGTGCTAGTTTTGGACTAGTTTTGAGAAGCAATTGGGCGGATTTTGTTGTGTAAACCTGGAAACCCTGTTCGTATCGTTCTTTTGCGCATGCGGGTCAGTTCAGAACCATTATCTGTTCACACTGTAAAACTGATATTGGCTACATTTAAAACAACAATGTGAACACCTACACAAAAAAATCAGATCTGAGAAAAAATCGGAATTGAGCACTAAGGCTCGCAGTGTGAACGTAGCCAAAGAGACTCGCTAAGGTTTGTCCAAGAAGTCGCTAGTCGATTTTTTGTCCAAGACAAGCTAGTCGCTGGGGGTATGAAAAGTCACTAAATCTAGCGACAAAGTCACTAAATTGGCAACACTGTCAATCGCAATGACTCACTTAGTAACAGTGACTTGCTGCCACCTACTGGCGGTTTTAATTTCACATTTAAAGTATCTTTTCATTTTTTTAATCATTTCAAATATCAGTATTCAACGTTTTATGTTTAATATATCAAAACATTATGCATTAAACAGTGTGTAAATACATCTAAATGCCACTTCAGATGCAGCTTCTGTGTTTCCTCTGCATTGCAAAGATGAATTGTGTTGATACTGATTTAATTTGCTTGGTAACAGCCCAAATGTCTTATTATTCTAATTCACTTATTAAATGTAAGAATTTGACTCAAAAGATGATGCACACTTTTAGACAAAAATGGCTTTATAAAAGGTAAAAATGCCCATAAAAGGTAAAAATCAATTTAAACTTATTGGAAAAAATGTAATTTCTGTCACTGCTGTGATCTGACCACCACACAGAATATGAAGAATATCAAAAAATGTAGGAGTCAGCTGTCCACAGCAGTCCTTAAGATACCAGCACAATAACACACTCAGCAAAATATAGTCTAATTATCGTTATCGATAAAATCCAGGAAAATACAGAGATATTAGTTTTTGTCAATATCTCACACCCCTATTCAGAGCATGAAGTCTGGCTTCCATAGATACATGGAGAGCTTTCAATGTGGCCCGGGTCCAGTGATCTTTCCTTACAAAAGCGAAGAAATGGTGTTGACGAAACCTTGTTAACTGCGGTCCATTAACACAGACCCTTGGGTGGTACACTGGTATTTATGGGAGCACTCTGCCATCTTGCTAGAACAAATCCAGCTCTAGTTCCCTGACTAATTTCTGCTGCATGGGGAACATATGCACAGTGAGTGGGTCAATGGAACACCCAGTGGTGGGGTGCTTAGACAATGTCCTTACAATGTTACTTACAATAGAGCTACATCTGGTGACACAGAAAGTAAATTAGCAGAATCTCAATGTGCAATGCCACTTGACAGGACCGGATGGTATAAATTATAAAACCCTGCTTCCCTTAATGGGAAGAGACATGTATCAAATCTGTCATTAAGCAGATGCTCGCTTATACAAGGTGACAGTACATTTCTTACAGGGACAGAATCCCTAGAGCAACCTAGCGGCCTTTCTTAAGGGCGCAATTGGAAAATGGTAATTTCCCAGATAATGAATCATAACCTTTTCTACCAGAAGAGGGCTAGGTTCCCAAAACATTCTAAAGAATACATTTCTCTTAACATATTTTGCAAATATGAGGTGAAAAACAAAAAGTTAAGAATTTTTTTCATTTTTACTTTGTTTTCAGAAAAGACGGAATGTTGAAATAAAACAATGTTTAAAATTCCTAAAAAATTATTAAAAAAAATCATTGTAAATAACTTTGGGTTAGGATAGCCTCACAATTGTCTTAAATTACAAAATCTGAGATGTTTAAGGAATTTAGTGGGACATTTTATCTATTAAGCAACAACACTATAATATTGGCTACATAGCATACAGTATAATTCTATGATGGTTAAATCTCATTAAACGAATATCTCGTATGCTCACTTAGCTATTTTAAGTCAATATCCATTAGGGATGGCAAGATTCCCCAATTTGCATCTGTGTATCAGCATAAAAGTTAACGATGCGATGCATTGATTTAAAAAAAAAAAAAAAAAAAGTGCGCTTCGGATACAAGTTGGCGTTTGTATCGCGATGCATAATTTCTGACATCTGCATCAGTAAAAAACGATTTATTTATATATAATTATTCGTAGATGCACTATACTTTTTTTTTACTGTTTCTCAAGCACGTTCTCTCAACACCACTGCTGCTACAGTACATGAATATGACGCATCACAACACTACGGCGAGAGAGGCATTAGAAGTCAGAAGGCACTTAAGTTAATTTATGATTTGCTGTCGGTCTGAACCAAAGAAATAAAAGCGAACTATCTGTACCATATTGAATTGCATAGCATCGTTTTTTTTCCATTGCATTGAACAGCATTGTGTTGAATCGAATAGAAATCGGATCGCACTGCATCATAATAGGGGTGAATCATACCGCATCACATCGGTAGCTGTTTCACATTTATCTTTAATGTATCGTATCATTGGCTATGCATCAAGATGAGCATCACATCGGCCTGTTATGGAAATGCACATCCCTAATATCTATAAATTTATTGTTAAAATTTACAAGTGAAATATCACTGATTACAAAATCAGGTATCAAAGAATTTTGTTTAAGAACAGATGTTTTTTTTAGAAAATATTTGAAAACTTTCTCTCTTTCTTCGGTTTTAATCCCGACTTTAGAAGAAAAACACCATTTAATGAGAGTCTACTAAAACCAAAAAGCAAAGAGTATTTTAATTCTAGTAAACTAAAAAAATAACTCATCCTCTTTTAGCATTGATGGTTGAAGCCCAACCAATAACAATCCCAGTTCTCTGTAGACCAAATTAGATGGGTTGAGATCGAAACATGTGATCTGAAAACGATGATTCTTTTGATTCCTTTCATAATGGCTTATGCAGTAGTATAGCAGTGGAGGAAAGAGCAAACTGAATAAATGGCATAAATTGTGTTTTAAAAAGCTGCTACACTGGAGAAGGACAGATAATGAAGTGACCTCAATACCCGGTTGACCAAGGACAGCTGAGGTCTCGGGTCATATAGTTCTGCTATTTTTGTGCCTGACTCTTCCATTGGCATTTGACTCTCTTGCTCTGCCATTTTATGAGATATATCTGCAGAATGATTCATAATCAGACTTGCTGGCAGTTGATTATTGTGAAAAGGCTGCTTTGTGATCTAATAATGATACAGAAAGTTCCTATATACTGTAAAGTCCAGTGAACACTATGCAGTTTTTCTTTCTGTCCTCATTGCCATGATTGTTGCCTGTCAGATTGTATAATACAACCTCTGGGGGAGAGTCTGTGTGAAAGCAAGGCAGACTGCAAAACATCAAGGGTCTTTTGTCAGACTGTAAGATAACCATCACACGGCTTGTGACATGACTATGAATTATAATTAATTAATAATTATGACAACTTTGACTGGTGATCAATTTGGTCACGTTCTTACGTCCTTGTAAACACGCAAAAGACTTTTATTTGACGGACAAATGTTTTTCCATGAAATGTATTAATAATCAGTGAAGCAGTTTGTTAAATATATTCTCTAAAAAAATTCTAACAAAACATGTCCAGTTCAAGTTTTGGTCAAATTTGATGTTTTGTCATTTTTATTCTCTTTCTTTATTTCAGTTTTAGTTATTTTGCTACATCAAATTATATAAACACGTATTTTATTTCAAGTCACAAAAATGTTTTTGTTTTCATTTTAGTTCATTTTTATTTCCATAAAAATATTTTATTTTAGTGCTTATTTGTTTAATAAATTAATAGAACAAAAAAAAGATATGCGTCACATTATTTACCCATAAACATTTTAACTACATCGTCTCTCTCACACACAACAATGTCATCAATTACAGTAAGAACGTCACACAACGTGATAAAATACTGCAGACTGAATGTAAATGTTTTTTATTTTACATTTCCGAATTTCACCTCAGAGAGCTATTTTTTGGCCAAAACCGGGTGTGCTGGGCTTCAAACAGTCAGCAGTTTTGAGTTTTGCTGTAACTATTTTCCATTTCATCTAATTCTCACTGGTAACATGAGATCACAGCCAAAGTGACACATTTGAAGAAAATACAATTCTGGTCAAGTATTCAGAATGGCAGAAGATATTTCTGTGACACGTGGCAGTCTACCTTCAGGCATGTGGCTGCACAAATGGGAATAAATTAAATGTAAAATGGGGAACTTCCTCTGCTCAGTTTAGTATTGTAGCTTCACTCCGTTTGGAAATCAGAATGACACTGAAGAATAGATTTCAGTGGAAAGCTTAGGATGAGAAAGAGAGAGCGCGAGAGAGGAGGGCACACAGAGAGAGAACACACAATAAATCTAGGACAAACGCTGACTGCAGGGTGAAGGTTGGGAGAGAAGGGAAAGAGGCTTGTACTGTCTCCAAAAACGCTGGTGCCTATCTATTGTGCGGCAGCAAACAGAGGATCAGTTGTGAGTGGCCTCTCATGCAAAGAAAAAGAAACAGAAAGAAAGAGGAAGAGAGAGACTCTGAGCCCGGAGAATACTGATAAAAGTCATCCTATCAAGCCTGCACCTTAATCAGTAAAGTCAACCAGATACCAAAATTAGCCTATTCACATTCTTAAATGGACAGTACAACAGATTTATAAAGAATATTCAAGCAGCTCTTTTCCAGGCTATAATTATCATTCATGACTGTGAAACTTGAAAATAACAAAAACTAAAATTTAAATAGTCTAGTCCATACAACTATATTCGAAGTCTTCTGAAGCTATTAATCTGAAAGGACCAGCCTGTGGAATTTTTACATTGAAAAATTCATATAAAACTAAAACAAACGACAGAGCCACTGGAAACGTGGTGAGAGTAAAACAAAACACTGAGTACATTAAAGTGTATTAGAATGTTGAAGTAATTCTCAAATTAGCATCTCACTAGAGGGGAAGATTACATAATTATATTATATAACTTGACAACTTAGAATTTCTGTCATGGGTAAATAAATAAATGTAAAAAAAATCTGTAAAAATATGGTAAAAAGGTAAACATTTTTACAGAACAAACTGAAATTTTAGTTTAAAACTGCAATTTACAAAAGCAAATAATAACAAAAAGCCATGCTGCTACTAAAATCGGTTTTGTACCTTAAACATATATTGACAATCACCATAATAATACAGGTGGTGAAGATAAAGCCACATGACAAATCAAAGTTCATCACAAGTAGCATTTCCAGAAACTGAAATAAATACTAGCCTAATATTCAGAAGGTACACAATGACATACAAATACAAAACACCATCATGGTAACACATAGGCTAATACAACACAATAAATATTAATTAAACAACTTCAGTTTTAACATAAAACTGATTTAAAAAAATAAACCAATTACACAATTATGACAAAATACCAACACCAAGTGTCACCCCAAAAATTCAGAGAATGTTAAGAGAAGTTTTTTTACCACTGTAAATAAGTTTTTATTATTATTATTATTATTGTAAACTTAAATGAACTTGCATGACTTACAGGTTGGATCTATTACAATTACAGTGTATATAAAGGAACTTACTGTAACCAATAACCAGGTTTACTGTAGCACTTTTACAGTCGTTCTCCGATAAAATGACAATTTCTACAGCTTGTAAAAAAAAGAAAAAGCAACATGATTAATTTATCCTGGTCTTACTTTGAATGATTCTTTGGTGCATGTTATTCCAAAGAACATAAAAGAGTAATAACTGTAAATCAGTAAACCTGGCAGTTTTCTGAGAAGAGAAGTTGTAACAGTACAGTACCAGTAAATTAATGCAATGATGATATGTGTGAACAAAGCAAAAGATGAGCATGCACAAGTTCAGGTTGGGCTTGTTATATGCAAAATTTTGCTGTAAATCTGTGGTCAAAGAGTCCTCCTGCACCAATATTCAAATCTTCAGATTTTCAGCCTTTATTCTCATAAGCATTTCTGACTAATCTTT
Organism: Sinocyclocheilus anshuiensis; assembly: GCF_001515605.1. Lineage (NCBI taxonomy): Eukaryota > Metazoa > Chordata > Actinopteri > Cypriniformes > Cyprinidae > Sinocyclocheilus > Sinocyclocheilus anshuiensis. The sequence continues at coordinate 2,784,263 of NW_015542356.1, read as the reverse complement.
GAGTGTTTACAGGAACACAGATCCAAATGATTAGTAGCATTTGTTTAAAATGCAAATCAGGCCACCAAAGAATATGAACTACTTTGTAATCGTTTCCAATAGCAAGCAGACACTCATTTACAGAACTTTAAGTAAACTGATTGATAGACTCCTTATCCTGCTGAGAAAAGAACAGAGGAAGGAGTGGACTCCTTATGTGACAAGAAAAACTATTTTGCAAACGACCAAAGATTTGGTTCATGGAGAAGGGCTGTCATTAGCATCTCAATGGAGAGTGCTGTCGACTGCAAATTGCGTTCAAGATTCAGATTATACATTTTCATGAGCAATTAACAGCAGCAAATACAACTGCAATTAGAAAAAGAAAAATAATACATTTAAAGTCACCCATCTGCTCAATGTGGAAGCACTCTACACCTGAGCATTTGGCGCAGCTGATAGCAGTGCCCTATGGAGTCTGACGATCTGCAAACATGGGTTGTGTGTGGTGTGAATTGAAGATATATTATATATATATATACACACACTCTTAAAAATAAAGGTGCTTCACAATGTCATGGAAGAACCTTTTTGTCTAAATGGTTCCATAAAGAACCTTTAACATCTGAAGAACCTTTCTGTTTCACAAAAGGTTCTTTGTGGCCAATTATAATATATATTTTTTATGTATATTTGTATATATTTTTTTTTGACACTCTTATTTTTCATTAACCTATTTCTATATACAATAATATTTAAATAAAAATTTGAGTCCTCAATATTTTTATTATGCAGTGACCTTTTTATTCTTGCTGCATTGTGAATATAATCAGAGCTAAATGGATTGCAGGCGCTCCACTGCGCATAATGACTACATTTGATATATACCACAGCCTCTTGTGCCTTATTACTTAATTAGACTTAAATATATTTATACAAGCATCACAGCAGTAATATTAACCAGTTTCCGTTCTTTTTAATGTTAAAAAGGACAGTGGTCTTCAATTCACACCATATGTATATACAAGCACAGACACACACGTATATATATATTTCCCTCCTCCTCACTGCATGCTTCACCCGTTCTCCTAGGAACCTATTTATAAAAAAATTAAAAAAGTTATATCAGGCCAGTTGTATCGCCCTCACATTTTTGATGTTTGCCATTCAAAAATAAACAAACAAATACATACATACAACAAAAGGAATTTGAAAATTAAAACATGCTTATCATGGAAGAGAAAATCATTCCAAATCATTGTCTCAAATATCACTGACACGACACTTGCAGGTATATATTTGGTTTCTATGGGTGTTACGCACACGGTATCTAGGTTAGCAGGTGTTTCACATCAGCTGATACTATATCATGTATTTTAGTATACTTGGAATGCTATACTGACCAATCAGCATCCAGGACTGTAACCATTTATAATGGTAGATTTTGTCTGAGCAGAAACACTAACTTCAACTGTATCTAAGGTCGAGGTGCATCTCATTAAATACTCTCTGATGACTATATCAAATTAGAAATTTTTGCTCCAAAAAATGATGAAACCCCAGTGGAAGGCTTCCTTAAATATTTGAGAATGTGCCTCAGGTGTGACCATTGTTACTTAAATTAAATTATAGCTCTGTTCTGCAGGTGAACAGGTGCACAATGAGAAACGCTCCCATGCTTATCTGATCACAGTTTCTTTTATGACAAAATTATGACCACTGCTGAAAAATAACATTTATGCTAGGAAATTATCCTGAACCTGAGGGCATGAAAGGCCTGGAAAAAGAAATGTGTAATAAGTCTGTGTATTCATAAATACCATAGTCTTTTTATCAAAGCAATATCTAGAGAGGCAGACAGCAATATCTTGTTAGGCTGCTGTTTTGCACATGGAGGAAGGCTTCAGATCTGTGTGAAAATAATAAGACCTCCACACTCATTGTTTATACACAGGTAGCTATTTTTATGTAACGTCACTACTGAGGATGGAGGTTTGGGTGCTACAGCAAACAAAACAAATATAATGTAAGTAGTAAATGTTAAGATTTTAAAGGGTAATCTTGCCCAGATTGGCACCAGAAGTCACACAGAACATAATGAAATGTTATAGTTTCAAATTAAGTAAATGAGCCAACTATGTCAGAAAAATATGACAAAAATATAATTGATCATAAATACAACAGAATCAACTAATTAATTTTCATTCACCGATCCAATAAGGATTAATAAATGTCTATGTCTGCAAAGATGTTCATATGTAAACGATGTATGTTTTAGATGCTGTCAATACAGCAGTCACACATTTTTGTGTTAATGTACAAGTAAATGTTAATGTAAGTAAATGTATTTGTGATTAAATGCATATGAATACTTATATATATATATATATATAAATATATAAAATCGCATGCGATTGTCATGCGCATCTAGTCAGTAAAGCCGGTTCTGTGATTAGTAGTAAATCTCCATCACCTACTTTCAGATGGACGGCCGTAGTTCACATACAAGCTGCGCAAAATCGCGTTCATTATCGCAGGCGATTCGTCTGCAATTATGAACGCGATATTGTGACTTTTGACTAATCACTCTAAGTTGCAGGAAAATTGCCCAAAATTTGATGGAAGTCCCACTCTAAGCAAGTACAGTTATTTTCTGTCATTCATATACATGCTATTTTTATGACGATAAAATATAAATGCATTAATGCATTGGGACACACATGCTTAATATGTTTACAAGGCCAGCGCAAACTTTCTTTCAAATTCATTTTAAGTTTATTGTGTACTAAACCTGTCCACACACTGCAAATAATCTTTATAAAACACAACCTAAAAATAGAGAGAAGTAAAACAAAGCCCTTGGGCGAGAACTGTCAAGCTCAACTTAATCCATGCAGTAATGTTTCCTGAGTCTGAAGTGGCTTGTAGGGAGAAATAACCTGGAGATGTGATTTTTGCTTTGTTCATCACAGGCTCTTTAAACATTTCACAGACCATTATACAAATCTCATTTTGACTCATACTAGAACGATGGTGCTTCAGAGAAATTTTAATAGTTATAGATCTCTTGCCCGTGAAAGAAGCAAAATCATGAGTATATAAACAAAAGGTAAATGCCTGTGGGCTGACAATGGGTCTGTTCCAAAACAGTGAAATTTCTGTCTACTTCCTACTGAGGCAGTACTGTAATAGAGATGGAACCTGGTAAGTGACAGATTTGGAACGCTCAACATAGCCAGCAACTCAGTAGTGCTCCAAACAGGCGTCAAGAGTCTACAAAAGTTTACAATCCACCTACAGTTTCAGGCACAGCAGGGCACTTTTTTGGAATCATCATAGTGCCTAATAAGCATAAGGTTTTGGAATCTTCAGTTAAATTTTTTTTATTTTAAGTTGTCTGATATAAAGCACACATTTTGTTTGCATGTTGCTTTCTAAAATAAACAAATCTGTAGTAACAGACCAACAACTCTAGAAATATTCTGTAAAACTTTGTTAATATGAAGAAGCCTTTCATTTTTCGTATTTCGAATTTCATATTAGATTGTGTTGTGTTCTAGGGTAAACTTAACCAATAATGTCCTGGCAGTTTTTTTTTGTTTTTTTTTTAATACAATGCATATATACAAGCGAGGCCAATCAATCAGCTGCTAAAAGCATTTTCAAATCATAAACACTCACATGTAAGTCCAAATCATCCCAGCACAAGTCTGAGAACACTTAAATTCAGCATTTTTAATTTAATATTTCCTGTCATTAAATAGGGATGCACCGAAATAAAAATTCTTGGCCGAAGTCGAACAAAATGAAACACTGGGCCGAATACAAAATACCGAACAGGTTTTTCACATTTTTCCCCCATGTAGGCCTATTTTGCCATTTTTTTCACAATTGCATTAATTAAATTGCCAAAATGTGCATTTTACTGTTTTGTCCTGTTTTTCAAATAAAAAATCAATGAAAAAAAACAACAATTTAAAAATATTTACTTAACACTAGCAGACATTATACCAACAAAACACAATTTAACTTAAAATTAATAAGTTAGTAAATTAATATTTTTTGGCCATTTTTGAGACTTGAATCAGGCATGTATTTTTTACTGTACAAATAAAAGCAGCCTTGCTGAGCAGAAGATAATTATTTTGAAACATTAGAATATATTACAGATCCCAATTTGATTCTAATTATGTTATGTTATAATAAATGTATTAATAGAGCTGTTGTAGGGTAATTATTATTATCATTATTATTAGGGATGGCTCGATAGTCGATACCACTTTTTCAGAACCGATACCGATCCGATACCAGCACAGTATTTTTAAATGAGTGTAGAAATTCTATACCTCAATGTGTAGGTCGATCATCACTCTTTTGTATGTTACACACAATCTACTAAATATAGACAGCTTCATTATAAAGAAAAAATAACAAAAAAAATATATAATCAAAATCTATGATAAAAATACTATTATAAACTAGGTTAATGGATAATTCAGTAGCAAAAGTTACTCTAGAAAAATCATGAGTGCACAACAATTTTATAAAATCCTAAACTTAGTGAAAAAAAAAAAAAAACATTATTTAGTGGGTAACAAATAAAAGTGAATAAGTGTAACTAACCAGATATCCGGTAGAAATTTACACGATTTAGAAACAGCACGAAACTCAAATTCCTTTTATGCAAAACCATTTATCTGTAAACTATGGAAAAGCTTCAGAACACTTGAAATATAGTGCACGAAATCTTTATAGTGCTTTATAATGTTTTTGTGGCTTTCGTGGGCGTTGACAACAGCATGCAGATTTATAAATTATTCTCATTACGAATTTGGAAAGATGTTTGTCGCACGTATCACATTGTCACATTTCATTAAAAAAATTCACAAAAATGTTACTGAGTAACTGACGAGTAACAAGTTCAGCGCAGATTTTCCTCGCGCTTTGGACTTTGAACCCTGGCAGCGCGAGCTCGTGCAGCGCTGTTAGAATACATGCAATTTGTGCGTGCATTAGAAAATATAACATTCTGCAGTTTATTCATCATACAGTAACCTAACCACCAGCATTAGCCACCCCATCCTCATCGGAGACATGTGATGCAGCACTAAACAGTCTCTCGCTGTCGGTGCTTTGTGCTTGTAATGATTTCTGCGTCTTTCTCTGATAGTTTAAATGCTTTCACACTGCCGACATGTTTGCTGCATTAGCTATAATAGCGTGCCTCTATTTGATCGCGTTCGTCATTGTTCAGTACATATTATTCGGCCGAACAACGAAAGTTTTTTTGCTATTTTCGGCCGAATCATTTCGGTTGCCGAATATTCGGTGCATCCCTATCATTAAAGATTTAATTCTAAAGAATTAAATCAGCCATCAGCCACTCTATTCTCCAAATTCCAGAATCAGCCGTTCAAAAATAATCAAAACTAAACACTAAAGTAATACAGAAATAAAAATCAGTGTCAAAATCTAGTCATACCATTCAATTCAATGCATTTAGGCAAAGTGAAATGTTTGCCCAATGCATAAAAACAAAAATAAACTTTGCTATAAACTTCTTTTAAGTTTATGTCAGAAGTACTTCTTGTTCACAACTGTTTTGTGTGCGTTAGAGAAAAAGACAAACAGAAAAAAAACAAATGGGTGTATGTGTGTTTGTTTGAGACAGTGAGCTTTGAGAGGATTCTGGGTTTTGACATCAGTTGGGAACATGAGATATAAAGGGCATGATGCGTGATGCAGTGCGTTTCTGAGTTGTACGCATTTTGCTCTCTTGCTCGCTATAGAGTTTGATTTCCCATGGGTCCCAGTGCTTATTTCAGGGATTTGGTGTTCTCATCCCTCATCCTGCAACATGCTTGTCTGGGGTTAATCCGTTTCTACCAGAGGAGGTGCCACAATCTCACTGGTGCCATGTCTTTAGTCAACAATAAAAATGGCTTATAATGCCTGGAAAGCTATTTTTCTGCAAGGTATTCTCCTATCTTCTCCTGAGCTCCCTACTGAGTTTTGCAACACTGCAGGCAACAAGTTATTTGATAATAAAAAAAAAAAAGACAAAACCTCTGACTATCTGAATGTTCAAGATTTGAAGCATGTCATTTCTACATTACTAGAGGCACCAAACAGAATTGTATTGTTGAGTCTTCCAAAACTTCAGTCTTCTATTGTTGGTTTGCTCATTAAACTGGGATAGGAGAAACAAAGAATGTCACTGTATGGACAAACAAAGTCATTAAAAAAACCTTTGTAAAGACAAAAAACTTTAATGTTGTATTTGGAAAGCCTGTCCAGAAAGTTTGAAGTAGTTTTTAAAAGCTTAAAAAAGACATGTTTCTAGCATGTTTTAGGTTTGATTGTTTGTTTGTTTTCTTTTGCTAACATGTTGCTAGAAATCCACTATATTATAAAATGCTAACAGGGTTGCTTGCATTTATTCACATGCTGGTGTGTTTCAGTATGCCTTTAAAAGTTGCTAGTATGTTGCTAACAGTGCTGGGTAGATTACTTACAAAACTGTAGTCCATTACTGATTACATGATGCAAACTGTAGTGTAATCTAGTTTACTCATTGAGGTAATGTATTCTGACTGCTCTTTAGATTACTGTTACACTTTACCATTAAATTTACCGTATTGATATAAAAAAATAAAAGAGAAAAAAGAAATACCGAGAATAAATTAAGAATAATTTACTGCCATTGTTCAAATAATATGTAATCATGTAGGCTAATCCATAAAAAGTAACAGTATTTTATAGTGTAATATACTCTAATTTCCAGTACTTAATTTTTGGAATCTTATTATGTAATCCAGATTACATGTAATCAGTTACTACCCAGCACTGGTTGCTAACATGTTTAACCGTGTTTCCAGAAGTCAGTAGAATGTTTAACACATTACTAACTAGGGCTGTGCGATTTGGGGGAAAATATCAAATTGCGCAAACAAATTCCCATTATAACCCTGAAATCCATTAAATTTGTTATTGTGTTTTGGGAGGGGTTCTATTGTTTTTTTCTTCAGCAGGTAAGATTATAATGGTATAACTACTTTTACAGAATTAACTACTGAATTTCACAGAAAATATTTGTTTATGTTTTATAAATAAAGAACTGTATTTCTTAAGTCAATTATTAAAGTATTACATTGATTTCTTCATTTGAAGAGCAAGTGGAAAATGTGCTGAATGCTTCATTTCATCCAAGTGAAATTAGCAAGCAGTTAGACTGAATTTACATTCGTTTTAAACGCGGAGCCAGGGGCGAGTCGATACAGGTTGCGCGCGTGTGTCAAGCCTCACCCATACTGCCAGGTGCGCTCGTGAAGACTTGCGGTGCGGAGCCGGGTGCGAGTATAAACGAGCATTACGAGACAGGCTGCGTGAGTGCGGCAAGCATGAACGGCTCGTCCGTGACGCGGGATTCGCGCCGCGTGGGGCAGGGAGGAGCGAGGATGAGAAGCATTCACAGACACAGGCTGTATGAAGTGGATCCCTCTTTCTCATACAAAGATACTCTGATCAGACCTACAAGAAGTGGATCCCTCTTTCTCATACTTTAGACTTTGAATGTCGCCATCATCTATCCAGAATGGCATGTCACCCACAACCACAATTATTCCTGGAGGAATGTGGAACTTAGTAGTCAACTTCAAACTGACTCAGGAGGGATATTTCTGATATGATGAGCAGCTTGGAAGCAGTCTGCAAGCTATTTAAGGAGTTCTGGGTATGTAAAAATGTTGATCTTGAACATTTCCCTCAGACATTTTGTCCGATGATTTGACATAGACATGTCGGTTGTCATGAACGGAAGTATTGTTCTTTTGGCAGCGCTTCCAAACCTGTCAGAGAATTTATATACACCATCCTTCACATTTTTGACCTAATAAATAAGGCTCACATAAAGAAAAACAGACAAGGAAGGAGTTTATTTCCTTAAGCAAAGCTAGTGTACACGTACGTGTACACTAGTGTAGTGTATCACACGCTGACTGAGCTGTCCTTGTAATCTTTCATTCAAACTAGGGCTGTGCGATATGGAAATCTTGATAAATTTTGCGATTTCGATTTTAATCACGATTTTGACACACTTTTTGGAAATACTGAAGTGTCTAGATTAGGCTGTGTAAGAATTTATTTATTATTGCTGAAATTTGGAACTGTACAAACAAGATTTTTTTTTTCTTAATCTGCCCTGTAGTCAAATGTTTATATGAGTTTCTATTTGTGCAGAAGAACTTTTCCACCCATTACTTTGGGAAGTATTATTTTCCAGAATTATTGGGAATACCTAATCCTAATAGCTAAAGATTAGGGTCACAGCAGACCCTCTCGAACCTTTTTTCTGTTCCCTGTGAAAAAGAAGCACTTGCTTGTAGGGCTGTGCGATATGGACAAAAACAACCTATCGCGATTTCTTTGATAAATTTTGCCATTTCTATTTTAATCACGATTTTGACACACACAGACATGCTTTACAGTTATTAATGCATTCAGTGTGAATTTGAAACATATTTCCAAAAGAAAACCAATTAGAGCTTTATCAAAAAGCTGTAACATGTCTCTAGAACAGACATAACGCAAAATAATCACTAAGTAAAGGTGTAACAAAAGGTCTCTAGAATAGACATATACGGCAGAAAATAATTTTATTTTCAATCCCGTGTCCAGGGATCTTTTTTTGCCATGCATTGGTCATAGAGCTCTTTGTGGCGTTGCCTCAGATGTTGAACTAGATTTGTTGCACCAAGTTCACACGTACTCCGTCTGCAGTGCGTGTACAGTATGTGTATGCGGTGCAGAAGCAGCACAGACTCATTTTGCTTTCGCACAGGACGCGTTTGCAGTCCGCTCCTGATCCGCGGCTGTTTACCACAAACACAACATTTATCCATTATTTTGATTT
>NW_015542356.1:2769081-2775160 GCF_001515605.1 Sinocyclocheilus anshuiensis | reverse complement strand
AGTAGACTTTAATTATATGCATTTATGGTGTAATTACTACATTTCCGTGTCAATCCATGTTAATTTTTACAGCGAATAATGCGCTGTCACTTTAATTCAGCGTGTATAGCACAGCAGAAATAGATTCCGTTCGGAAACGATCGCAAGCATGACTGCTGCAGACGCACCGCTCCTGGAGCGCACTGCCGGAGCACAATTGCGTGCAGTGTGAACGCTCTGATCCGTTAACATGGGCGCGGAAAAAATATGCACCACAGACGTGTGTGAACCTGGCGTTATGTTTGTATGCCCGCCCGGTCTGTTCTCGTGCTCCATTTAGGCGCGCTGCATTCTGATTGGTTCAGATAGCATACTGCGGTAGGTCGGGGGCGCGGAAAACCGTGCTATAAAGCGATTTAGAAATCGCGCAAGCTCAAATCGCGCTTTTATGACGATTTCGATTAATCGCACAGCCCTAATTCAAACCTTTGGCAGACAGCTGTGAGGTGTTTCAGGAGTAAAGATGTGGTTTCACAGTTGTGGAAGGATCCGGTAATATTGTGCAACTGCATGTCCTGTGAAAAGCTTATACTGTCTTATAAAGCTCTATATAAAACGGCCAGTAAACTTTATTCATTCCTCAGTTTTAGTTCCCCCAGGGACTGAAGGGAATAATGGCCCATTCTCTCAACTCAATCAACCGGTCTAGGCCAAAAAACATACAGCACACTTTTAGTTTACGCCTAGCAATATAAACACGCTCTTACTTTAAAGGTGACACATCATGGAACTATTTCCCTGCTCCTTTAATATTCAAAATGCAAAGCTCCCTCACAGTTCATCCAGAACACTAAAGAAAATTAAGTAGCAAAATCAGGTCACTCAGGAATAGCATTACCAACTAACCAATGTATTTTCAGCAACAACGTTGCAAGGGTTTTCAAGGGTTTTTTTAAAATCAGAATTCATGGTAACTAATATTATCGCAAAATTAAAAATGAAAAAATATAAATAATGCAATCAGCTAACTTTAGGTTATTTTGAGTTTTCTCTCTTTTGGCCAATGAATCACACTTAAAATACGAGTGTAGGGCAGCAGAGAGAGAGCTTGTAAACTGTACAGACTACAGAAAAAGATAGCTATAACCATAACTACTGCATATGTGACCCTGGATCACAAAACCAGTCATAAGTAGCACAGGTATATTTGTAACAATAGCCATACATTGTATGGGTCAAAATTATAAATTTTTCTTTTATGCCAAAAATAATTAGGATTAATTAATTAATTAATTAAAGATAATGTTCCATGAAGATATATTGTAAATTTCCTACCGCAAATATATCAAAACTTAATTTTTGATTAGTAATATGCATTGCTAAGAACTTCATTTGGACAACTTTACAGGTGATTTTCTCAATATTTTGATTTTTTTGCACCCTCAGAATCCAGATTTTCAAATAGTTGTATCTCAGCCAAATATTGCCCTATCCTAACAAACAATGGCAAACTTATTTATTCAGCTTTCAGACGATGTATAAATCTAAATAAAAAAAAACTGACCCTTATGACTGGTTCTGGGGTCCAGGGTAACATATAGCTTTTACGCCAATGCACTTTTTTTTTTTATTTTTTATTTTTTTATATAAGCATGTACTGCAGTTGTGTCATCAGTCACTTTAAAAGCTTAAGCTCTTTAAAGTCGGATGCATTCTGTTTGCACATCAATGTTTTTTATGGTTCATCACAAAAAAAAAACAAAAAAAACAACGTAGCCATGTGGACTTACTAGACTGTTGCATTTTAAAGTGAGAAAATGCAAACACTACTACATGGCCAAAAGTATGTGGACACCCCCTTAAACAGGTTTAACAGGCTATTTTGGCTACACCTATCTAGCAGGTGCATAAAATCAAAACCTTCTTAGGCAGTGCCTGCGTCCAAAATTACAACGTGTACTGCATTTGATGAATAACCTACTTCCTATTAATAAAGTAAAGTAAGCATGCATGTGTGCAGTATGAATACAATGTGAACATTTTAGATCCACCGGTCACACTTTATTTTAAGGTCCAATTCTCGCTATTAACAAACCATTAACTATGACTTTTGCCTCAATAAACTCCCAATTTGCTGTTTATTAATAGTTAGTAAGGTAGTTAAGTTTAGGTATTGGGTAGGATTAGGGGTGTAGAATATGGTCATGCAGAATATGTGCTTTATAAGTACTAATAAACTGCCAATATGTTAATAATAGGCATGCTAATGAGCAACTAGTTAATAGTGAGAAGTGTTCCCTATACTAAAGGGTTACCGCTCCACCAGGCATTTTTCACTTACTTTATGTAATCCCATATCAGAACATGCTATTCAGTTTCCATACTGCTTTGACTAGTAGAATGTGTCATATACCTTATGTTCCAACCTACCAACAATGCCGCAGTGCACAAAGAGAGGTCCATAAAGGAAGATTTACTGAGTATGTTGTGGAAGAACTTGACTGACCTGCACAAATCCCAGACCTGCACACCTTTGGGATGAATTACCCCATCACCCAACATCAGCGTCTGACCTGAATGATGCTTGTGTCTCAATGGGAGCAAATCCCCACAGCCATTTTCCAACTAGTAGAAACCCTTCCCAGAAGAGCCAAGGAAGGAAGACAAACTCACTATCACTTTTAATGTTATGGTTTTCAAACTGAATGTTCAGCAGGCACATACAGATGTGCTTTTTGGGTATCCGCATATATTTGGCCTATGAAAGCATAGATTATGCCCCTTTTTAATACTTTATTACAACTGTTGCATAATATTACACAGTGGCACAGTCATTCAGTCAACCCACACACATTTACCCCTCAGTGTGGCTCTGCACTCACAGTTTGAGGTTACTATGCTACTGTCACTGTGTAAGCTTGAGGAATTTTAAAAGCAGCCAAGCAGCAGCACAAGTGCCCAGCAGAAAGACTAATGAGTCACGCTGAGACTACACTGACCCAGTCAGCCCTCGTCGCCGTCATCACCTCTCCTGCCACAGGTGTCGTTCAATTAGGAAAAGTAACGATGAAGCAGTCCTTTACCACCCACATTAGTCTGAGACCACTGATTTCAATATCTGGACTGCAGACCCAACCAATTTGCCATTCTAATCATTCTTACTTCGCTTACTTTGGGTTGTGAAATCCTCATGCCAAACAAATGCCTACAGCAGTGTAAGGGAAAAAGAAAGGAAGCAAAGCTTAAAGGCTGAGGGGACATCTAGCTGGCTTGGGCACTGGGAGTACGAGCGACTTCTGCAGATTTGTCGCACATGAGATATGGAGGGAGGGAGAGAGGCAGCGGCGGATATGGAGGAAGAGAGGAAGGGAGTGAGGCAAACAGGATCACGTGAGGAGCCAAGAAATGCTGGAGGGCAAAAATCTGGCCATATTTCTTCAGCTTCCACTGCAGTGATCACAGATCACAGTATCCCATGTAAAGGCAAAATGTCCAGTGGATGCTGACAATGTTTGGACTTCACAGTGCTATTTACAACCTTGACAACCTGTTTAACAATTTTTAGTCATTTAACAGTGTTAGTGTAGTAATTAATGTGAAAAGACATTAATTAATATGTTCAGCCACTGACGGGGAAAAAAAAACAAGTAACGTTGCATTACAGCAGCACTGATTTAGACTGAAGGGCAGGAAACTTTTTTTTTTTCAAGTACAGTTGTGCAGTATGATCTAGATCTTCTATCACAGGAAAGTCATAGCTTGACAAAACATAAAAAATAACTTATGTAAGTGTGTACATAAAAAAGAACTTATGTAAGTGTATACATACGCAATGTATGTATTCGTATGCATGTATGTATATATGTGTATATACTGTATATACACGTTACAATGGTGAGGGAAAAGCTCCGTGTATTGAGTGTAATCACTAGGGTTGGGCAATGTCTACAAAATTGGCATCGGACGATGTCTACAGTGAAACATCGCGATGGACGATGACATCGGCGGGGGCGAGAGGCGGGAGGGGTGTGAGGGTGGAGTTAGGGGGTGTGCCCGAAGTGTGAATCCTTATAAAGGGAAAACACGATTCCTAACACGTGTCTACACCGGACGCGAGCGGCGCGACAAAATACTACAGAACCACTGATCTAATAGAGATTTATTATATATAGATCAGTCTATAGAACTCATTATAATCAGTGATGCGGTCTACACTGGATGCGGCGCGACACGACAACTCCACGACAGTAAACTGCTGCCGTGTTCTATTTATAACGTGCTGACACAAATTTCAAATGATTTTCAACGGTCGCTTTGTCGCTCCAGTGTAGACAGACTTTAGCTGATGCGGTGCGGCACGACACGACAACTGTCGTGTCCGGTGTAGACACGGTGTAACGGTTGCCTGTTACATTACGGTACATAAAATTTCACTTACCACCAGTGTTGGGAAGGTTACTTTGGAAATGTAATAGGTTACAGATTACAAGTTACCCTATTTAAAATGTAATAAGTAGTGTAATTTTTCAATTACTTTATTAAAGTAATGTAACTGATTACATTTGATTACTTTTTGATTACTTTTCTAAATTTCTAATGTTTTCAACTGTTTATCATTTACAAACATGTAAACCAGGCAGGGTAAACCTTACAGTAGTACTGAACACTGATTACTGTCACACTTTCAAAATCCTTTATCACTTGAATTAAGATTATATTTAAATTTTAAAGTAGGCATTGGATGCAAAATTCACTTTTACATGGTGTTTGCATATAAATGTATCTTAGCAGTGTGTGGACACAACCACCCTACAATGATAAAAATCCTTTTTTTTTTAATCCCCCAAAATCCCAAACTTTTGGATTTTCTGAGCAGTATTATGTCATATTGTAATGCGCCACTGAATACACCTAAATTCGTTTATGTCTGCGCAAATTAAGTAATGTAATTTTTTCAATTACTTTATTAAAGTAATGTAACTGATTACATTTGATTACTTTTTGATTACTTTTCTAAATTTCTAATGTTTTCAACTATAAATCATTTTTAAACATGTAAACCCGGCAGGGTTAAACTTACAATATGTGCTCAACACTGATAACGGTCAGATTTTCGAAATAAATTAAGATTATAATATTTTAATTTTAAAGGAGACATTGGATGCAAAGTATCTTACTTTGCATATAAATGTGTCTTAGCAGTGTGCGGACACAACCACCCTACAATGATAAAAATCCATTCACTCCTTTTTTTTAATCCCCCAAAATCCCAAACAATCTCAATTATCAAGCCGTTTTGATTTTCTGAGTAGTATGATGTCATATTGTTCAGGCCCTGCCCACAACCGCCACTTAGGACGCAGTGCATTAGTTTTGTTTTTAATGGTAATGCGCCACTGAATATACCTAAATTCGTTTATGTCTGCGCAAATCATTTTACTCCAGACTGCTTTCTGAACGAGGGACAAGCCAGGTTTTGTAAAAAGTTAAAATTCAAGTATAGATCAGTACCCCGTGTTCGTGATCCAGCTGCACCTCCGGAAGAAGTAAGTCTGACACTTTATATTTTTTATGATTATTTGCAAATCCCCTTTGCTCTTCAACGGAAGAAAGGGGCGGGTGGGCAGAGCTCATTAGCATTTAAAGGGACATGCCCCCAAAATGAGTGGCTGTGAACAGAGCAAGGTAAAAAGGGTGTTGTTTTACACGACCACTGAGGACGTTCATGAAGACCCTAAAGAATCATACCAAATTGTGGAAGATCAATGTCCCCTTTGAAGCACAGCCACCACAAAATCAGACTTACTTTGAGATCATTCTGAGGTTAAATACATATTTAAAATCATAACAATAAATATTTTATTAGCTATGATACTGTTTTTGGAATCAAATCTTTACATAGCTATGACAGTAAACACTGGAATCTAACAATGCCTTGGAAAAAAACAATTAATCTTTAAAAAAATTGAAGCATAGCTATACATAAACCCATATAGGAAATAAAAGAGTTATCGAATAAGCACACTCCTGAAACATTGGCGTTTCATATTTTAGAGCAGTCACTGCAATTTATGAAAGAAATCAATTAAATCTGTATGTG
>NW_015542356.1:2768252-2768853 GCF_001515605.1 Sinocyclocheilus anshuiensis | reverse complement strand
TCTACGGTCGCTGTGGCCGCCTTCTAATTAGCACAGCCAATAGCCTATAGCAGGGCAATTCCTCAAATCGAAACTACAGTTCGCACTTAAACGCAGGAAGGGAGCAATTAAATTACACGCGCTCCTTCTTTGCCGAGGGCAATTATTATAATTACCAGAAAGTGCAATCAAAAATACAAACGCAAACAAAAATATAACGTAGAAATAGGCAGAAAACTAAATATTCCTTCCTAGCAGCAAGTAATAATTCCAACAGCAGATCTATAAACAAGTATTACGCAGAACACTCACGTGCAGCCGTCTGTCTCTTCTGTTGACTAATCGCTTAGCCCCTCCCATGCTTAGTATGTGGGAGTGTGTGTGAAAAAAGCAGATGTAACTCCCTTTGTAATCCTTAACATTTTAATAAGTAACTGTAATTTAATTATACATTTTTTCTCAGTAACTGTAACTGATTACAATTACTTTTATTTTGTAATTATATTACATAATTCCGTTACATGTAACTAGTTACTCCCCAACACTGCTTACCACATAAACAGAGTAAGGAGAGATGACTGAGGACGATGGCGAATGATTTGCAGATCCTCAGTACCACTGA
>NW_015542356.1:2765828-2767173 GCF_001515605.1 Sinocyclocheilus anshuiensis | reverse complement strand
CCGAGGGCAATTATTATAATTACCAGAAAGTGCAATCAAAAATACAAACGCAAACAAAAATATAACGTAGAAATAGACAGAAAACGAAATATTCCTTCCTAGCAGCAAGTAATAATTCAAACAGCAGATCTATAAACAAGTATTACGCAGAACACTCACGTGCAGCCGTCTGTCTCTTCTGTTGACTAATCGCTTAGCCCCTCCCATGCTTAGTATGTGGGAGTGTGTGTGAAAAAAGCAGATGTAACTCCCTTTGTAATCCTTAACATTTTAATAAGTAACTGTAATTTAATTATACATTTTTTCTCAGTAACTGTAACTGATTACAATTACTTTTATTTTGTAATTATATTACATAATTCCGTTACATGTAACTAGTTACTCCCCAACACTGCTTACAACATAAACAGAGTAAGGAGAGATGACTGAGGACGATGGCGAATGATTTGCAGATCCTCAGTACCACTGACAAATATATAATCTTGTAAAATGTGTGGCAAGTACTGCCGCTCCATAGTATAAACAGAGTACGTGCGATCGCGAATCTCGAAAGTGAAAGTGAAACTAAAAGCGATCGTGCATTCAAAAGCACGATGCCAGTTTCAATGCCAGGTATAATAGCGGCTCCCTGATGCCGAAATATATATGTAGTATTATTCTCTTTAGGTGTTCCGCCTACACGTAATTTTCTTTCCGAACACAGTATTGGGATGCGGGGGGAGATCGTGATGTCTATCAGTCATCTGCAATGGACGATGGCATCGTCTATCGGCCCAACCCTAGTAATCACACATCCATACAGTTTATGATCACAACAACAACAGCGTTTGTCAGGTTACAGATTACAAAGATGAAATTAGTGTTTTTTTTAACTCTAAAACATGAAATGGATAAATCTGCTTTTGCCAAAAAACGACTGTTGGAGTAATCTGCTTTTGCTATAAAACAAACTTTTAATATGTAAAAAAATAAAAATGTGATTTCTATAAATGTGAGTTATCGGTTTTTGCAAATGAACACTTCATATATATAGATATACATACACACACTGAACAAAATTATAAACGCAACACTTTTGTTTTTGCCCCCATTTTTCATGAGCTGAACTCAAAGATCTAAGACTTTTTCTATGTACACAAAAGGCCTATTTCTCTCAAATATTGTTCACAAATCTGTCTAAATCTGTGTTAGTGAGCACTTCTCCTTTGCCGAGATAATCCATCCACCTCACAGGTGTGGCATATCGAGATGCTGATTAGACAGCATGATTATTGCACAGGTGTGCCTTAGGCTGGCCACAATAAAAGGCCACTCTAAAATGTGCAGTTTTACTGTATTGGGGGGT
>NW_015542356.1:2755943-2757491 GCF_001515605.1 Sinocyclocheilus anshuiensis | reverse complement strand
CAGATGAGCTGAAGGCCACTGTCAAAGAAACCTGGGCTTCCATACCACCTCAGCAGTGCCACAAACTGATCACCTCCATGCCACGCCGAATTGAGGCAGTAATTAAAGCAAAAGGAGCCCCTACCAAGTATTGAGTACACGTACAGTAAATTAACATACTTTCCAGAAGGCCAACAATTCACTAAAAATGTTTTTTTTATTGGTCTTATGAAGTATTCTAATTTGTTGAGATAGTGAATTGGTGGGTTTTTGTTAAATGTGAGCCACAATCATCACAATTAAAAGAACCAAAGACTTAAACTACTTCATTCTGTGTGCACTGAATTTATTTAATACACGAGTTTCACAATTTGAGTTGAATTACTGAAATAAATGAACTTTTCCACAACATTCTAATTTATTGAGATGCACCTGTATATAGGTTATTTTATTTGCACAATTTTTAGTAACTTTTTTCAATGAAAAAGAAAAAAAAAAAAAAAAACAGTAAGAGACTTCTTTTAAAAACAAAATAAAAAAATCTTACCGAGCCCAAACTTTTGAACAAAAGCATCTAATAGCATCTCATATATAGGCTATATAATAAAACAGATAGATTATGATAGTTCACAAACACACACTTTACTAACAAGTTATTCCTCTTCCTGACTTGTTTTGGGTTAGTTGTGTTATGTATTTTTTGAATAACTCCACTTTCTTTTCTTTTTTTCTTCTGCTCTTAAACGTAGAGAAAGTAAAGCAGTCCAGCCCACTGATAGCCATGCAAAACATATCTATCACGTTATAAACATCTGTTCCAGCTGCCGCATTTCTACCGTCACAGCATAAGCCTTTGAAAGTGGTTGCGATAATGATAATTCTACTCGAAAAGGCAAGAGGCATTTTCCCAGCTAATCTATTTGTTTCAGTCCTAGCAAATGCTCCTAGTCGACTAATTAATAGCCTCACAGAGCTTTTTCAGCCAAACAAAATATGCATCTCACATCTATTTAATTTTCCTGCAGCTACAGACAATTTTCTTATTAATAAGCATTGCTTTTGTCAAAACACTAATCCTGTGCAGCTGGCAGGCATAAAACGACGGGCAAGAAACAAGAGTAGGAAATACAGGTTACAGTCTCCTGAGTCAGCCCTTTAATCATAGCCTCAGTCTTATTAAAGCAAGAACACCATGCAGACATCCGTTCCAAAAAAACACGCCGAAACCAAGATGCTGCAAACTTCGGCCATTTGTGATTTTTCCTCATCCCTGCTGTCTGGGAGACGTTCCTGCTTGTGATTCTCAGAGCTATCATTTTATGATGACTGTATATGATGACAATGAAGGGTGTAAGTGATGAATGGACACAGTACACTCTAAAAAATGCTGGGTAAAATAGGGACAAACCCAGCAATTGGGCTGTTTTGAGACAGCGGTTGGGTTAAATGTTTAACCCAACCTTCTGGGTAGTAACCCAACCGCTGGCTCAAAACAACCCAATTGCTGGCTTTGTCCCTATTTTACCCAGCACTGGGTTGTATTTAACCCAGCATTTTTTAGAGTGTACC
>NW_015542356.1:2752962-2755839 GCF_001515605.1 Sinocyclocheilus anshuiensis | reverse complement strand
CTCTTTCCCTGATTGGTTGACAGATGGGTCAGTCGGGTTGCCTGGGGAGAGGCAATTTATCTCGCATGACAAAGGGTCAACTTCAAACTCAAAGAGGATGTTTTAACGATGGCAAAGTACAGCCATCTCATGCTATTAGGCCTTCCTTCTGAAGAAATAAAAGAACATTTTAAGGGATGTTGCCATCCTGGTGCGGTTGTTGATCACAGAGCTTTTTCTGGAGATCTACCTTTTAAAGGGCAATGTGCAGTGAATATAAACAAGTTGCGTGCTTTCAGAAGAAAGGCCACTGAGCCTTCAGGGCCGATGTGGGGGGTCTTCAGTCATGCCATATCTGTAGGAAGCACCCCTTCACGACGCTGTCTTTCAGTGTAGCTCAAGAAACAACGTTTGCAGTTTCGCTGTTGGTGCCCGCTAATGATATTACTGCATTAATCAATGATTTGATGTGCCGTGCCACAAGTGCATGTGTAAGCCAGATGCAGATGATGAAATGACATTTTCTTTAACCCAGGAATGCTAAAATGAAATATTCTGCAAAAACATCCTACTTAAAACCTTTCTTTTTTTTTGATGTTCGTTCAGGTTCAAACAGACCTTATCCAGTTTAATAATTAGGCTGGTTGAGTTTACAAATGTCACACAAACCTAAATCCCATTAAGAAATCGCATTAGTTCCAGGTGAACTTGTGCAAATTCTGTCAAGTTTGTCAAGGACTTCATATGAAGCAGTAGATAAACAAGCAGGGCCAATTAATAACAAATGAGCACTCTCCTTGCTTGCCTAAAGGAGTGTTCGAGCTGTGTGGCTTGCCAAAAACTAGCAAAAGGTGAGCATGAAATGGACAGAGAAACTACCTGAGAGTTTCTGTCTAATAAAACAAGTTCAAAGAAACACTTTCACAGAAAGATTGAGAATTATCTACTAGAGTTTATACATCTGTAGTTATTTAACATTTATCATTAACTTTTGATGGCTGTTCACTTTAAACCTTCGAAATAAGCTGTAGCTGTCAATTTTTAATCTTAAAGCACCTTAAAGAGATCGTTCCCAAAAATTGCATTCTGTCATCATTCACACATCTTTCCAAATTTGTGATTGGAAAGAAGTTTGAAAGTAGATATTTGGAAGAACGTTTTTGTCCATACAATGAAGGTCAGTGGGGTCCAAAACTGGACAAAACATGCTTTTCAAAGACAAGTATTTTCTTTCATATTTTGCAGAATAAAGCAAGCCAAAACATTTCAAATAACATGAGAGTTGGAAAATTATGACAGATGTTTCATTTTTGCATTAACATTCCCTATAAAGTTTGTTCCGGAGTAAACACAGCATTTACGACAAGACACAACTAGCTTTTTCTTTGTTCTGCTCAATGTATGATAATATATAAAACATTCAAACCTTTTAAGACCATGAAAGAGGAGTCATCTAAATCAGAATTCAATTAGAGTTGTTGTCGAGAATAATTTCAGGATAGTTTGTCGTAAAGTTGAGGGAAAGCACAGGGGTCTAACAATCAAGGCAGTGATGCTCCACCAATGCTCTTTCCCAGGCCTAATAAATAAAACAAGAGTACAAAACAAAGCGATTTCTTTCCAGATGATTTGGTTTCACAAGGAAGCAGCTCTGAAACCAAACCAGGGCTCTCCGCACAGGTGCAACACTGTGGATTAACAAATAAGACATTCCTAGAGAGCTCACGGCATGTCTCAGGTTTGTTGATGTTTTGCTAAGCCTTGATCTTTATGCCTGGTTCCTGTCTGTCACTTCTGTAACTGGAAGCGGAGGAGAGACAAACTTGTGCTGGCCCAATTTATTGCCCAACTACATAAGTATCAACCGCAGATGAAGGCTGTCTGGATTACAAATGGAAACGCATGACTGAGTGGCACTGCTGTCAAAACATGTGCAATTGTATTGGACAGTGCCTGACACATGACATTATGAGCACATCTGGCCTTCCATCGCTCCTGCCTTATATATATTCAGCGTATAAATCGCGAAAGAGTAAAATCTGAACAAGTTGATCAAATTTAAATTAACAAATTCCCATGGCATAACTCATAGTTGAAAATTCAAAACATTTCTAGAAACGAACCTCTCTTTCTGGTGTTCATATTTTCAAAGCTTCTGTCAAATACCATGATAGATTACAGTCAAGGCACATTACGAACCCTCAGGACTTTGAGGACTCCCAAATGATGTTGCCTTCGTTCTTATGGTTTCATGAGAGGAAAATAAGGGTAGGGATCAGACCTCAAAGGAATATTTCAAAGGCATATCTCCTCTCTACTGATGACTGTCAATGTAATAATCTTAGGCACACTATATTGCCATAATAACATTCTGATTCTAAAGCAGCCTATGCATGACTGTTTTGTGTTTCAAATTAGAGTCAGCCTAATGAGATTTTAATTAAACAATGAGAGACAGCTGTGATAGCTGATCAAAAAAAAAGAGAAAAAAAGAAAGAAAGAGAGAGACATAAATAGATTCATGACTCAGATAAGCATCCTGCAATATTATTTTACCATGTTCATTTGAAACCGCAGAGGACAAACTGGGAGCAAATCTGAAATTAACTTGAACAGCTGCTGATGGCTTGTAAACAAGCAACAGATATTTAGGAAATAATAATCCAAATATAACAAAGGTCCCCCTAAAATAATAATGCAACACTTAATCTCTCAAAAGAAACAGCCAGAAGAAGACACACCTTAACATAGATTAAAATGGAATAAATATTTCCATTGCTCATCTTTCCAGTTCTGCCATACTTTTTCTGATTTACAGTATATACTGCTAAAAATAATAATAATTAAGCATAATAATTAAAAGACGACATTGAGGAATATCTACAGTATAAATAAAGA
>NW_015542356.1:2741052-2752909 GCF_001515605.1 Sinocyclocheilus anshuiensis | reverse complement strand
GTGAGGAATATCTACAGTATAAATAAATATATATATATATATATATATATATATATATATATAACTGTTGCTATGGTAACCTCTTCTGGCTACACTTGCGTCTGTTTTGTGCCTAATAAAAACAGGCAATGTGTCTAACTTGTAACAACTTCTATGATGCCCAAAATCTTTGAAGGCTTCTTTGAAACGGTGCTTATATTTCACTTAGATCTACTGTTTCTGTTGCCTGTGTACTTTTCAAGACACATTTTGTTCTGACTATTCTTAAATAGAGGGGCTAGACCCCCAACTCCCCTAATTTGCTCCCCTATTTTACCATGACACGGGGGTAAAAATGCATTTCACATTGTTTTATAAAGTGGGCATCTTTTGTCAAAGTTGGCTTCAAGCTTTAGTCGTGCTCCCACCTTGCGGACAGTTTATATGCTTGAATTATAAGTGTATGTTATGTTCAAAAACACAAAGCATATGAATTCAAAACAGCGCGTTAGACACTTCCGTTTGCCCCCAAGGCTGTAGACAGCAAAAAACAAGAACTTCAAGCGTTCAAATCGGTTGGTTTTCAGCTCTGCGCTTTAGTGTATGCGTGCTGAATTACCAATTAAGACTTCTAAAATCCACTGCAGCCCAACATTCAAACATATAGGCTAAAACCCGCTGCAGTCATTCACAACAGCCAAACGTGAATTAGCAAACAAGTATGGTATGAAAAAACAAGCGTGCACAAGCGGATTTACCTTCCGAAATGAACATATACAGCAACAGCGTTTCCATCCAAGAGCGTATAACGGACATCGTAGTAGTTTCCACGAATAAATCCCGTTTCTTATGATAAACAACAGCGCTCCTCCAAAATATCTCCCGACCGACGTCTACAGTCCAGCGACGAATTCCCAGCGAGAATCTGTTGGATTGTGATGCTGGTGAACTTTATCTAGAGCTATCACGTCCATTATACCAAACCAGTTAAGAGTTAAATAAAAAAGACCGTGTCAACCAGCGACCGAAAGCGCAATGAAGAGCTTTCGAGAGAGAAAAGTTACAGGTATCCGGCTCAGGTGTCTCGATTCCCACGACTATCTCTCTCTCAATAATCCACACGACATGGAATATAGTCGTTTTCGTCCACCCAGAGATTTTAATTCAAACTATAATCCCGTGAAAGCGTGAAACGCCAGCAATGGTATCGCAACAGCACAATACCAATGTCGTCCACGAGTTTGTTAGTTTAATAATCTACAAAAGCATCTCAGATTAGAGGTAGCCTATCGGACACAAACAGCTGATACACGGCGTGTTTGTTTAATAATAGAGCTGGATGACGATTTAGGATTTCCGCTATAGTAACCTTGACATTTGGTCAAATTGTATTTCATGGATGAGATCCGGTTCTTCGATGTACAGGCTACACGACCTGAAGTTATGCGATGTATATCGTCGCCAATTGATGCTCGGACATAACGTTCACTTGTCCGCACCGATGAAAAAAAGTGATTTCTTCTTGAATGAAGTCCGAAAGACGACTTGAAAATCTTCTCAGAAGGAACTGAATTCCTGGACAAGCTTACCTGGTACACTGTTAGGCTACATTTACAATTGATATTACTGTATGAAGCGTATCGCACCCATTTTTTAACTCCGAGGATTAAAACAAACGCTATTCTTCGTAACAATGCAGCGCTCCGGTCTGTAAAACAAGAGTCAGTGGAGGTTCGGCTTCTCTGTTGAGCTTCGTCAGAAAATATTTATTCAAGACCACCCCCTCCTTATAGGTCACACAACCTAACTTCGCGTTTCAACAGTCGATCTGTGAATAGCGTGAAGTGCACGTTGCGTTCCGCTGGACTTGCAGTTGAAGTAGCGGGTGAATCCCTGAACCCTCCAAATCTCTTCTCTTCGGTTCACGGCATCTCACTGAAACATGACAGGGTCAAATTTCACCCTAAGATCAAAATGTAAAAAAAAACTGAGATGATGATCAACATAGTTCCGCTGATCATCAAATCCCCACTGCTGTAAGAGGATCGGACGTTTTCTTTCAGAGTTTTGTTGTGATCCCAATTTTTCTTAGGGGAAAAACACGTTTGTTTCAAAGTAACTCTATAGGCCTATACACTTTGATATAGGCTAATATTTGCATATCTGCTTGCTACAAATAATAAAATATTCAACTTAGATCCAAACTGCCAATTATGATGGGTAGTAGCATCAATGGAAAACATCTAGACATTTTACATTAAATCAAATCTTAAACGTTTGAATTAAAATGGCTGAACAAAATTAATAGCAGACATTTTAATTAAATTCAAAACAGCAAATTCAATTTGAGAGAGATATAAAAATACATAAAACAAATAACTATCAACATTATAGACAGTGTAAGTTTGAGTCACTATCACAATTGTGGAAAAAGTAGGTCTATATAGCCTATTGTGCCAGTTTGTGCAATTTTTGTGGGTTTAGTGGAAGTACATTAAAGTGTTAGGCTACAATCCTTGGCTGGTCAAAGTGTGTGTGTGTGTGTGTGTGTGTGTGTGTGTGTGTGTGCGCGCGTGTGTGTTTGTGTGTGTGTGCGTGTGTAGTGTTTATGTGTGTTCGTGTGTGTGTGTGTGTAGTGTTTATGTGTACGTATGTATATATATATATATATATATATATATACATACATGTATATATATATATATATATACAGTATATATATATATATAAGCATAAACTAAATACATTTAATATTAAAGTTAGTAGGCACAAAGTAAACAGAAGAGTGACAGTGAACTTTTCTCCTGCTTTGCAGCTTTATGCATTTTGTTAGCAGGACTAACAACAAATATGTTATTAAGACAAATTTCAAAACAATACACCCTAATCAACAACATATTATCCAGAAGTGTGCAATACACAAATGGAAATCTCATAAGTAACTGTATTTCATGAAGCTGATGTTGCTTGAGGTGTCACACGACAGTGACATCTCCTGGCGGGCCGCATTATTAGGGTCGTGTTCCTACATTCTAACAGCTTGTCAGTTTCACATGGCAGGACAGTGCTAAATAAAAAACCATTGTCATGATTTTGATACTTTTATACATCCTGTTAGATCTTTCACCTTTTAAATAATATTTTCACTGATTGTAGGGAACACACACCCTGACAGCTGGTCTTATTTGTGTTCATTTGAAATTGTTCATGGCATAATAAATAAGCACACGCTTTAATGACTAGAGCATTTCACTTCTGCAATTTGCATAAGATTTGTGCTTATGCATAATACAAATAATAAAATGCACATCACAATTTAATATGTAAGCTACAGACCATAAAAGAAAAAAATTAGAATGCTATTTGACAGTGCATAATATAGCTGCTGTAATAAAACGTTTCTCATTTTCTTCCACTGAGAGTAGCGTGTTAAATGTATGCTCACACATTAACTCCGCGGTTTATGTTGCGGAAAACATATTAAGATTCTTAATTTTAACCATTTATTGTTTGGAAGTGCTTTTGGCCCCAGTGTCCCGTAATGATTTGTTTAATGTACCGCTGATGGCTTTGTTTACAATGTAAGACTGCACACAGAAGGATATTGGTTACTCGGATAATCTTTCTGTATAGCACGGTCCCCTTGTAATACACATTAGAGCCTTTGGGTAATGGCCCTAGGACTGGATTTTAGAGTACTTACATTGATTCATATCTCAGATATTAACTTTGTTATACCTTCATTCTTCCTGGCCATTTAGATCTAAGGTTACACCCTAACATGGGCATCCTTTATCTACTGCCACGTTGAAAAGCAAAGGGAAATTATGGACATCGCTTCTGAAACTTGAAATAGTTAGTTGAAGGTAACACGTAGCTGGTCTCTTACGGTTTACAAACACAGTCTAAATAAAGAAGACAGCTCTCTTTGCTTTCAGAGACATTACATTATGGTGTAATATATTAATGAGCCAAGTAAAAAGGTGCCAAGCTGTCAGCATTAGTTCTAGTAGCAACACTGAACACACACACACACACACACACACACACACACACACACACACACACACACACACACTGACATATTAGAATGATTTCTGAAGGATCATTGAATACTGAAGTCAGTCACACACCATAACTGCGTCATATTTGTTTGGTGGCAGAGGATTTCATAAAAGCTTCTGACCATTAATGTATTTTGACTCGCGTTTTCCTCCTTTACGCTCAGTGTGAGATTCATAAATCACATCTGATCAATAATTTAAAACATCTTTTTTTTCTCTTAATTTCCTTCATCTGTGCCGAGAATGTTAAAGACCACAATCATTCAAGTGATTTGCCATGAAGAAATGAATGAAATAGTTTATCAGGTGACCTGCTGATCACCATTTAAACATCTATTAATAATAGCAAGCAACAGTTGGAAATCACATCGGATTGAGAATGATAAATTGATGAATCATGCACTGACTGAGATTTCTAAACTGAATTGTTGCATAAGCTGTCAAAAAATGGTTCACAATTCCCAATCAAAATTAAATATTAAACATAAAAAAATTATTTGACAGTTATTTTACAGAAGCACAACATAGCATTTTAGGTCAGAAAAGATATACACACTATAGTTATGTTTTATGCATATGCTTAGCCCACATCAAATCCTTTTGTCTTCAGTGTAGGCTACAATGGCCTCAGGACCGAGGGAATTCCGTTTTTTGTTCTTGAATAATATGAGTTTCCCATATGTGCATAAGGCACAGCATTTGCTCTCACTCAGCAGCTTCCAAAAATAATTTGCATAACTCAGTCAGTGGATATTTATATAGAGATGGCATGATTTTTGTAGGATCGCCAACTTTTGATGCAGTGGCTGGAATAGCTGAAATCAAAATGATACGCAAGCAAAGAGATACAGAGTCCCTAAGCAAGCGAGAGGTATCTTTAAGAGTTAAAGGGATATTTCACACAAAATGAAAATTCTAACATCATTCGTTCCTAATGTCATTCACTCACACTCATGCCGTTCCAAACCTGTATGACTTACTTAATTCTGCAGAACACAAAAAAGATATTTTTGTGCAACCAAACCAGTTTTCAAAATCAAAATATCTTTTATGTTCGACAAGAAACATCAGACTACAGTGAAAAAGCAAATGTTGCTTTTATCATTTATTTCTTTTTTCATTGTCTGTATTCACTAGTTTGTATATCAGTGGTATAGGTTGTGTTGAGCAGTGGTTATAACAAGTGGTCTATGAAATGGGTGAAGAACAACAGTCTTTACGATAACAACTGCAAACACAAAGCATGGCAAGACGTCATCAGCGAAGACGAATACTGGGTAAAAACTCAAAGTCAATAACAGGTGCCATCGAACACTAAGGAGTATTGTGTCCAAACAATACACAACTACAGCTGCGAAGTAAAAGCAAACCTCAATATTCACCTTAAAGTCTCCGTTTCATCAAAAAACAATCTTAAAGCCAACTTCTATGAAAGAGCTGCAACTACTAAAAGTTTAATTACAGGCACCAGTGCCAAAATGTTGGCGCACCAGTTGGAATTGGAGCACTAGTATAAACTTCAACACCTGTCCTGGCTAGACAAATCACCTGACTTGAATATCATCAAACCACTGTGGGCAGTTTTGGAGTGAAGAGTGAGAAACAGATTCTCTCCTCCAACATCTCTGAAGCAGCTGGCAGATGTTCCACTGTAGACTTTTCAAAAATTATATGAATCCATTCGAAGAAGGTTGGAAGCTGTTTTAAAGGCAAATAGTGGTAAAATACCTTTATATAGAAATACTGCTTGTTTCCCAGGTGTTTGCATTGTTTTGTCCAACTGCTGTATGCATATTTGTACAATAAATACCTAAATAATACTAATAATACGGTGATGGACTGGCCGTATGTATTTTTTCACTGCGTACAGCCCAAGATACTGGGATAATCTCCGGTATCACCCTACATAGGATAAGCGGTTTGGAAAATAAATAGATAATAATGATACATGTGTTTTGGATAATTCACAATATGTGTCTTGTGAATTATTCTTCCCTAAACTATTTACAGCAGGGATGTCAAACTCAGTTCCTGGAAGGCTAAAGCCCTGAGAGTTTAGCTCCAACTCTAATTAAACACACCTGAACCCACTATTCAAGGTCTTCGGGATTGCTTGAAAACTGAAGGTTGGTGGTTGAGCAGGTTTGAGCTAAACTCTGCAGGACTGGCTCTATAGGAAGGAGTTTAACACCCCTTATTTACAGTGAATAACTTGGTTAAGTCTTATGGGCTAAACGTGGTCAGTGGTTTTCATTTTCGAATTATTGGTAACACTTTATTTTTATGGTCCCTCTTGAACATTCATTAATAAGTAACGCTGCACCTACATGTCAACTAACTCTGATTGGGTATTAGTAGACTGTCTGCTTAACTCTTTATTGTGTTAGTCTCCCAAAAGACATTCCACTGACTATAAGTTACTTATGTCAATTCTAACCCTTACCCTAGACTAGTCTACTAATACTCTACCAACACTCTAATGAGAGTTAGTAGATGTAGGTGCAACATTACTTATAGTCAACAGAATGTGTTAAAGGGACCATCAAAATAAAGTGAAACCAAATTATTTAACACCCCATGGTATATTAAGCATCAAATGAATAGAGATATGGCCACTATCATTGAGATAATGTATTGAAAAATATATTGTAGCTATGCAGCTTTCAACATTTTAACTCAATTCCAATGGTCTATTTATAGTTACATTTATTCATTCATCAGACATTTTTATCCAAAGCGGCTTCTACACATTCTACAACTAAGTGAATGTTTTGCCTATTAATAATAATATTCACACTGCAATACTCTCTAAGCACCAAATGTAAAAAGATGAGCTCTACTTTACTCAACAACGGCCTCCAAATTATCGATTAGTAAATGAGTGGACAGATATAACACACAGATTTTTCTGCAGTATAAGGAACTATGCAAATAAATACCACACGTCTCTGTGTATTTAGAAACATACATCTATTGGCATAAGTTTGGTCTCCATTGGTTTTCATTATGCTAACAGCATGCGTGATTAGCTTTAATGCTTTAAAACGTCCTCTTTCATAAACAACAATTATATTAATTAAGCCTACTGCTGTTGTGAGTATCAGTTCTGCCTTTCTGGGACTTGACACAAGTGATTCTGAAGAATCCCAGCTGGATCTATTAGTAAGTCGGCCACCCTGCGTTGATGTATGGTGTGAACACACATCCCATGCACCCACTAACCCATCCATCATCATTTCTATCACTCTCTCTTTATTCAGTCACTGCAGGTCATTAGGATTTACCAGGTCACACATTTCAAACACATAATTAACTATATTTTCTATCACATGGATATAATTGTTCATCAAGACTTAATAAAATCAAAATCTTGTAGAAAATGGAAAAGGTAGTGGTAATTTTTTGCTGGGATATTATCTGTTAAAGGAATAGTTCAACCAAAAATGATCATTTATTCACCCTCAGGTCATCCAAAGATGAATTTGTTTCCTTTTTTTGGAACAGATTTCGAGAAATTTAGAATTACAACATTTGCTCACCAAAGGATCCTCTGCAGTGAATGGTTGCCGTCAGAATGAGAGTCCAAACAGCTGATAAAAACATCACAATAATCCTCTACTAATCCACATTGCTCTAATCCATCAGTTAACATATTGTGAAGTGAACAGCTGCATGTTTGTAAGAAACAAAGGCATCATTAACTTTATTTTGCTTCTGGGCAAAATATGAATCCATAATCCATAATCCATAGCAATGCTTCCTCTAGTGAAAAAGTCCATCCCTGTTGTCCTTTTACATCAAAATTCACACGTTGACATTTTTATATAGAACTGTAATGGACTAATTTCACTTGTAAATGGTGCTTGATCTGTGTATATTTCTCTCCTGATTCAAACGAGATGACTTTTTCCATTAGAGAGAGAAATATTATGTATAGAAGACTCACATTTTAGATGGAAGCAATGGTTTGAAGTTAAAAACATCTTAATGATGGATTTGTTTAATTCAAATATTTCACAAGATGTTATTGATGGATTGGAGTCGTGTGGATTACTTGTGGATTATTGTGATGTTTTTATCAGCTGTTTAAACTTTGATTCTGACGGCACCCATTCACTGCAGAGGAGCTATTGGTGAGCAAGTGATGTATTGCAAAATTTATCCAAATCTGTGCAGATGAAGAAACAAACTCATCTACATCTTGGATGCCCAGATTTTCATCAAATTTAAATTTTTGGGTGAACTATTTCTTTAAAATTTTCGATTAACCCTAAAACACAACACAATGCAATGCATAATTCAAAATACAGGCAAAAAAACTGTGAAAAATCAATAGGAAAAAATCCTTCGTATTAACAGTAGATTGTGCCTTATTTTTATGGACTTTTCTTAGAGGGCACTAGCAATATCTGCTCACGTATCAGACATGAACATTTTATTTCATAGATTTCATGCAGCTGAATGATTTTTATCTTGTTAGGCATCAGAAAAGAATTTAAAGCAGCAGATTCTCTCTCTTTTTAAAATATTTTTAAAATATTAAACCTGCTTGCTAACCATAAATTCAAAAGGACGGTTATTTTTAGTAAGTCAGGTAAAGAGCTTCACTTTTAAAGCACTGAAAGCAATATTCACCCTATGTGTGAGTTTTATTAAAACAGTAAATCACATGTTTACCTAAATGACTTTTAGCTGCAGAACTGCATATTGTTTTACTGGTGTTAGAAGATACAAATTAGAATGAAGTGAAATACTTGGCTTTTTCATGTGACACCACCACATTTGTTGCTTATGCACAAAATCCTTTTATTTTCATATTTTCCGCTTTAAAAGACATGAATAAAGCAGGTCCCTGAGGAGTTCAGTTTCCAGCTCGTTTCTTTCAGTCTTTCAAATATAGCTGTATTACACTTATCAGCTTTCAGCTGAAATGTAAGTGTTTGCATTAGTTCATTTTCTAACTGAGCAACTTCAGCTGAGTTTCCCTGACAGAAATGTGTTGTCTATACCTTCGTGCTTTTTTTTTTTTAGCTACTTATGATTTAAGTGAAAGATAACTCACTCAATCCATTTCTGTGTATAGTTTGCAGCTTTCCCCACCACTGTTGTAATCATATTCACAGTAGGTAGCATAAAACGACACATCCATAACAAAATATAACAAAATAAAAGAATTCTTTGTGGGAATTTGTGGGCAAATGTTTCAGAGTGTTAGTTCTAAAAATATACACATAAGATTATTATTATTATTTACTGGTTTCAGTTTATTTAAAGGGGTCAAATCATTTTTAAATCATATTTCTTTTCATCAGTGAACACTGATGAATATTTTTAATACTTTTGCTTAGTTTCAGTAAATGCTAGCTAATCATTTACTGAAAGCATTTACAGCTTAGTTTCAGTAAATGCTATTTTGTTGCTCTGATGAGGAAAAATTGATTTCTCGTTTGTTCTTTAATGGTATAGCTGTTTGTCACAAATTTCATTATAATTAATCCTTCATTTCAAAATGTTGTATAATTGTCTGCATATGCAGAGCTAAAGCTGTAGTGTCTTACAAAGAGTTTGTTACAAAGACTGAATCATAATAACGTCCCACTTAGATTAAATCATTTCTGTGAACATGGTCCTTCAAACAAAAATTACAATATAATCTTTTGTAATTTTAAGATAAAACCACACTGACATACATTCAGACAAGAGTCAGCTATAAAATGATGGTAGATTTTTTTAACTGAAAGTTGAACTGTATTATAGACTGGGGCAAGTTGTCCCCTTTGCCACAGAAGGGCAGTGTATGTTTATAATTTTATTTTATTTTATTTGTATTGTTATTTTATTTTTTTTTCCTAAAGAATAATTTCAGAACTTTTCTTTTTTTGTTGTTGGTTTAGACAAACTACACATTATAGATCTATGAATTGACTATATATAAATAAAACCACTTTCAAATATTCACTTGAGTAAACACGGTCTATATGTCATGCATGCATTCCGTACATTTTGGTTTGTTTCAGAACTTTTTCTCTTGCTTTTGAAAAGCGACTTCTTGATCAGCATGCTCTAGTAGTTACTTGAATGAATTTGGGACACGGAGGACTTTGGAACATTCTATAAATAAGAGCAGAAATCTTTTATCGGTAGCACTTCTTTGGTTATATGCTGCTCTGATGGTTTTTAAGTGCATTCATGCAGTGACATCCATAAAAATAAATGTCCAGTGGTGGTTGAAATGATGACATACTATTCTTGTCCAAGTGCAAAGTGATGGTGAATGCCAGCAGTTCTTTCTCTTCCTTCAGATCATGCTAGAATAAATAGATGCAACATAATGGCCAGCGGCACCATCAGGCAATTTAATATTTGAAGAGCATTTGTTAAACTGAGTGCACTGTAATTTTATGCCCAAAGTGGGTCGATGGTTACATGTTTCAGTGAGACAATGAGATGAAACTGATTATAGTAGAACTGCCTTCCATATGAAAGGTTAGCTTTCCTTCAGTCTGTCATTCTCAGCACCACTCATGTTGCTGGTGAAATGTTACAGCACTTCTATTTAGAGTGTTACAGGGCTTGTTTACTGACCAAATGGAAACAGTATCGACCCATTTGACATTTTGTTCTGACAGTCACTTTCTCTAAGACAGTAAAAAGTATCTCCTGCCACTGTGTCCTGTTCGTCGGACCTCTATGACGGAATACGGAACTCTGGTTAAAAATGAATTTGAGCCACTTTATTCTTATTCATGATCAATAAATAAAGAGTTCAGCAGAGAACCTTTACTACTGATGGTTAGACCTTCAGTTGCCCCATAACACAGTTCTTTTCCCTGTGTTTTGCAATGTCCCATCAAACACATAGCAGATGTTCATTTTAAGTTCCATTATTAGTGATTTTTGTTTTATCCCTCACATTTTGCTCCGCACTCTTGCAAGTTTATCATTATTTTAAAGAAGTAGTTCCCAAAAATGAAGATTTTGTCATTAATTGCTCACCGTTATGTTGTTCCAGACCCATATGCTGGTATTTTTTTCTTCTGAAGTCTTATGATAGCTTTGTCTGGATTTCAGTCTGTTCCTCACACAAAGCCTGTGGCATCAGAAGACTTGGAATAAAGCACGAGTCGTACGGACTTCTTTCATGATTTTTTTTTTTGACTCATGGAGCTGAATGACACACAAGATGATGCTCATATATGACAGCACATATTTGTTTACTTTTCACAGCCAACTTTCAGTGATAACTGGAAATTATGAGCATGATGAACACTGAACCGAGTTCACTGGCTGTGATGAATGCAAACAACAAATACCCTAGATAACGTAGCTTGACTCGTATCAACATCAGCCAGATGGCAGGTACAGAAACGTCACTCCTTCATTTGAAGTATTGATCCTTCATTCTTTTCCACAAGAGTTGCATCATTTCTCTTAGTTTCTGTGAAACAGGGGCTGAATGAAGCACAGAAACGGAGTTATGAATTCTGATTTGCAAATGAAAATTGTTAGGTTACTAAAGGCTTTATTTTTTATTCTAAACCTTTAATATTATTAAGTAGCTATTATTAATTTAGAAGCTATTAATCTTTTATTGTATAATATCTCCTTAATTTTTTATTATTATTATAATTGTTATTATCTTTTCCCCCTAAATTTTAAAACTTGTCCTCCACCCAGATATTTTACTTTCTCCTCTATGAAACATTTATGGAAGCCTGGACAATTCTACTTGCCTCCTTTTCTTGAGAACTTTAAGAAAATAATTTAAGTTTCAATAAATATGCTATTAATTTGTATAATTTGATTGTTTAAGC
>NW_015542356.1:2722934-2740884 GCF_001515605.1 Sinocyclocheilus anshuiensis | reverse complement strand
CCCCCCCCCCCCCCCCTCTTTTTTTTAAATAAGCAGGGTGACCATCGAATACTGGCACATCTAAAAAGCAAGTCTGTGATGTGCAGTTTTTGTTTGTTTGTTTGTTTATTGGAGAGCTATGAGAATTTAGGTCTTTGTTTGATTAAAAAAAAATGAAAATATTACAGACTCTATATCTTTGGTGTTTTGGTCAATTTCCCTTTTTATGATTAATAAAATGAGCGTTTTATTTATACTTATCTGTTTATGCTGATTTATTCATTTCATATCTCTAAAGAAAGTAATGAGTTACACAAAGAACTATGATGACTATCTTCCATTCGATGCCTGATTCAAAATGCATAATTGCAATTTTTTGTTAATTAAAAAACAACTAAAGCATTTCACAAAGCTTTAAGGCAGCCAAGCTTAATTTTTAGCCCAGCTGGGCTCCCAGGCCATTACGGTTACATGACTTCAATCATTACTAATCAGCAAAACAACTTGCAATTGTTTTGTGATGATGCTTCAGAGTGGAGCACAGGATGGGGAAATCTAATGCAGTGCAATAAAATGTTTGGCTCGGCTTACTTTGGAAAACTGGATCTGTCTGTAAGTCTCCAGGTTTGAGTGAGTAAACTGTAGCCAGTGGCCATTATGCTGTCTCATAAACCGTCCCTTGCCACTCTTTCTCATTATCCTCTCTGCCCTGTCCACACTCTCATAGCTTGGAGGCTTGTGGTTAAGCCTGTTCTGATATGGAGCCACTGGCAAACAGTCAGGAGAAAACTTTCGAAATGTTACTTTTTAAACATCCCACGGGGCGAACCACCCAAAATAAAAATTCTAGGTGGACAGACATACAGTATACAGTTTTCTTAAGCCATTCGCCATTGAGACATACAGTATATACAGTTTTCTTCAGCCATTCTATAGCTTTGCATGAACAGCATACTGAAATATAAGATTTTTCATGTTTTCACTGGCACTTTCATGAGAAGCAGCAATTTGTGATTTATTTTTTTCATAGACTGTACATACAGTTTGACTTGTAAATTCCCTATATTGTAAGGTACAGTTGATTTGTCTGTTAGTTAATTTTTGGTCCATTTGTTAGATATTTTTTATTACTAGGGTTTATGCATAAACACCCATAGATAGATAGATAGATAGATAGACAGACAGACAGATATCTTATTTTATTTTTTAAAACAGTGGGACAGGTGCTTTGTAATGTCACTTTTAAAATCAGGTCCCTCTCTGTATGGTTCCAGAGGCTGTAGTTTTCATTTGAAAGTGCGGGAGCCACATTATTTCTAATTTGGAAACAAATAAATAAATAAAACTGAAAAGTCAATATTTTATTTTGTTTATAGCTTTTTGTGTGTAAGGTTCTAATTTTAAATTTCATTTTCAACAACCTTTTTTTTAATTTTCTTGTCATGGTTAAAAAAGAAAAAGGAGTGGATGCAAAAGTACACAGACTCAGCTTGAAAGTAGCCCTATTCTGCATGGGAGGAAAAACATGGATTTGGCAGCCCTGATAAGTGCAAACTACATGGATGCTACATGTGGATGTTTGAAAGAATTGCAAAAGTTAGCAAGACAGATGTACAAATCCATCATCACCTGAGCTTACAGCACTGCTTGAGCTTCAACCCCTAAATCCTCTCCAGTAAAAAATTGGAACGACATGCTTGAAGAAAAATAAATGTTTAGTTTTTCCACGGACATATTGCTGATGAAAGTAACTGAAGCAGCTATGGCCAAGCCATTAAGTAAATGCTTACAAGGTTGCATATGATGTATAGACATTTTCTTATAACATGACGCTTCGTCACAGTCTAAAAATTATTTAAACGTGACTTTAGTGCTTCCTACCATGGCCGCAGGGACCATGTCTTGAGGATTGATACAGGTTTAATTTTTATTTTTTGCAGAAAACGTGTAATGAGATTTCCACTATGTCTCCTATGGATTACATGCTATTTATATAGCTGTGAAATGTGTTTGCTGTAGTCAGGTCTCCCAATGAACCCTTGAACTTGACATTCATTTATTGCATATTTGCAGAAAA
Organism: Sinocyclocheilus anshuiensis; assembly: GCF_001515605.1. Taxonomy (NCBI): domain Eukaryota; kingdom Metazoa; phylum Chordata; class Actinopteri; order Cypriniformes; family Cyprinidae; genus Sinocyclocheilus; species Sinocyclocheilus anshuiensis. The sequence continues at coordinate 2,738,828 of NW_015542356.1, read as the reverse complement.
CAAAACTAAACAAGAAAGAAAGAAAGAAAGAAAGAAAGAAAGAAAGAAAAACTAATACCTTCCTATGACCTGTAACCAACATTTGGGCAATGAAAAAGCCAATTTCAAATATTCATGGCCTTCTATGACACTAATGGATGTTACAAATATAGTAAAATTTTCTTTCACTCCTTTTCAGTGTGTGCAATCAAAAATAAATGAATAAACAAATAAATGAATAAATGAATGAATGAATGAATGAATGAATGAATGAATGAAAAGCTAAAAGTTAAAGACTTCTCAAAAATGCATTACATTGTGTTTATTTATTGTGTAATTTGAGGGAGCAATTGTTGATTTGAAAAGTATATTTGATCATTTAATTTGTTAAATATGACCACTATTCTGTTCATAAATATTTTTAATGGATTGTTTATTGTTTTACTTTATTTTTAGTTTTTAATCTTTTACACATTTACATTTAAGAATACTTGTTAATGTATAGATGTACTTTAAGAAAGGCATACAGTACATACAGTATTAACTATTTTGGCTACACTTTATTTTAATGTGCCATTGTTACAGTGTAATTACACAAAGGAGTACTGAGTAATGTTTAAAAAACAACAAATTGCAACAAATTTGGCAGAGAGCTGTGCCAGAACACTGTAGTTTTGTAGGAGAAGTGTAATTTTGTCTCTCAACAAGTTTTCTTTTTTTAAGTATAGAACATGACTGTTCAGTCAAGTGACATCTTTACATTCAGTGATTAAATATAACTAAAATACACCTCAATCTTGGAACATTTGATAGCCTTTCCTTCAGTGCAAATCTATGACTCAGATCGCACTCATGACATTTAAGTCACTCTAATACTTCCCGATTTAGGCTACTGTAATTATTATTTTCAACCACGACCATGACAATCAGTTGCAATTACATATGTCAGGGATCACACCGAAGCGCTAAACTCTAAACGGTTCATCTATTTCAAACCGCAGTGACACTGCCATCCAAAACAACAGACAAATCACAGGAGCGACACATCATCACCACTCCGTATCTATGGCAACTGTTCAGCTGAATGAATGAGTAGTGATCCAGCCCTCTTTACGGATTCTCAGTCGCCCCTCTCTCTGCAGAAGTCTTCCTAATGACTTTTTTAGAGAGAGAGAGAATGACGCACTTCGATTCTGATCTGAGGCCAGTTGCGCGCTCAGATTCCTAGTGAATACGGCCAGTGTTTAGGCACAGGAAGCTGGTCAAGGATCAGCACAAAGAGGCACTAATGGCCAGTGTTAAAGCAGCTCTTATTACAGCAAGGTTAAAGTCTGGTATTAAAGTCACGAAATGATCCTTTGCATTCCGTATTGGCTTTCTCTTATGACTGCTATATCATGTCTGATTGGCTCTGAGAGCACTTACTTCCACAGTCTGAGCAGGTGGCCAGCGCTGGCACCAGCAACCTCTCAAATGCAGCTGTGTCTCCAAGCATGGAGGAAAAGCATTGACTAACTTAGTATGATGACAGATAGGAGTTAAAGCTACAGTACTTAAGATCTGACACTCTGGAGAGCCCCATTGCTGGTACTGATTGACAGGACTGTTCAGATTAACATTAACATGGTTATGATTGAGCATTGCTTCTAGGTCTTAATTTATCAATGCATCCACCTGTGATTTTTTCTCCCTATTTTATATAATTGTAAATGCAGGAGTTGAACGCAAACATCCCCTGATTGCGTGCAGCTGAAGTGCAGACGGTTCCTCGTTTCTGAATCAGCAAATGTTTGCGTTGTGATTTTGGGGTTAGAAGGTGTATGGAGGGCAGGGGTTCACATCAGCTATTTGTTTACATTTTTCTGTCCTAATTAAACACTGTCAGACTGTAAACTGTGCACATTATCAACCCTTTGAAGCCTACTGTATCATATTTGATATGTAAATTTCTAAGGCCTCTGAATTAATAACATGATCAAAACTTTGCTGAAAAAACTGTTGTACACAATCTACTACATACCTTCTGTCGTCTGATTAATAGTTTATACTTTTTTAGTAAGTAAAAGGCATTTTAGTATATCATTGTATTGCGTTGCATTATAGTTTTGTCTCACAATTAGAAAGATTTACAGAGCTTTGATCATAATGCTGAGCATTTAAATATCATCTTTCTAAGACATATTATTGGGATATATAGAGTGATAACATATTTATATATTTTATGTAAGTAGTTTGCATACTTTTATAAAGATTTCTTTATTTTAGGGGAATTTACACAACACTGTTTTCAACTAAAAATGGAAAGCTTTTTACATATTTTGGCAGTTTTTGGCTGCATGACAACAGCGTTTTGGGGACCTTACACACAAACTTTTGAAAAAAGTTTTAAAAATACGATACTGCTATCATCTCTGTGTAAACTACAAAAATGCTAATTTGTGAAAATGGTGCAAAGTGTAGCGCGGAGTGGTGCATAGTTTCTTTACAAGTTGCTATGTGGTATGTAGTATCTACTTAATCTATGTATATACTTAAAGGGGTCATATGATGCGATTTCAATTTTTCCTTTCTCTTTGAAGTATTACAAGCTCTTGGTGCATAAAGAATGCAACGCGAATGCGATGCAACGCAACGCGTAAAAAGACAGTATACGTCATTATAATCCGTAATTATGTCCCCACTGGATGCAACAAATGCCTCATTTATAATGGGTTTTAATTGTAACTTCTCTTTCTTTTATTTTTAGATTAGGCACAAATGAGGGTTCATCACTAAGATCAAATAAAGCAATTTATGAACTTCAGCAAACAGTCTTTCTTTTTTTTGTTGTTGTTGTTGTGTTTTATTCCCCCAATGCTAAATGGGTTCACGTGAAAACTAATTATAATCTATACATAATAAAGAACTAATAAACAAAATCAAAACCTGGTCCTTGATTTTACACCAAAGAAATAGTCTTTTAGTTCTTATCTGAGACATGATGATCCATTCTGTGGCAAAAATGAGTTATTCTTTCCTAAGAAAAACATTGAGTGCGTTGAAATATGTTGATCTGCTTTAGCGTGGACAACTCCGACTAGCATATGAAAGAGCCTCCACAAAGGAATCAAACACAAAGGCATATCCACTCCAAACAGTATTCGAATGAACACCGTTACAATTAGTTATGTATCCAAACACAGATTTGGAAGTGAAATGATATGAAAAGGGAAAAAGTCCTTATGTCGAGCTTAAAACCAAAGGTTTCTCAACTAGGACTTTGTCAACCAGAAGTTCAAGGTAGCACAAAGAAACATGTGCTCCCTCTATCCAAACTGAACTACTTCTTCGTGCAACTACTCACCTGATATACAATCCAGGTGTGTCCAACGAGCGCCCTCTAGTGCCTCATAGTATTACAACACTAATAATTTTTAATTCCATTACTCTAAGTATGTGGAAAAACTGTTACAGAAATTTCACTCTGTTACATAATGTTTTTGTCTCGTCGCTCCGGCCGGACAGGGCATCACAGTATGGTAAGGGGCGTAACATTTCCGTCACACGCTTGAGGTATTCGGCCAATCACAACACACTGGATAGCTGGCCAATCACAGCACACCTCGCTTTTCAGAACGATGAGCTTTGTAAAAATTGACGCGTTTCAGAAAGGCGGGGCATAGAGGAGAAACAATAATGTACAGTATGTGGAAAATAATGTTTTTTTTTTTTTTTACTTTAAACCATATAAACACATTTTATTACACCAAATACACAAAATAATGTTATTTTTAGCAACATCATATGACCCCTTTAATAGAGATCTATGTGAACGAAGATAGTTTTGACAACGTTGTCATCTGCAGAAAAAAACTTTTTAAAAATACAAAGGAAAACTTTTTTTTATTTTTAGTAAATCATTGTCATGTAAACATACCCTTACATTACAAGCTGCCAGAATTTCAACTTACTTTTTGACCATATAAATATCAGATTTTTCTGACTTCAATTTCATATGTCAAGCTTTGCAGGGTTAAGTATAAATGTTATACATAAAATAAGTTCTTGATTTCTCTGTAAAGTTTTATTATTAGGCCTACCTCATCAGTGACAATTTGTTGAAACCCACTACAAGTCCCAAAATAGGCCAGAACAGGTACAACAACAGGCTATTTAAATGCTGAGGTAATGAAAAATTGTAAACCAGGTCTCCATTAGGACCCAAAGCGATACCATTGGGGATGCACAACAGACTATGTACTTATTAAAGAACACAATGCAAATGTGTCAACTGACCATCAGATATGAGAGAGAGTGATAACGCAGCTGGTATCAGTGTATGATATGGTATCTGATACTGCAGAAACAATATTGAAACCATTTCAAACATTTTGGTATCAATATATGTACAAAATCTCTCTATATACAAATATTTAAGTACTTTGCGAGCATAGGGAATTAATAATTTTCTAATTATTAATAATTTTCACGTGATTCGCAGTGGTTCATGGGAGTCGGCCGGCACTCAAGAGATCTTTTGGTGCAAACTTCTTGTTTCAATTTCTGATTGAAAGAGATTTCTTCGTAGAATGACAGGTAATGTTGTTTTTCAGCAGGAATTCTACTGTTAAAGCTGCAGTCTGTAAGTTTTGCCTCTTTGTTGCCATCTCTGTTTGAAACCTGCAATTGCAGTTATTTGCAGAATTATTTTCTTTACGTGGGTTGCGCACCAGCATGGCTCCTAAACGGATGAATCTCATGTTTTGATGTGTGGCTGTCAGTCACCACACTGACTGGTGTGGATACTGTACTTCGTAATCACAAATTCTACGTCTTGGAAGTATGACACAAATAAGAATTTTCAACGGATATTGTCATCTGAACAAGTAATTAACAAGTATGCCACTTTTGTTCTGACCAACTGAGGAAAAAATCATTACAATAAATCACGCTACCAATGGTGATTAAATCTAACGATTGGTTAGCATTGAGACAATAGGTGCGTTCGACTTGAAGCACGGCTACAGATGGCAGTCAACGAGAGTAGCCGCTTGCAGTCGGGGGTAGAGTTAAAAAACGGAGCCGTCAAGCCAGACACTTTCTGCTCCCGGTGGTGACCCTCACGCGGTGTTTGCATACTCTGTCACAGATGAAGTGAATAAAATGCTATATTTGTCAAATACACAGATGCTTCAGGAACGTTTTCATGAGCAACAGAAACACTTTTTATATACTGCTTAATACAGCGCCATCTGTTCAAGAATAAAGTTCAACATAATCAAATACTATTTAAATACTAATAAAGTGCTTTTATCAGTGTTTTTTGATAAACGTGACAATATAACATTGCAACTACAGTAAAAAAGCTTTTACTGTTCTAAAAACTCAGATTTGTGGCCATCACTAATTGGTGACTACTGAACATAAACAATGCTGATTATGTTGATTACGTTCTGGGGAAAGCGTGCATATCGCGTGTCGTGGTACTCTCCAAAATGGCGGAAGACATTAACTCGATGAGAAGATTTGTTGAATAACTTATGTTATTTTTGTTTTCTTTGCGCACAAAAAGTATTCTCGTAGCTTTGCAAAATTGAAGTTGATCCACTGATGTCACATGGATGTCCTTACTATGTTTCTGGGTCTGGGAACATTTCAGTTGTGTTGCTGTCTATGCAGGGTCAGAGAGCTCTCAGATTTCATCAAAAATATCTTAATTTGTGTTCCGAAGATGAACGGAGGTCTTACGGGTTTGGAACGACATGAGGGTGAGTAATTAAGTTTTCAGAATTTTAAATTTTGGGTGAACTAACCTTTTAACTGTATCCGACTCGATTACATTGCACCTCAATTTAACTGACACGGCAACATTCTTTAAGCTTTTAAATATTTTATATATCTGAGCAAAAGAAAAGTGTGTTAATTATCCCTGCTCTTCCCTACTATATACTAATTGTCCAAATTGTGTGTGAGTTATGTCAACTTCCTTTTAATCAACTTTTAAGGTCCCTGTAGGACATCTGTCTACTATTCCACAGCATGAAAAGATAGCAGAAATATTAGCAAAATGAAATCTGCCAGTTTTTACAGAATGATCTGCCTCATTTGAATACCAAAAGACAAACTGCGCAGCTTCACCTCTTTCATTTTGAACAAACCAGCAGTGAGTGGAAAAGTATGCAGAGCATGAAAAGAATATTAACTCCCAAATTCCTACAGAGCAGTTCCATCCATTAAAGGCTGATTCTCTGTTTTGTTTTCATCACCAAAGAGAAAGACTTGAAAGCAACTCATCTCTGCAGTGTTGACTGGCTGTTTCTATTAGTTTTTCCCCAGTGTTGGGAGAGATTAGGTGGCTTGCAACCATACTGTTGAGAATATTTTCATGCTGAGCTAATTCTCAATAAATTCACATAGAAAATTAATCTCCAGTGCCAGCACGCCATAGAAATGGTCTCTCCAAGAGCCCTCTACTGAGCAGCACTAAAATCATATTCATAACTAAATTTGCTGACTCTTTGTTAAAGACCAGAACACTGTTGGTGCGGTATTTCTTCGTCCTTGAATGCATGCAGTATGCACATGTACACACAAAAAGTGTAAATAAACATTTTTCCCATAATCTTCCTGATGTCTAAGGTCAACTGTGTAAAGCAAACTATAAAAGACGTGCAAAACTATTGTGTTGGCAATCACTATGCTTGGCTAACCATGAAATAACCTGCTTTACATATCTCAAAATAACAGATTGTAGGTTAAGCCAACTATCCAAACATTAAAAACAATAATAATGGAAATAAATATACATTGCACAAAAATGTTAATAATTTCCGATTTTAACTATAATAATTTGAAATGTAATCTTTTAATTGAAATCTTCTTAGTCTTAAAGGTTAAAGTTAGAATGCCTTAATGATGGATTTGTTTCTTACAAACACGAAAAATAAACTGATGGACTTGAGTTGTGTGGATTACTTGTGGATTATTGTGATGCTTTTATCAGTTTTGGACTCTCATTCTGACGGCACTCATTCATTGCAGAGGATTCACTGGTGAAGGCCTGATGGTGAGTATATTTTCAGCATTTTTATTTTTGAGTGAACTATTCCTTTATTGTCATCATTGCAGTCCATTTGTATAGGCATCTCTGATTGTTAAGGACAACTGAACTGTTGTAAAGAATAATGGACTAACAATGGTCTATCTGATCCACCCAATCACTAATTATTGGATTATCACCAATGCTTTAAGTTCCAGGAAGCGCATTATCACATACTCTGTGGCAATGGTTATCATTAAATGATTTGATTTAAAGTCTTATACTTAAGATACTACTGAGATGCCAGACAGATAATGTCTTCCCTACTGTCCTTTGAGACTTCCAGCAGACTGGAACAAAACCATTCAATCTGTGGCCTTCTCGTATTACCAAAACCAATTACTGTAATCAGGTCCCTGTTGTGTTGCATTTAAAATGACTTTTGACAATAGATTATGTTGAAAGTGGAGCAGAGGATGCATCTGTTACTTAAAGAGGCACCACATCAGTCTATAGCTGCATAATTAAACACAGGCAAGTTGATTTGTCAACTGTTGAATTTGCTTTTAAAAGTCTGGCTAAAGGACTTATTTATTTCTAGAACTGATTCTTTTTTCCTAACCATATAAAACACAGCCCATTTTATAAATACTTCATGAATTTAATCAATGTAAACTGTAAAAATGGTGGTTATCTGTAAAATCAAATCAACTACAAATGCAAAAAATTTTAATACTGCACAAGACATCATAACACAATAAATATTGAGTTATTGGGAGTGTTTTCTTCACATTCAGTGTTTTCAGGGCTGATGTTTCATTGTCATATTTTATATTACTTACAAACATTCAATGGCACTTCTGAGATATAGATACCTGAATATTATCGCAATAGAATAATGCAAATAAGTTCTCATTATATAAAAAAAGTAGCTTAGAACCTCAGTAGTATGAAAACATGCAAATCTATAATAGAGAAAATCCTTACCAATAGATCCAAAACAGGAGAACCTGGATAATAAAGTAATAATTTAAATATTTTTTGTAATTGACTTAATGGCTTTTTAAAACTGTCAGTATGCATTTTCATTATCTTAGCAATGTTGTATATGTGTTGACATATAGCTAATAATTCTTGGCACTAAAGAAGCAGGTTGGATAATTACATCATGAAAATTGATTTATGTTGTGCTATATGTAATATTATATGCACAGTGTTCGCAAATTGTCTCGTAATTAGTCATGTTTACAATTCAAATGTATGACATATTTGAACCTAAGGAATCCAATGGAACTAAGGAATGTTTTATATGAACTACAGGAGTCAAACACTGTGGACACCAGTAGTTTATTTTTGGCACTTAGAAAGCAGGGTTGAGCAAATCTAAATTGAATTGGCTCAACTGAATTTTAATTCTGAAAACAACTAGATTTTACATATTCTGGAGCAAAATTTACCACAACGCTAGGGTCTATTTGCTGTGTATGTTGTATGTCCTAAGAAAAGTAAGAGGACAGCTATGCTCAGCAAGATATTCATGCCTCTGCACAGATGGAATTACATGCTGAAGTTTAACACTTTGTTCACATCCCTAACACCAAGCATGAGCAATAGCAAAGCTATGTTTCCAACATTGGCTCACTGGAAAAATGTGCCTCTACCTACCTTTTCACAGAAATCTGAAACGTACCTATACGAAGCGCTCACTGCAGTTTCCAGCTAAAATAAACTAATTGCAATAAAATACCAACATTTTTATTCCTTTTCACAGAAATTATGATTATGGGACAGATGATCAAATAATCAATTTTTGCGTGGTTAATTGCATAATACTATGATATGACCTTGAAACGCTGTCACTGTAGTGCAGGATTTGTAAACTAATACAGTACATTTTAATGTTTGCATCATACAACCGGTTCTGACTTTTCTGACATGGTAAACTTGCTCAGTAGCCCACCTGATACAGTATTGCATTTAGGATGCAAAGGTGGTACTCTATGTTTAAACACAATACTGCATTAACCTTTTAGCGCCACTCTTTGGACACTTAATTTCAGAACTGCTGCATTACGTACGTCAACCAATGTGATTAAACATAGCCAGATTCACGTTCATCTGTTTTGGATAAAACTGAACAGGCTTTTAGTGCCACTCACCGGACAGTACATTTTGAAAGTGTTGTGAAACGTGTAAGAAGCAATTTGCCATAGGCACGTTTTTCCACTGAGCCTGGGTTGGATGTTTCCCTTGGCAAGCAGTACTATTGGTCTAATGGCTGAGAATATGAGGTGACCTCTTTGCAGGAATCCTTTGCAAAGAACTAGAACTGTGTGCTAAAGTGATGACAGAGCAATTCCCCTAAAATCTCCATATCTGACATTGAGAGGTTGAAATGAAGGATGAAGCTCACTCCAAAAGAGAAACCTACCCTGGGGGTGCACTCATTAATTAAATGATATAATTACGAGGTGGTGACCCTGGCGTTTGGATCTCAACACAGAAGATGGCTCATCTCCTTCTCTGCAAATGGGCTGTGCTCTGTCATTCTTAGTGACAGTAAGCAATCTCTGGATAGTGAGGAAAAGACAAGAGCCAGTGGGGCAATGTATAAATGATGGATCAAGATGGCTGATGTCCTTGAGCCTGAGCAGGTCTTGGAGAACATGTGGGATGTTGGAAGGAATCACACTTGCACACTGATCTGAGCTCAGTTTGGCAGGACCTCTTACAAGAAGGAACTTCAGGTATTGACTTGGATGAACATAATCCTGCATCAGTGGAATAAGGTTTGTCTGAGGAACAAGCTGTTGTGGTTGCAGAAAGCTGACAGTCTCTTCTCTTGCCAAAATTGAAGGGTAATGAGTGGGCAGGAAACATCTGGGAGAAAGGCAGCAGTCAGGGAAGCCACTGGCTAGGATAAATAAATCATTAGCAGCACCACGGCATTGTTTTTCTTTCTCTGAATCGCTGCATTATTTGAATTTACTAAACTATGTGAGATACAGTATGACACAGTAAACTAAGTATGAGATACATGGTGAGTGCTAAAAGAATAATTTAGTCATCTACTAACTCATATGCTGCTCAAAAACTGGATAACTTTCTTTCTCCTGAGGAACAATAAATGAGATGTTTAGCAGAATGTTTAACAGAAAGTCACACTGCTTTAATCCAAACAACGTGATCTCATGATAATTCGTATGTATTTTACATAAAATGTGGTTCTATAAAAGGTACATTTACTTACGTTTTTACAGGCACTAAAACGTACAATACTGACATATTTTCAGCATCTAAACGAAAATACTTACGTATTTTCAGCATTTAAACGTACAAAACTGACGTACTGACGACACCTAAAAATGAATCCTTATGAAAACTGAAATCGCGGCATTAATTTTATTATTATTGTTGTTTTTAGTTGTCTTATCAATGATCTTGTTTTCAATTGCATTATTAAATTGTTTACTCATCTGTTCTGTGTGATTTCTGCTGCCAGCTCGTTTCCAAGAATATGCCTACATAATGTTAAACAAGACTTCACTTTAAACCCTTAAAATAAATAAAATTTCTGCAATCGTTTAACCTTTACTTGTCATGTTATGTTTACTTTGTTTGCCATGGGCCACAAAAGGTGTTTTATCCAACATGCTGTGACTGACAATAGAATTATAAAATACACCAAAATTGCAACATAATTACGAAATGAAAATTGTATTCGTGCGCTGTAATCCAAATCTTCCGAATTCATACGACTGCGAGGAACAGACCCAAATCCAAGCCTTTATTCGGCGATCTTCATCTCCATCCCGAGCAGCGAGTCCAGTGACTGTAAACAGCAAGCCCGTGCTGACTGACGTGCTCTTTACAAATTCAAATCAAAGCCACTAGAAGGCAAGCCTGCAACCATTAACCGAAAAAGTGTAACGGCTAACGCTAACGCTTCTGGTCTGGCAGTATGTGGGAAACGAGACCAGAGGCCGTTTTTTTAAATGGATGTCAATGGAGGAGAGGCTTCACTACTCTGAATAAACAGCTTTTTAGAGGAAACGGCTTATCATTTAATGAATCGACAGCCTATCTGCTAATATTCAACATGTTTTACACTAAACAATAATTTTGTATTTAACTATTTTTAGAGTTTACCACGAAAAAATGCTGTTTTATAAGAGAAGTCACTAACTTTTTGTGACAGGTGGGATTCAGCTTACGGCACTTCTCATTCATTCCTATGGTATCTGTAAACGGCGACTGAATGTCGCACAATTCTGACTGAATTTCAATGACGTCAAGGCTGTAAAGTGGTTGGTTATTAAGGCACCACAGAGTTAGCCAATAAAGTATACTTAAAAATATACTTGAACTTTACTTAAGTATACTTGAAAAAATAAACTTGAAGTATACTACTTTTTGGTAAGGGAGATATTGCATTATTCACACTCACGTGCTGTGTTGCTAATTAACATTATATAATGTCAGCTCTGTTGTTTTTATATGAAAATATGATGAACTGTATTTATCATCCATTTATACTTTAATACAAACATGTATTTTAGATTTTTATAGAAATATGACAACTATCACATATCTCACATAGAGGTCATAGTGTTTGGCAATATTCAAGCATAATTTAAATACATAATCACATTAAATCAGATGAAAAATAAAACATTTTAGAAGAGAACTCAACATCACAGTTGTCTGAACCAATGAGCATAAGCTGTGTCGCATAATCAGTGCAATCGGTGGAGAGCAACTGCGCTCAACTGCACAATCCGACACAGCCGCCTCGCCGTCGCGAGAGTTTTTTGGCACACGTCAGCATGACATCAGAGCAAGTCAGACATAACTCGGACACTTTTCTAACCGGCATGCATCTCGCGGTGATCACCGGTGATCGGTTCTGCACAGATTTTGCTCATCTCAAACAAGCCTAATCTTTGATTAAATGTTGCCGCTTCAAACGTCAGGTTTTACAGCAGGATAATCGAACGCTCATTGGCTCTCGCCTGCATTCTGGTGAGGTGTGTTTGAATGATGATGTGGATCGGGAAAATAATCTGGATAATATTTTTTGCGATTAACAACTTAAATTCTGCTCTGCACCTCACACAAACCTACTGTATTACTCCAGAGAGGACTGCGGCTGCAACGCATCGTCATTTGGATTACTTTCGGTACTGCTTTTGACATTTTTGCAATAAATAAATGATTGGAATTGCATTTATCTGTCTGTCATGTTTTTCTTATAGGTTTAGAGGTAGGAGTGGGATTAGCGAGTATAATAATATTTTTAATGCTATATTGTTACTAAAATGGTTATTTTCCTGCATATTTCAGTCAATTGCATTTTATATCCTTTTATATTCACCATAAAAGGTAGGTTAAGGTTTGGAGGTAGGTTAAGGGGTCTAAACATCGAAATCGCTTATTGATAAAATGATAAAAACGCATTTTCGCTATAAAATGGGTATATTTAGGTTTGGGGGTAGGTTAAGGGGTCTAAAAATCTAAATAGCTTATTGATAAAATGATAACAAAAAATGCGTTGATACGAATATCTTAATGATATAAAAGATACGTAAATATTTTAAGATTTTAAGCTAAAAATACATAGCGATTTGTACGTTTTAAACGTTGAAATACATCTAAATTGTACGTTTTAGTATCAATAAAAAACGTACAAAAACGTACGTTTTGTGCTTGTAAATGTTACGTATTAATACCTACGTATAAACAATGAGACCAGGCTGATTCAAACTACTATAACACACAGACTTCAGGCTGCCGAGCTCTGAAAAGGACAAAAAGCATCATAGCATCAAGCAGTTTATACAACTCATGCTCTTCAAGTTTATGTGAGAAACAAAGATAATGAGATCTATTGTCTCTTTAAGCACTGGTCTTTGGCATGCATGAATCTGATGTTTGAGGTAAACATTTTAATTAGCTTAAATTTTAGTTTGTTAATTGTTTTAGTTAGTTTGTTATGTGTTTACTCATTTAACCTTTTTTTAGAATTTGATTTAACTTTCATTTCTTTTTATTTCAGTTAGTTGCCAAAGTGACATTTCTAATTTTCGTTTAAGTTTATATTAATGTTTTATAATAGTATATTTATTAACATTTTAGTTTGTTTCATCTTGATTTTCATGAACAAAATAATAGTTTTACAACAGCACTGACAGTGTGAAGAACGTCTTTTATGAGTTTTATTTTTTCGAAATATTTGTCTTCTGAGCAAGTAAGTAGTGTATCTGCCTCCTCCATAGCATGGGCGAAAGACATAAAGATAAAATGTCTCACCAAATCTAACCCAGCCATTCAAAATACAAACCATTATTGTAGACTTATAATGTAGTGAATCAGTTTAAGGCAAGAACTCAGTTTTGAACATTTACTCATTTAGCAATGAAATTTTGATAATTTTTTATCTCCCAAAATCTTTTGATTATTTATAGTGTATCAACATATTAATCAGGAAACAGAGAAAGTATTTAATATCAAAATAATTACACATATTTACTGATCAATCTTAACTTCCACCGTTAGCACTGAAATCTCATTTGCACATATTTTTGTGCATGAAGATGTGTCACGCTAAGCTTGGTGTGAATGGTGCCTTTTTTTGTAATCAATCATACAACCATAATAATAAAAAATTTATAAAAAATAACATTTAAACTTTTTTCAAAACATCTTCTTTTGTGTACCATTCATTTGGTAGGTTGATCAGTTGTTCTTTACTATTATTGATTCTAATTATGCACACTTCATTACCCAGCTTCCCTATCACACTCCTGCCTTGAACTACTGAACAAATTGCTTAAATATGCTATAAAATACAATGTTCTACTATGGCTTTTTGGCTTTCAAATGTACAAATATGCAGCAAGTCTCTGCATAACTAGGTGTCCTTGAATACACCTCAGCCTGAGGATACTGTACATTATGTAAGAATTATAAAAATACCTGTAAGTGCTGGGAGAGCACCACAGTTCAATAGCAGTATAAGCCTCAACATATTTACATTAGTAAACCAGAGAGACTGTCTAAAGACAGAACCCAGTACAGATGCTTTTCATACTCCGATGATTTGATAACACAGAGCACAGCGGACAGAACTTTTGTCTTCGTCTGACAGGACGTTGTAAAGCACCATATACGCAGAGGCGTTTTAACGATACTGGCATACATCTATGTGAGGAAAGAGCCAAAATCCATCGCTTCAAGGACCCTTTCGAACACACCGAGGAGGGAGGCTGAGCTCAGGCCCTGGGCCAGACGTTAGAGAGTCTTATGATTAAAGAGCTGGACTTCCTGGCACTACTGCCTGTGACCTTGGCAATGTCACTCCAGCCATTTGTGCTCTTTCATACTCAAGAGCTCTGCGCTCATCCAAACCCCATTCGCTCTGCAGCTGGGGTCCATTTCCTCATAATTGTTCTCTGAACTGAACTCTTGATCCAAGATTGTTTTATTTTGGAGCTTTGCAGCGGCCAAGATGGATGACCAAACGTTGGCTGTAAATGCCGTAAATCTTCTCCGATACGTTCTTGTGCTGGCCGAGCACACAGGCGCGAAGCCTGAATGAACCCCTGATTGGGTGTCACTAAAGTATCAATGTCAAGTTGTTCTAGAGTGCGAGAAACTGCTAAACAGGATGAAGCACGGTCCTCCTCCGCTTTGCTCTTGACTGTACAAGTGTACTCACGTCCTCGTCTCCAGCACCCGGAGGAACGCACCTTACGTTCTTTGCATGCCCCACAGAACAAAGAATAGGTCTCATCCACTTACTGCCCACACTTTGACTGCATTACACACATCATGTGTATGTGAAACAGCAATACACCAGGCTACTCTCCTGTATTAAACAGTTCAGGTGAGCTGAAGTGTCAAGATCAAGAGGTCTAAAAGCGTTTGATGAAGTGGAAGAGGCAGTAAATTCAATGAAAGCCCACAGGCCGACAGGGGATGCTTTGAGAAGGCAGCTCTGATTCTCAGAATGCAAAAACATGCTATAGCAGCCACATGGATGGGGCTTACAATGAGCTTAATGCATCCTGACAATCATTGTTAGATAAAATAGTAGCCTATATGTCTGCACTGAATGTTTTCCATGCTAACAAGAATAGGCCCTTCAAATGCTCAGGGTCTAAATAGCTCAGATGCAACACACTTATATAGGGAAACAAAATTATTTTTATCCTGCACCACCAAAGCGTCCCTCTTGTATCTCCTTCACACGGCATTCAAATGTGTCACTGGTGGTGTATTCAACAGCTGATAGATTTTTTTTTTTTTTTTGGCATTAAAAACATCATTGCCTTATGATACATCAGTGACAGAATGCTAATTTATTTGTTTGGATCTATTAATTTATTTAAAAATACATTTAAAAATGCATGCATTAAATTATTTGAATACACATCTTCTATGATGGGCATTTTCTCATTTATATAATTTATGATTAAGCATTATACAATTTTTTATAAAAAAAATATAAATGTATATGTTGGCGGGCACATGATATCATAATGAATAAAAATTTAAATAATTAAACTAAAACAAAATCTTGAATAGAACATTTTAATACTGCAAGTACTGTGGCAAAGCCTTTTATTATTATTATTATTATTATTATTATTATAGAAGTTCTACAAAAATCACTGCTTATTAAAATCAGGAAAGAACAATATTTGAGCAAAATTATGTGGTGCAACCAACATGCAAAAACATTCAGGGAAAAAAGTAAAACTGTAAATGAACAGTGTAAACTATCACCTTATTACAGAATTATTATTATTATTATTATTATTATTATTATTATTAAATTGCTTCATGCTTCTTCTGTTTCTTTTTTTTTTTTTTTTTTTGTAAAAATAAAATTCTGG
>NW_015542356.1:2716459-2721118 GCF_001515605.1 Sinocyclocheilus anshuiensis | reverse complement strand
AAATTATTTCATACTGTAGAAAGGATCCCTGCAGACCTCAAGTCTATTATAATATCAGATTATTTGCCATTTGTAGGTTGTAAAATGTAATGTGGTGTGACTCACCAAAAACTTAATGACCACTGTGAATTATGAATAGTCGTTAAGTTTTTGGGGAGTCATATTTATAGAGTTATACAATATATAGTATTCTTATCTTTTATTTGTGGTTACACCAGATTTTTATTAGTCATTAAATTTAATCCTATCTTTATGGTATGAAAGTTTTCAAAACAATACAAAAATAAAATGAATTTAAAATCACATGGCAATACTAATAGGATTAAAATAAATCGGTCAGTGCAGTGTGCAGTGATACTTAAGGAAAACATCAAATAAAGCTGTTGAGAAATGTGACAGTTAATCTCGCAACTTCATTGCCAAAAAGAGGCTATAAGCAAATCAAGTTACTATCCATCAGCTCTGTTAAACATGTGTTGATGCTGTAACACCTCTCTCTGATGTTGCTTGAGTCATTCACTTGCCAATTAAGCACTCAAAGTCAGCACATGCTACCTACCCACTGCAATTATCATTTCATGAATTTAGGTTATGAGGAAAAAAATAATTGCTTAAACCTGGATAAACTCATTTCTATTCAGCCCCTACTCAAGCTTAACATGACTTCGCTGTAAACCCTGCTTTTAGAACCTTTATTTTTAAGAGTTTAAATCAATAATACTGACCAGAAATATCATAATATCCTATTTATTCATCATATTAATGCAAGTCACACAGGCCCATCTAGTAATATTTAGTGAATACTAAGGCCATCTCTCTAGAAAATTTTCAGCAAAACTGATATAAAAATGATATTACATTTAGACTTCTAAACAAGTTTGAATATGTAAAATAGCAACATAAGTAGTTAATTTTAAATCCTTTCAAACAGCAGCCCATTAACTGAGAGCTGGTGAGGGGACTGAAAATAAAAATAAAAAAGGAAAAAATAGCCTCTCAGTATGACCGTGTTGGCTGTCTCTATGCAAATTAAGGTTTGAAATGATGCTGAATGGTAAATTGTACATGCCGAAGTGACTCTTGATGCTTCTTGAATCATCTCGGTTTTAATGCATTTCTGACAGGAAGATTTTGATGGATTTCAGATGAGTGCAGGAAAATGTCATTGCGCCTACCGTTTTGAAAATAATCACAATGGCCAGTTATATATTTAGCTCAGAAGAGATGACGCTGAGCTGAATGTAATTTAGCGTTTCAAGATATTACCCTTAAAATAAAGCACTAACCTATAAGAGGACATGCCTAAAACCCTCTTTACTGTGGTAAAAATACTGAAAATGTTTTTATACCTGAACGACATGCAAGACTTATGAATGTTACTAAATAAACTGTTTGAAAGTACTGGAGAGTTAAAATGGTCAAAACATTTTTACAATGTACTGGTCATTACTGCATGTTCATATGTGATCATGCAATGCTATTTGTTAAAGGAATAGTTCACCCCCCAAAAATATAAATTAGCAGAAAATTTACTCAGCCTCAGGCCATCCAAGTTGTAGATGAGTTTGTTTCTTCAAGGATTTGTAGAAATTTATAGCATTACATCACTTGCTCACCAATGGATCATCTGCAGTGAATGGGTGCTGCCAGAATTAGAATCCAAACAGCTGTTAAAAGCATCACAATAATCCACAAGCAATTCACACAACTCCAGTCCATTTATTAAACCTTCCATGAGCATTTTCTTCATTGCCATTTGCAGGACTAAAAGTCATTGTGACATACAAATGATTTTCAAAATCATTAGATGCATATAAATTCAATTAAAAACATTAAGTCTGGAAACAAATCTTTTTATTTTATTTTTATTTTTTAGAAATATACAGCGATTCGAGTGGGTTGCACACATCAGGCTGCACTACCCCCTGTTTGTGTTGCAGGCGACCATCTCCCCTGTACGCTTCAGCATGCTAAAAGAGCTTTTTCTTTTTAAAGACAACGTTGCGTCTGGCAAACTCGAAGCCAGGGCCTGATGCCGACGCCAGGGACGAGGGCGGACGTTGCGTCTGGCAAACTCACCACCCTCGATGGTGGTTCAGCTAGGGGGCACGGGGGTCCCCCCGGTGGAGCGGTCATTTGCGATGCAGTTGTGTCCTAATCCCACCTCCACCCGGCAGGGCAAACCGTGGTATTGGTACTCGTCTGGTCTGTCCGGCGATGCTTATGTGGCCTCTGGAGAAGCTGCCTCTGCCTTCCGCTACGGCGTTACTGCAGGTTCTTCAGGCTAAAAGCACTGTGGGACCTGCACGAGGTGGTCACGATCCAGAAGTTATGAAAGAGCTCCGAACCGCAACTGATCTCGTGCTCCGAGCGACGAAGTTCACCACGAGATCGCTGGGTCATGCGATGTCCACACTTGTGGTCCAGGAGCGTCACCTCTGGCTGTGTCTGGTCGACATGAGGGACACCAGCAAAGTTTGGTTCCTCAAGGTCCCTGTGCCCCAGACCGGCCTCTTTGGCGATGCAGTCGAGAACATGGCCCAGCAGTTCTGGGCTGCACATGAGCAGATTGAGGCTATCCAACACGTCCTGCCCTGGCGGGCAGCTGCTGCCTCCACCCGTCCACCGGCTGCAGCGTCCTAGTCTGCTTGTCGCCGAGGGCGGTCCCCTGCGTCTGCCCCCGCTTCCGCGCCGCATCCGCAGCAGCCTCCAGAAGCGGCGCTGTGGAGCTGGGTGTAGGCAGGTCACCCCACCCGTCCAGGCCCCCGTCAAACCTGGCGGTGAGTGGAAGAGCAAGAGGCCCCTGGACGGGCGACCCATAGAGAGAGGGAACTGCTCTTCGGGAGATGGTGAATGCACCTCTCCATCTCCCGGAGGAGGGCCGGGTAGAGAACCTTTTGTTTCCAGAAATCTTGACAAAAGAGCAGATTCTCTGTCTCTGGGTCTCAAGAGGGCATGGAGAGTTGTGGACGGACCAACACCGGACCACACTCATCCTCCTCTCTAGCCAGCGGGCAGCAGCGGGCGGTTTGGGCTGGGTAGAGAACCTTTTGTTTCCAGAAATCTCGACAAAAGAGCAGTTTCTCTGTCTCTGGGTCTCAAGAGGGCATGGAGAGTTGCGGACGGACCAACACCAGACCACACTCATCCTCCTCTCTAGCCAGCGGGCAGCAGCGGGTGGTTCGAGAGCGTCATCAAAGGCCCTACTCACACACCCTCTGCCAAACCGTAGAACAAGGTAAGCGTTGCACCGCACACTCAGACCCCTCTTCGGCCCACCCACGAGCCGGGTCCCTGCGTTCCACCTCGCTGCCCCACCGCGGGTACATAAGTGGTCCCGCTTGTACATTGTCTGGGTGCCTGGTAGCGCTATCCAGCCCATCTCGCCTGCGGACCATCTGACTAGGCTATGCGATTCAGTTCGCCCGGCATCCTCCCAAGTTCAGGGACATCCACATCACATCAGTGAAGGCAGCCAATGCTCATGTCTTGTGTGAGGAGGTCGCAGTCCTACTGGCGAAGAACGCGATAGAGCCAGTCCCTCCAGCCCATATGAAGACGGGGTTTTACAGCCCTTACTTAATTTTACCCAAGAAAGGCGGTGGGTTACGACCGATCTTGGACCTGCTTGTCTTGAACCCGGCCCTTCACAAGCTATCGTTCAAAATGCCCACGCAGAAGCGCATCTTCGGGTGCATCCGTCCCCGAGATTGGCTTGCAGTGATCGACCTGAAGATGCGTACTTTCATGTTTTGATCCTTCCGCGCCACAGACCATTCCTGCGGTTCGTGTTTGAAGGACGAGCATATCAGTACAAGGCCTGCCCTTCGGGCTGTCCCTGTCGCCCCGTGTCTTCACGAAAGTTGCGGAGGCAGCCCTTGTTCCCCTGAGAGAGCAGGGCATTTGCATTCTCAACTACCTCGATGACTGACTCATACTAGCTCAGTCTCAGGATCAGTTGTGCAACCACAGGGACTTGGTGTTCTCGCACCTCAGCCGATTGGGCCTTCGGGTCAACTGGGAAAAGAGCAAACTCTCCCCGATGCAGAGGATCTCTTTTCTCGGTATGGAGTTGGATTCGGTCGAACAGACAGCAAGCCTCACGCAGGAAAGTGCTCAGTCGGTGTTGAACTGCCTGAACATGTTCAAGAGTAGGACAGCGGTCCCACTGAAACAAACTGAAAAAAGTTTCAGAGGCTCCTGGGGCATATGGCAGCTGCAGCGGCAGTCACGCCTCTGAGGCTGCTTCATCACTGGCTCCATGGTCGAGTCCCGAGGTGGGCGTGGCAAGGCGGCACTCACCGGGTCCAAGTCACACTGGCTTGCCAAACCTTCACCCCGTGGTCAGACCTTGTGTTTCTCCGCCAATGGCTGGGGGACCACGTATGACGGGCATGTAGTGTCGGGGGTTTGGACGGGCCCCCAACTGCACTGGCACATCAACTACCTAGAGTTGTTAGCAGTACACCTTGTCTTGAACCGTCTCAGAGGGCGGTTACGAGGCAAGCACGTGTTGGTCTGCACGGACAACACTGCGACCGTTGCGTACATCAACCGACAAGGTGGTCTACGCTCCCGTCGCATGTCGCAACTCGCCCGCCACCTCTTCCTCTGCAGTCAGAAGCATCTGAGGTCGCTTCGTGCCATTCACATTCCGGG
>NW_015542356.1:2714540-2715828 GCF_001515605.1 Sinocyclocheilus anshuiensis | reverse complement strand
CATCCCCAGACGGTCCAGCTGATTTGGAGACGTTTCGGAGCCGCTCAGGTAGACCTGTTTGCTTCTCCAGAGACCTCTCACTGCCAGTTGTTTTACTCCCTGTCCGAGGGAACACTCAGCACGGACGCACTGGCACACAGCTGGCCGCAGGACCTGCGCAAGTATGTGTTTCCCCCAGTAAGCCTTCTCGCACAGACGCTGTGCAAGATCAGGGAGGACGAGGAGCAAGTCCTGCTTGTGGTGCCTTACTTGTCCACTCGGACCTGGTTCCCGGAACTAATGCTCCTCGTGACAGCCCCTCCCTGGCAGATTCATCTGAGGAAGGATCTACTGACTCAGAGACGGGGCACCCTGTGGCACCCGCGTCGAGACCTCTGGAAACTTCATATCTGATCCCTGGACGGGATGCGGAGGTTCTAGCTGACCTACCCCAGGAGGTAGTTGACACCATCACTTCGGCGAGAGCACCGTCTACGAGACACGCTTAAGTCTTGAAGTGGAAGCTGTTCGTCGAGTGGTGTTCTTCTCACCAAGAAGACTCCCGAAGATGCCCGATCAGAGTTGTGCTGTCCTTTTTGCGGCAGAAGGCTGTCTCCCCTTAAAGTCTATGTCACTGCGATTGCTGCTAACCACAACCCCGTGGAAGGGAAGTCGGTAGGGAAGCATGACCTGGTCATCAGGTTTCTTAGTGGGGGCAAGAAGGATAAATCCTCCCCGGCCCCCCATACCCTCTTGAGACCTGTCTCTAGTGCTCAAAGCACTACAACGGGGCCCATTTGAGCCTTTGCAGTCAGTTGAGCTGAAGTTTCTATCAATGAAGACTCTGCTCCTGCTTGCAGTGGCCTCCATCAAGAGGTTAGGGGACCTGCATGCATTTTCGGTCGACAAATCGCGACTAGAGTTTGGGCCGGCTAACTCCCAGGTAACCCTGAGGCCCCGGCCCAACTATGTGCCCAAGGTACCTACTACTCCCTTCAGGGATCAGGTGGTGAGCCTGCAAGCACTGCCCCCGGAGGAGGCAGACCGAGCCCTAGCTTTGCTTGTCCCATCCGAGCCTTGAGATGGCACGTAGACCAGACACAAAGCTTCAGGACCTCAGGTCAGCTCTTTGTCTGTTACGGAGGCTGGCAGAAGGGGAATGCCGTCCATAAGCAGAGGATGGCCCACTGGATAGTGAATGCCATCGCCCTGGCTTATCAGGCACAGAGTGTGCCCTGCCCGCTCAGGTTGCGAGCTCACTCTACTAGAAGTGTTGCATCCTCCTGGGCGCTGGCTCGTGGCGCCTCGC
>NW_015542356.1:2712229-2713655 GCF_001515605.1 Sinocyclocheilus anshuiensis | reverse complement strand
TCTGAGGAAGGATCTACTGACTCAGAGACGGGGCACCCTGTGGCACCCGCGTCGAGACCTCTGGAAACTTCATATCTGATCCCTGGACGGGATGCGGAGGTTCTAGCTGACCTACCCCAGGAGGTAGTTGACACCATCACTTCGGCGAGAGCACCGTCTACGAGACACGCTTAAGTCTTGAAGTGGAAGCTGTTCGTCGAGTGGTGTTCTTCTCACCAAGAAGACTCCCGAAGATGCCCGATCAGAGTTGTGCTGTCCTTTTTGCGGCAGAAGGCTGTCTCCCCTTAAAGTCTATGTCACTGCGATTGCTGCTAACCACAACCCCGTGGAAGGGAAGTCGGTAGGGAAGCATGACCTGGTCATCAGGTTTCTTAGTGGGGGCAAGAAGGATAAATCCTCCCCGGCCCCCCATACCCTCTTGAGACCTGTCTCTAGTGCTCAAAGCACTACAACGGGGCCCATTTGAGCCTTTGCAGTCAGTTGAGCTGAAGTTTCTATCAATGAAGACTCTGCTCCTGCTTGCAGTGGCCTCCATCAAGAGGTTAGGGGACCTGCATGCATTTTCGGTCGACAAATCGCGACTAGAGTTTGGGCCGGCTAACTCCCAGGTAACCCTGAGGCCCCGGCCCAACTATGTGCCCAAGGTACCTACTACTCCCTTCAGGGATCAGGTGGTGAGCCTGCAAGCACTGCCCCCGGAGGAGGCAGACCGAGCCCTAGCTTTGCTTGTCCCATCCGAGCCTTGAGATGGCACGTAGACCAGACACAAAGCTTCAGGACCTCAGGTCAGCTCTTTGTCTGTTACGGAGGCTGGCAGAAGGGGAATGCCGTCCATAAGCAGAGGATGGCCCACTGGATAGTGAATGCCATCGCCCTGGCTTATCAGGCACAGAGGGTGCCCTGCCCGCTCAGGTTGCGAGCTCACTCTACTAGAAGTGTTGCATCCTTCTGAGCGCTGGCTCGTGGCGTCTCGCTGACAGATATTTGTAGAGCTGCGGGTAGGGTTGTAACGGTATGAGATTTTCACGGTATGATAATCGTCTCAGACAAACTCACGGTTTCACGGTTTTTATGGTATATATTAAACAATAATTCTTATCAGTAACAATGACTCTTAAAAGAACAAGAACAAGTTATTTGAGTGAACAAATCCTTTATTACAACAAACTTGAAACCATTTTAATTAAAGTATTGAAGTTTCCCTTCTGAATAAATAAATAAATAAATAAATAAAACAATAAAAAAATAAAGCTGTACACCTTATGTATATCACACTTTAACATTTTAATTAAATTAAATTAATTAAATTAATTCCTTAAAAACAATGTTTAAATAAATTATTTTATTACAAAGAATATTATTATTGTTGTTATTATAACTTTGAAGTACATTGTACAATGCTAATATATTTCTGTCATAATTTCAA
>NW_015542356.1:2710876-2712179 GCF_001515605.1 Sinocyclocheilus anshuiensis | reverse complement strand
TGTTCTCAAATAAAACTAGGAAATGTTTATTTACGTTTTCTCTCTGAGCAGCTTTGCTGATGTTCTTGTTTATGTAGATGCTGAAAACACCATATATGTATGTGTACTTCAGTATGCAGTAGATAAAACTGCACCACTCAGAGACATGCAGAAACAAGCAGATTATTTAGTAGTCTCTTTGCGCATAAATATTCACAGACACATATCATATCTACTTTTGATTTATCCATCCATCAGATTGCGTGTATTACGTGACATCCTCGTTATACTGTAAATTCCATGTTCACGACTGCACCGGGATTCCCTCTGCATCACGAAAATCATACAGCCTTAACTTATAACTTGTTATAAATGCGACACACCTTTATCTGCATGGAGGGATGGTATCCGTGAATATGAGCATATGAGTGAACATGTTGGAAGTATTGCCTGCTTTTGCAGCCACTTTGCGTCCACATTTTTTGCAAACTGGATTTCAAGGACAACCCCGCGTTTTTTACATTTTTTTATATCCGAAGTATTCCCATAATGCAGATTTTAACCTTTTTTTCAGCGGGGATGGAGATTAGATATAATCTCTGTCTCTGCCATTTCCTCCTCTGCATGTGCGTGTAAGCAGCCAAGTGAATACAGAGTGAAGCAGCTGAGCGGAAATAAGTTGCATATGCACAGGATTTTTTTTCCATTCATTAAAAAAAAAAAAAAACGTAGATATGCAAATGTTTACGGTATGATAACCATGCACGTTCAAACCGTGATAAACTGCCATACCGGTATATAGTTACAACCCTAGCTGCGGGCTGCTCCTCCTGTGTTCTCACCTCAAATGGGTAGAAGCACTGAGAGGCCCTGGTTTAGTGTTGGCTTGCTAAAACTGCTCCAGAGAGTCCGTACTGTAGACCCTGTCGAGCTCCTCCATCCCCTCGGCAGCCAGACGTGGCGGAACGTCCGGCGCCAGGCCCTCACTCGATGAATCCGTGAGAACCGGTAGAGGGCTGGGTTCCATATGTAGAGACCTAAGTGGATCCCATATGTGTAAAGTCCATGGTATAGCCTCAATCACCTCTAACCTTCCATATGCACCTAAATGTTTCTTAATATGTGTAAGTGTTTCCAAAACCTCTTTCGGGAAGGATGGGGTTTCCGCAACGTTCCGGTTCCAAATGGAACGGATACATTTTCCTAGTGTTATCTAATCTCACTGAGTGGGTAGTGCTACGACAACAGTGACTGGCCTTCTTGTTGCGAGTCCCGGCCTACACCAAAAAGGGGTGCAGGCAGCTCGCACAGGCCACTGGAAGGG
>NW_015542356.1:2706659-2709076 GCF_001515605.1 Sinocyclocheilus anshuiensis | reverse complement strand
TTGATGATCTGAAACATTAAAGTGTGACAAACATGCAAAAAAATAAGAAATCAGGAAGGGGGCCAACACTTTTTCACACCACTGTATGTACCATTAAGGTACCAATATGAACCATTTAGTGATAAATATGGTGCAAAGATGTTACTTTTTGCAAAGGTACTGCCTTAGTGACAGCTTTTGTACCTTTTTTTTTTTTAGCGTGTAAGTTAAAAAGAAAAGACTTTGGAAAGCAGCTGATATATGAACAAAATGTAATAGAGAGCTGCAGCCTTGACATCAAAACCCAGAAGACTAATTCGCCATGGGTTCCCTCCAGATTTTCCTATGGGTTTTTTAATTGGGGTTTTCTAGTAAAATAAGGTCTGTGGTAAACATGACTTGATGATACTTGGATGTTTTATTGTACATAGGGTTGTAACGGTATGATATTTTCACGGTATGATAATCGTCTCAGAAAATATCACGGTATATATTAAACAATAATTCTTATCATTAACAATGACTCTTAAAAGAACAAGAACAAGTTATTTGAGTGAACAAATCCTTTATTACAACAAACTTGAAACCATTTTAATTAAAGTATTGAAGTTTCCCTTCTGAATAAATAAATAAATAAATAAATAAAACAATAAAAAAATAAAGCTGTACACCTTATGTATATCACACTTTAACATTTTAATTAAATTAAATTAATTAAATTAATTCCTTAAAAACAATGTTTAAATAAATTATTTTATTACAAAGAATATTATTATTGTTGTTATTATAACTTTGAAGTACATTGTACAATGCTAATATATTTCTGTCATAATTTCAAGTTAAATCGAACTTTTATTTTGATGGGTTGTAGCGGACCTGTGTATTTGACAATGGTTTTTCTCAAATAAAACTAGGAAATGTTTATTTCATTTTTCTCTCAGAGCAGCTCTGGTGATGTTCAATGTTAACGTAACTTAGACGCTGAAAACACCATTTATGTATGCGTACTTCAGTATGTAACATTAATAGATAAAACGGCGCCACTCAGAGACATGCAGAAACAAGCAGATTATTCATATAGCAGTCTCTTTGCGCATAAATATTCACAGACACATATCATATCTACTTTTGATTTATCCATCCATCAGATTGCGTGTATTACGTGACATCCTCGTTATACTGTAAATTCCATGTTCACGACTGCACCGGGATTCCCTCTGCATCACGAAAATCATACAGCCTTAACTTATAACTTGTTATAAATGCGACACACCTTTATCTGCATGGAGGGATGGTATCCGTGAATATGAGCATATGAGTGAACATGTTGGAAGTATTGCCTGCTTTTGCAGCCACTTTGCGTCCACATTTTTTGCAAACTGGATTTCAAGGACAACCCCGCGTTTTTTACATTTTTTTATATCCGAAGTATTCCCATAATGCAGATTTTAACCTTTTTTTCAGCGGGGATGGAGATTAGATATAATCTCTGTCTCTGCCATTTCCTCCTCTGCATGTGCGTGTAAGCAGCCAAGTGAATACAGAGTGAAGCAGCTGAGCGGAAATAAGTTGCATATGCACAGGATTTTTTTTCCATTCATTAAAAAAAAAAAAAAACGTAGATATGCAAATGTTTACGGTATGATAACCATGCACGTTCAAACCGTGATAAACTGCCATACCGGTATATAGTTACAACCCTAGCTGCGGGCTGCTCCTCCTGTGTTCTCACCTCAAATGGGTAGAAGCACTGAGAGGCCCTGGTTTAGTGTTGGCTTGCTAAAACTGCTCCAGAGAGTCCGTACTGTAGACCCTGTCGAGCTCCTCCATCCCCTCGGCAGCCAGACGTGGCGGAACGTCCGGCGCCAGGCCCTCACTCGATGAATCCGTGAGAACCGGTAGAGGGCTGGGTTCCATATGTAGAGACCTAAGTGGATCCCATATGTGTAAAGTCCATGGTATAGCCTCAATCACCTCTAACCTTCCATATGCACCTAAATGTTTCTTAATATGTGTAAGTGTTTCCAAAACCTCTTTCGGGAAGGATGGGGTTTCCGCAACGTTCCGGTTCCAAATGGAACGGATACATTTTCCTAGTGTTATCTAATCTCACTGAGTGGGTAGTGCTACGACAACAGTGACTGGCCTTCTTGTTGCGAGCCCCGGCCTACACCAAAAATGGGGGCAGGAGGCTCGCACAAGACACTGGAAGGGGCAGCATCCATGGTGCTTTGGTAGGATCCCAATTTGTCGGCCACCGACATGACTCGGAGTGACCGACTGAAAGGGAACTTCTCGGTTACATAACCCTCGTTCCCTGAAGGAGGGAATGGAGACGTCACGTCCCGTCGCCACAGCTGCTGTACCACCGCTGAGCGGCCGGGTCACCGGCTCGGCTCCTCAGCGAAAACCTGAGTATGCGTTGCACCTGCTGCCTA
>NW_015542356.1:2705807-2706564 GCF_001515605.1 Sinocyclocheilus anshuiensis | reverse complement strand
GCTTTGGCTCGTTTAGTTTACACTCAAAGTGGATTGGTCTCTCTAAGCGAGATCCCAATTCGTCGGTCACTGACATGACGTCTCTGTTCCCTCCTTCAGGGAACGAGGGTTGCATACGTAACCGAGATGTTAGCCATGCATGACGCCTCAGTTATGAGGGGAGAGAAAGGAGAAGGCTGAAGATGAGAGGTTAAAATCCGTGTAATCTCAATCTATGTGTGAGATGAAAGCTCAGAGTCACACAGAAGGTGTAACAGTTTCCCCTCAGCAGTAGATGCAGAGCACGGCTACATATGAGGGAGCTTCTCCTCATTGAAGCTGTCATATTGCACTTCACTGTACAGGAATGCTTATCTGAGACACAGATACTCAGCAGAGCCGCCTCAGGAAATACAAGCTGCATCACGAAAATAAGACAGCTGAGCGCTGCTGTTTGTCAGATGCTTACTTTTATAGGCAAATTGTTGAACAAAATTATTTTCTTTTATTATAGTGCTTGTCTGCTCCACTTCGAAAGGTGAAATACAGTAGGCAAGAAATAAAACCAACACACAGCAGTCTTCCTAAAATGGCTCCTTTCTTAGTTGAATTATTTCAATAAATTAAATATTTTCAAGTTTGTCCTGGCTAGTTTATCTGTAAAGATATTTTACAAATAATAATAATAAGGAGATATACATATACTATGTATATATATATATATATATATATATATATATATGCATCCTTAGAATTTGCATAATTAGTGGGTCCATGA
>NW_015542356.1:2703483-2705641 GCF_001515605.1 Sinocyclocheilus anshuiensis | reverse complement strand
ATATACTATATATATATATATATATATATATATATATATATATATATATGCATCCTGAGAATTTGCATAATTAGTGGGTCCATGATGTTTTGGTCAAAATGGCACTCTTGTAATATTTATTACAATTATACATATTTTATTGTTACAAACACCTACAATGAATAAACTTCTATTTTGCACAATATAATGAAATAATTTTAAGTGATAAAGTAACTAGCATAAAATATACAAATAATTCCACTGAACCATTCTTAGGTTAGTTTTTCATGAGAAAATCGTCAAAGGCCCTCTTCCTCCCAAAACTAATTTCTGCGCCTGTCTGCAGATGCAACAGTGGTTTGTAGCTGTCTAATTTGAAATGTTTAATTTGACTTGTTGAAGATCTCATAATGGGTACTGAATCGTTATTTCTCAGCATGGATTTGCAAACACTGCCATACCAATTAGGATACGCTAATTACCTTGACGTTTAAACTGTCAGTCAAGCAGAAATGTATTACTTATAGTATACTGAGAAGCAATTCAAATGGACATTTACATTTTTGCATTTAGAAAACACTTTATCCAGAGCAAGTTACAGTACATTACAGTACACAAAAATGCATCAATCCATACACACACACATGATATATAAAAGAGGCAATTATGTGAAAAAATTCAAAAAACTGTTTTCTTTTTTTTTTATCTCTGGTCACTTTGCAGATTGTTTTTTCCCCAAATTGTTCTGACTCATCACAACTGTTACATGACATAGATCTGAGTCCATAGATTTGAGGAGCTTATAAATCAGACAGCATTAGATAAATCCCTCTTAATCAGATTTAATAGGCCTGGGCTTTGAAATGAGATCCCAAAGTCTGAACTGAAGAAACTGTTCCTTTTCCAAATGTAATAGAGGCATTATGATAATAGCAAAGCAATTCAATTTCTTCAGCTGATTCTGAGTGCTTCAGCTCTTTATGGGGACAGCAGCGTATGAAACATGACTTAAACTGCGTATTGGCTCATCCAACAAGTAATTCTGTCTTTTTATTTTTTGAACTCTATTTCATCCCCTGTGGGGTTCTGCTCTTCAATATTGTATCAAGTATCAGCGATAACCATTACATTGGCATTTAAAATTCTTAACAGAATCCGTCTTAGACATCCTCTAGATTACAGTAGAATATTACTCTCTTGGCCATAGATAATAATATCCTAATATTCATCCAACACACTTTTAACAGAATGTAGCTTGATCGGCATGATTAGGGACTCCAGTTATGAGCAAAACAATGAACAACCTCAAGTGTCATATAAACAAGACATTATTAACACTAAGTCCAAAACATACACACACATTCTGGCAGAGGAAGAGGGTTAAAGCTGAAGCAAAGTGAAAGATAAAAGCATGAAGTTAGGGCAGTATTTGATACTCAGTAGATCTAAAGCCTGAAGAAAATATCAGTTTCTTAGTTCTGACACATCTTTATGAAAAGAGGAAGGTGATACATAATGTATCAGTTAAGAAGACTGAGTTTAATTCTTGCACGTCCTCCCTGTTTAAAAGAGAGTCCTCATGCAATTCATTCAGGCTCCAGTTCTCTCTCTGAAGAAGTATCTCTGCTATTTTCTTTGACAGTCATCTTTTAAAGTATGAAGATATCACACCCTCATGAGGCGAATGAGCTAATGAGAAATTGCACTTTCAAAGGGAATGTTTGTGATCTTTTGTCTTCTAGCAAGGTCATTTGCATATGAAATTTGAGTGGGTGATGCAGGAAAAACCTTTAAGATTCTTATAACACTAAAATGCAAAAACAGGAATATGCAGGAAATTAAAACTGCTACTCATTGATGTCAAACATGATATACTTGTTATATTATTAACTACAGTAAGCAATTCTAAAACATTCATTCAAAAGAGTTTGGATTAATAAAAAGGCAAAACAATACTAAAGGAAAATTAAGAGATAGGAAGATTGTATACATGTTTATACATTTTCAAGTGGTTATATATAGAATGTATAGGATTAAAAGGGTTTATTAAGTAGATTAATTTGGGTTGTAAAAAAGTCTTATCTTGCTGATGTGTCATTGCTGCTGTGGTCAGATTATTGGTTCTGGCTGGGTGTTGGTTGCGATTTGTGGGACGTTCCACTGGTACCTGGTTTGGTTA
>NW_015542356.1:2688296-2702698 GCF_001515605.1 Sinocyclocheilus anshuiensis | reverse complement strand
GGGGGGGGGGGGGTATTGTGGATTATTTATTGAATATATAAAAAATGGTGTATCAGATCTGTCTCAGGCACTACACCTGAAATCACTTAACTTTATTTTTATAGCATTACCTGTATTCCACTCAAATATAACACTATGACACCACAGGGCAAAATATAATATAGTTAATAATATAGAAAATATAGTTATACTTTTAAATCAATGGCTAGAAATGGTGGTAAACTAAACTTATTGCATTTTGCAACTTATTGTATTCCACTGTACTACATAGATAGGTATAACATTTGAGTACCGAATAAGCCATACAAGTCTTCCTGAATCCTGATCTCTCTCACACACACACACACTCACACACACGTTTACTTGGCTATCTAAATAAAAAAACTTTGTTTACTTTATTTTTA
Organism: Sinocyclocheilus anshuiensis; assembly: GCF_001515605.1. Classification (NCBI taxonomy): domain Eukaryota; kingdom Metazoa; phylum Chordata; class Actinopteri; order Cypriniformes; family Cyprinidae; genus Sinocyclocheilus; species Sinocyclocheilus anshuiensis. The sequence goes on along the minus strand of NW_015542356.1, from coordinate 2,702,294 downwards.
TACCAGTTTTACAAATGAGGACGTCCCCAAAGGGAGGTTTTTGGAGATTTTGTCATGTTTAGCTCACTTTTGGGTACAAATTTGTCCCCAAAATATGGTGTAATACTGCTGTACAAACAAAATGTTACTGTTTGCATTTCTAGTACAACCCTCTTTCTTTAGCTCAAGTATGCAAAACTATTTGCCATATGCACTGTAATTAATATGTTTTATATTAAAAGTAAAATTTTCAAATAAAAATGGCAACATGATCGTTTTATATATAGTATGTGTTTATATAGCCTATGTGTTAAGGGCTTCATTTTCGTTGGAGAAAACAGCTATGGTGTGATGAGGGGTAAACGCAGTGAAAACTTTACAGGAGATGGAAAACCGATTGCTCCCTCATGATATTTTGTAAACTGTCTTTATGACAAAGAACTGCACAGATGCAGATATTGTAACAATCTATCGATAAACACACACCTTGTACTCTGTTTCTCGCTCTGCGCCTCTGCGGAATGAAGAATGCGTTGAAAGACGGGGAGTAGCCGAAGTCTGCCGCCGTTTTCATATGAAATTTAAAGGGGACTGAGGCGATCACGAATTCGTGTACAGTTTATGGAGCTAATCGCAACATTTTAGGGGGGCTGAGTAATCATTTTAGGGGGGCTATAGCCCCCTAAAAATGGCCTAGCGACGCCCATGGGCTAGAGGATATTAGCCTGCTGTCTTCGATGTTGTACCAGATGTATAATTGGTTGTGCAAATTACAGCATCTCTCTGATTTGCTTCCTGAGTATATATCTATGTATGTATTTGTTGTATTTCTTAAAAAATAAATAAATACAAATAAAAGGCAACCTTCTTATGACCTTGGGAAAAGGTGTTATCTTTCTTCATCTCTGAACTTTAATTAGCTAAAAAGAGTAGCACAAGACCTGGCACATTTAATTCAAATTATTGGAGATAATTCATGTGGTGTCCGCAGTAAATCACATTAGCTCCTTCCTGTATATGTCACAATGGCAGGAGAGGTTCATTGGAATGAAATTTCAGAGCTTCCCTTCACTAACCAAATTTGATTTGTGCTTTGCTAGTGTTGAAGCTCATTAGATTAGAGATGAATTATGACATTGTGAATTTATCCGGTGGAGAATATGGGGAATTGCTCAAAGGGTATGCAATTTATGCAAAATTCATCACACCGGCCCCATGCTTGGCCCAGATACATTTTTTGTGAACCCCAGTGTATCTCTCTCCCTTCCCCTCATTTTTCTCTCTGCATCTCCCCGTCCCTAAAATATGATATGATACACCAAATAAAAATGCCCTTTTGAACTTCCTGATGAAACTGTTTTTTTTCCATAATTAAGTCACAATTGCATACTTTCATTACCAGTTGGATGGAATTATTTTGCCAGTAAATGTGATGAATAAACACGTTTTTATGAGTGCTGTAAGTAAACAATCAATCCTAACAAAACAGAATGTGTTAAAAAATTATATATTTGCTCAATTCACTTTTGAATTAAATTAAAAATAGGACAAATATAGAAAAGTTACAAATCACAAATTACAGAAGAGTTTATGTAGGAATAAAATGGTAAAGGAGGTTACTGCCATGTACTGTAACATAACTGGAAAAAAAAAACACGTACACACATTACATTCATTAAATTAGCATTGATTTTCTGTTTCTGTATGTACTCTAACATAAAACATTTTGTTTTACTCAGTTTGAGTGCTATTGTGTTTGCTGAATCCACAGTAATTCATTCACCGTACAGATTGCAAAAAAATTTATAAATAAATAAATAATTAAATAAATCGTCTCAAAATATCACATACGTAAGTGCACAGGTATGGTCTATCCCAGTGGTTCTCAAACCTGTCCTGGAGTACCCCCAGCCCTGCACATTTTGTATGTCTCCCTCATCTATCACACCTGATTCAGCTCATCAGCTCATTAGTGGAGACTGCAAGACCTGAAGTGGGTGTGTCAGATATAGAGAGACATACAAAACGTGCAGTGCTGGGGGTACTTCATGGAGAGGTTTGAGAAACCCTGGTCTATCCCATCCTACACAATAAGAGTATAGTGACTTGATAAATGTGCATTAGGGGCGACAGGTGCATTAGCTTTTTGATGTAGAAAAGAGAGTTGGGATATTTGCCAGCCAACCCATTAAGAAGAATCATGATTAATCTAATCACATAAAGACCATTGTCCTAAAACACAGCTCTAGTGCCTCAGAAGCACCAACATAATCTTTTAAGAAATGGAAAAACGGTAAAGATTATATCATAAACTATCATATTTGTCTCTGGAAAGAAATTTCTGAGGTCTTAGTTTCAGCCTACAGTCACTGTTAAATCATAACTGACAATTCTATTTTTTATTTTTTTACCTAAAAAATAAAGCTGTCAGATGACCAGACGAGTTCCTTACCTCCAGCGGCCTGTCACTCAAATGGAATGAACACGGCAATTGGCAAACGACAACACTTTCCACAATCTAATCTATTGCCAATGGAGAAAATTAAGTCTTGTCTTACTTTTTTTTTTTTCTTGGTCGATAAGCTATTTCACTCAGATGTAAGTCACAATAAGGAAAAAGTTTTGCCCAGAATGCATAATTTTACTGACAGTGAAATTAGAGAGGAGGATTGGAATCATTACATGTTGCAGACTGGATTTAAACCCCCATATTTAGTGTAAGCACCAAGGTCCAGCTTGTCTGAAACACATTCACTAACTGATTAGTCATTAGCTGATTAATTGGTTACCTACCATCACATTTTTCATAAAATTCTTTCAAGGTCAAATTAAGAAATAACAGAATAAAAATGCAGCTCATACATATATAAATATCAACACTGAAATTCATAATATTGGAATAAGACAAAGATAATAAATATGATATTTCAGAATGTATGACTAAGTTAAAATGTATTACACTTAAGGGTTCATAAAAACACAAACACCTGTATAGAGTTGTCCTGACGCTTTCCCTTAAAAACATTTTTTTGCATGTGCATGTGCAAAATAGTGCATGTGCAGCACTAGCGTGGAGGATTTGTAAATGGAGTAAGAGGGGAGTATCTGAGTTATTAATGTTGTTTAACTTGTTAAAAGTTGATTTAAAAAGAAAAAAAAAATACTTACATGGTCTGCATCCTAAATGGAAAACTTGGTTGAACAACATTTGTTTGGTCAGATTTTATGTTCCAGTTAAAAAGTTGGATGTTGGCAAAGATTCTTCCTTGATATGTGTGTGTTAGAACTAGGAGCCATCTTCCTCCTAGTCCTCCCACATGGCTCCTAGTTCTAACATTGTTAGCTTGGCATTGAAAAGGGTCAACATGTGACCGAAACGTTTGCCTTGTTTTTATTCAGTAAATTGCTCATATTGCTTTCATCTCGTTTGCGATTTTTAAATTTTTTTATGTTTGAGTATGCAGACTTTTTTCAAGCTCTTCACTTTTTGATATACTGGTAATACAAAACAATCCCAAGGTCTCTGGAAGAGGTTTGGATAAGTGATATTTACGCTCTCTGTGGTCGAGTGAGCAGTCTGGTGGCAGTGACTTCTTCCACTGGTTGTGTTAGTAACAATGCAGTGGGGAAGGGAGCAGGAATCCGTTTCAACAGCTTTGAACACGAAGCACTGTAGGATGCTGATCTCCTGGAACACCAAAGGGTCCTAAAATCTGGAACACGCAGATGTGGCCCTGGAGTAGGTGCAGAAGTTCCTTGCCTGGAACACGCAAGCAAAAGTACCTTGAAGTGAAAGGTTGCTCTCCGGAGCTTAACCTTGTTGCAAATGTCTGTATGTCTTCTGGCTCTCTGGGCTAGAGACTCAGAACTTGGTCAATCTGCTTTGTCTCTCTAGGATGGAGTCTCAGGACGTGCTGCATCTGTTGTTGTCTCGCTGGACGAAGACTCTAAATGTAGAATATCTCTCTCCTCACAGGCTGAAGGCTCAGAACATGGTCGTATCGGTTGCTGCCTCACAAGCTGGAGACTCGGGACTTGGTATCTATTATTGCCTCATCCCGCTTGGGCCAGAGGTTCAGAACGTTGATGTTTCTGTCTCTCGGGATGGGAGACTCAGAACAAGAGTATCTGCTAGTGTCTCACCCTTGCAGGCCGGAGACTCAGAACGGTGTATCTGATATTGTCTGACCCTTGAGGGGCTCAGACTCAGAACTTGCTGATCTGATAGTATCCCTTCCCTTTCGGGACTCAGACTCAGAACAATGATTGTCTATTTGGAAAGTGCCTTTATCTCTTTCCAATGAGGAGGAGATTGCAATCTGGCGCTTCTCCATTTCCAGGCTCTGTTTCCATCAGAGTGGGGGAACACGGTGTGGCCCACCCTTCTTTCCTCCTGGGGAACTTATTTGCATAGTCCAAACACACATTTAGAAAAGTGTCACTAAAGTTTTACAGGTACATTTTTCACTTACCAAACCACAACTAAAATACATTTGGCAATGTTACGAACACATTAAGTCCAATCATGATGGAAGAAAATTGAACTTTCATGGATGCATTCATTTGTCCATTAACAGCTGAGTTTGTGTAAGATGTTGCACTACACATCGCTGTCACTGAGAACACTTATTTCTCTGAATAAGTATGAGATGTGTGTGTTGTAGTTTGCATCGGTTTAAGGTTTAAGAACATAGTTATGAATGGATTTGGATGGATCTCTGTGATCTCTCTTTGTTTGACCCACCGCTGCTGCGTCCAGAAGTCCTAAAGAATTTTTATGGCGGTCACAGGCCAAAACCTTAGGAATCAGTCTGTTGCTGGGTGAAGGGCAGAAACTGCATTCTGACCAATGTGAAGTCCTGTCCTTCCTGGGCTTTGTACCAAATGTCTTCTTCTTGCCTCACAGGCTGGAGGCTCAGAACGTGGTCATATCGGTTTCTGCCTCACAAGCTGGTGTCTGGCTGTTGTCCTGGCATCTTTATATGATGGCGTTGGACAGTTTGCTTATGTTAAGTCCACCAAGATCCAATCAAAATTTAGCAAACCTTGTCCACTATTGTGGTCAGGGAGGGGCTCTGCCATAAACTGGGCCCTGGAATGTGTTGTCCACTACAATGTTGCCATACAAGCTTCACAGATTCTTTCAGATTCATTCAAAATGACATTACATACCACATTAGATACTTGTCACTGCTGTTGACAAAGTAAAACACCTGACACTTGAATCTCCCCCAGGCATGTACCTGGTCATCCTAGATTCCACTTTTGGCAATGTCTAAGACAGAGACGACTCCTTTGCAAGGTACCTTAGTACTATGTAAGACAATGGTGAGAAAGCTGCAAGTGATGCTGAATGCCGCCTTCAGAAGGGGAGGTGTGCCTGCAAGCGACCTTGACCGACAACTTGTAAGACAATTCATTAGAGGCTGTTGGGACAACATGTTAATATCAGAATTGCAGCTAAAACAGTGGAAACAAAACCCACCTTACTTTGTAGAGCTCATCCTGTTAGAGGATCTCCAAAGCATAAAGCAGTACTTTAATGCCTCAAAGCAGAAAGTGTCGTCCCATTAACAAGGCGTTTATTTCCAGTACAAGGAGAAATACACCCCATCACAGTCTACTTCTGATTCCAAGACCGAAATTAAAGATCTAAAGAGATAGATAACTGACTTACAATCCCAGCTCACGTGGATCACACAGAGATAAAGTCAAAAGACTTCATCTAAACCATCTGCCAAGCCAGTGACTCCCAAGCCAGCCATAGCAAAGTCTGCACCCAGACTCTCTGGTAGCCTCGAAAGGGAAGCAGGCAAGGGAAAAGCAGCTAGTATGAGACATCGTGAATGGTGTTTCAAAGCCGGATCATTTAAACTAGGTCCAGTTCCAGTTGAGGGACAAACGGGGACTGAAATCCAAACAAAGTGTCCCAAGAAGAAAAGTTGCTCATCTTATGCACACTCCGACACCAAAGGACAGCTAGTAACCCTGCCAAAAGGGCTAATTGGAGCCAAGTGCACTGTAACTGTGAATTCAGTAGAGGTTCATGACACAAACCTACCTGATTACCAAGCGACAAACCTACCTGATCCGTAAGAGACAAATCTACCTGATCCTAAAGAAAGAAATCTACCTGATTCCCAATAGGTAAATCTACCTGATCCTGAAGAGAGAAGCCTGCCTAATCTTGAAGAGAGAATTTTACCTTATCCTGAAGAGAGGAACCTATCTATTCCTGCAAAGAATAACTTACCTGTCGGACAGAGCTCTGACATACCTGAAAGAGAATTTAACAGTTTCCATTGTCCTACTCAAACTATTCCAAAAAGGAATGGAAGCAGAGGTGTCATGGATCAAACTGAACCTGAAAATGAAAAGAAATGTTTCAGAAGACAGGAAAGCCACTAAGCAGCTAACTTACCCTGAACTGGGGAATCCGTTAGTTACAGTGGTTCAGTCCCTTTTCCAGAGTCTGAGTAAAGCACTTGCAGATTCCCTAGTACAATTCAGGTACTCAGAACCTTGCAAAGTCAAGACAGTGTAGATTCCTAAGACAATGCACAGGAGCATTAAATAAGGAGGGGAGGATGTAACCCACAATAAAAATGCAGCTTATATGGATACACATATAAATAAAAAGACTGAAATTCATAATTATTTCAATATCGAGAAATCAATTATTAATATTGTTTAACTTAAAAGGTTAAAGGTCGATTTAAAGACACTAAGATAGGGTGACCATACGTGCCATTTTTCCCGGACGCATCCTAGCCAGGATTTCTATATTGCCTAAAATATCTAGGGTTTGGCTTTGTTTGCGTGTGCAGACCGATCGGTGTATGACATCAGTTCCTTGTGTTTTCGAAACGCTCTCGAGGTACTTTGAATCAAAGCAATATAGAAATCCTGGCAAGGACGCGTCCGGGAAAAATGGCACGTATGGTCACCCTACACTAAGAGAAAGAAATAATAATACCTTCCTAGTCTGGATCCTAAACTAAACACTTTTGCACGATATCTGATTAGTCGGGTCATATGTTACAGTTATGTATATGTAACGTTGGACAAAGATTCTTCTGTGATATGTGCATGCATGCATGGAGAAGATGTGCACAACAAGAGAGCTAAGATGGATGAATTTCATCTCTTCGTCAGCAAGAGGACCTGTTGTGTTGCCTGGTAGCCCACTGACAGAGGAATTACACACAAACTGAACTTTATTACAATGGAACTGAAATTTAATATGCACAAATTGAAATTTATTACAAAGGAACTGAACTTTAATACACACAAACTGAACTTTATTACATCTACTGCATGAGCTGAAGAGTATCATACACCTCGAAGTGTATTTGAACTGAGTTGTGGTATCAAAGTCTTCATATTGGTTAATGTTGTATATTGTCTTGTGTTGTGACATGATTGCGTTTACTTTGCCTTGAGTACAACAAAGTTGTTTGTTCACCTGTGAAGGTAATGGGTTAATACAGAAAAAGAAGGAAATTAGTTTAATTCTACTTATTATTAACTGGCTAGTTTAAGTTAATCATCCAGCCCAGGTGGAATTGCTAAATGAAATTATTCCTAATTCAGGGGGAAAAAAAAGAAGGAAAGAATGCGTTTCAGGGGCCGTCAACACAGAGTGTTTAGCTGTATACGTAAAAAAATTATATTGTATCTGCATTTCATCTTGACGGATCCCGAGTTTTGGGAGCCTGAAACCGCTATTTTTTTAAACCGCGTCCCAGAGTGGATAAATCTGAAGACGACACCTTTGCGTTTTCGTGTGTACAGCCAATCTGTATATTTTGTGAAACTATGATGTCATCACCCCACGTCTTGACCCTAGTCAGACACCGCTATGTCACATAACAGCAACAACAACATGAACAAACAATAAACGGCTGTATTTTTATTAACAAACATAAACACAGATTAATAAATGTATTGTTCCATGTTCGTCTTCTTGTTGTTGTGTTGGGTTGGTATTCAGAACGCAAGGTTTATGCACATGCTCCAAGTCTTCTTGTCCATTTTTAGTGTATCTCTGTGGCACAATTACAGCGCCACCTACGGGTCTGGCATGTATACTACATTATTTTGAGTCGGTTTTCAGTGATTTCGTGTGTACACATTACTTGAGATGACGCCGTGTTTACGGAAGAACGAGGAAAAAAAAAATCGGATAGGGAAAGCTCTAGCTCCGTGTGGATTTTGTTACCCGTGTTATTTTTGTTTGTTTTTCTTTTTTTTCCAGCTGATCCAAACAATTGATTTGTGTTTGCTGTGCTACAGTAAAGTGTTCTTTTTTATATACAACCTGCGGTTTCCTGCATAAGTTTTTATATCTGTCCCCCCACTCCTTTCGAATCTAGAACTGGTCCAGTGGATAGTATTTGCATTGGAGGATGCAAGTTCAACATACACATTTGTACTCATTTTATCTTGGACATAGTTATGCCAATTAAAAAAAATGCCTACTTTAACATAACTGAGGAAAATCCAGTAAGTTTCCTGAGCTATGATACAGCAACATCTGTGCAATAAATTTGTCCTCTGGGAATCAATAGCCCTGTGAATATAGGTCAAATTCCATAGTTCAATAGAGAAAATGGGAACAGTTTTATGGAAATGACTCTTTGTTGAACTAGAAAGACACTTTATAAGTTTTTAGAAAGCTTATGACTGTCCTTGAATCTGATCTTTTTTTCCTCCATTTGGCTCATTCTTTGTTCTCCTTGTACCTATCTGATGGCTGTGATCATGTGACGAGAGGTTTTTCCTACTTTATTACCCTCTTCACTGGAGCATTTCAAGGCATCATCTTTTTTATTGCAGCTCCTCTCTGTCTTCCCGTTTCTTCACTTATAAGAAGGTCACAAACACTTGCCTCTCTGTTGGGGTCAATTTCTTTCTTTTTTTCCCCCTTAGACACTCATCTCACTTAATCTCTCTTATGTTAAATTTGACCTGTGCCTCAGGTTGTGGATTTAAAGAGATATGAATTCATCATCTGTCATTTTGGATGGTAGTTTAGCTTGAGTTTAAAGAGCCTGTTACATCAGCCAGTCCACATTTTTAGGCTGCTTCACCTCAGTGGTCTTACAGCACTTGTCAATGTCAAAATAATTGAAATGGCCAATCAAATCCAAGAAGACGGACTTTATCTTTCACATGGAAAATCCTTAAGTTTTAACAGTGAATGAGTGCAAGAGGTAAGATGTAGCTAAACATTTAACATTTGACAACTGTTTTACTACAGACATGTTAAACAACTGACAGTAATATCCAGTCATGCAAACTACGTGACATTTTCACCATTTGAATTGAAAATATAGGCTATACTTTATGTGACTGATGTAATTCACAACCGAATGTGACAAGACAATAAACATTAAACCATTTTTAACTTATTAGGTATACATTTAAAAGTGAATGTGTGCATATTTTAAAATAAAAATATTATTTCCAAATAGTTCAACTTGTTTACTTTACAATACATTTAATTTTTTATTATTTTTATTTTATTAATTTATAGTCTTCTTTACCCTTTCTTTATCCCTAAATCATTTAATTATTTAATTAAATTTAACTTTAATTTAAAAGATGACAAAAAGACATGAACATGATTTTTTAAATCTAAAATATTTTATTATTAAAATTTATTTATTTGTACTAAGGAAAGTGTATGTTTTAAACTGGTCACCTCAATTCCACTGAAGCAAAGCAGATTTATATATAGATCAAATTAGTGGTATATTTGAAGGACAAATAGCTGCTGCTTAAACTATTCATTAGTTGAATGATTGCAAATAGTATCTGTCCTAAAGCTGTCCATTTTTTGAAGTCAGAGTAGAGCATTTATTTATGCACATACCTGATAATGTATAATATAGTGCATTGTGCATTAGGTTATTAATTATGTAACAATTATCCCTGCTCTGTCCTATAAATATTCAGTGTTAACTCTCAATCAACATGAGGTCAAACTGCATGAACAATAATTAGAATACAATGAACCATTATAAGAAGCGTAGAATAATATTTAAAACCGTTCAAGATGTAGTAAAGCATGTCACATTGCAGCATGTTTCAAGGTATTAAGCTGATTTGACACTTCATTTTCAACCGTTAGATTTCCATATGCTGCGTTCACACAGATATGTACAGCTGCAACTTGTTTCATGCTTATTAAACCGAAAATCTCTCTTTTTTTTAAGTGGGGGTGTAACTGCAGGACTGAATTAACCAACATGATAGTAGTTTCATGAAAAGGACAGACATAAACATTACAATCAGTTTATTTATTCATTAATTTATCTGGTGTCCTACAGTCTGGTGTCCTACCTATTGTCTGATAAGGCAACATTTTAAGGTATTTTTTTTTAGATTTTGGTACAACTTTTTCCAGCTGATTTACCATATGCTAGCATATAAAACAAAAATAGGTGCTGATCATGTAAAAACAAGGAACGCAGCCTTGGGACATGAAACATTTCTCTCTCTTTCTCTGAGAGAAACAAATTAGATCATGCAGTGCATTTTCATGTGAGCCAATTATCCAGTTTTTCAACAGTTTTATTGTCTCTTTTATTTTCTCCTGACAGAATGAAATAAATGCAGCACAGAAGTGCTGAGCTCAGATTGTCCCAAACTCTAAGATGCGACTTGACAACATCAATGCTCATTTATCTATATTACTATAGGCAGCAGCCAAACAGCTACATTTGTCCTGTAGTCCTTGTACAGGTTGCAAATCCAATGAAATCAGCTAACAAGCAGTCCATAAAAACACATAAAAGCAGATAAACCCAGTTTCTCATAAACTCACTGCTCTCCATTGACTGCACTGACATGCATTTAAACATCCCTTCATGCAGCAGACATTAAAACATGAACACATACAACAAATCAAATGGGAATTCAAGTCAGATCATGCATCCTTACAGTACCTAATTATATATTTTGTCCTTACCATTACATAACTTGTGGTTTATCACACTAGTAGCAAAACAAACAAAAAATAAAAAAAATAAAATAAATAAATAAATAAAAATCACATCCTGTGCAATCTACTTTGGCATACATTTTCAGCCTAAGGTTGTCTCTTGATCTCTTATTGAGACTGGTTGACTCCCAAAAACACTGCCAACCCTGATACATTACAATTAACCAGTGATTTCAAACAAAGGTGATTTCTGGCTAGAAAAAAAAATGCCATTGAGGGTCCCATGAAGAATCATAATAAAAATATTATTTACAATAAAGAAAAAAGTGTTTCTTTTAAGAACTGATCACTGAAATGTTCTTTGTGGAAGCCAAAAATGACATTTGCTGAGAAAACCCCCTTTTGGAACCTTTATTTTTTAAGAGTGTAGGGGCAAACTAAATTGTCCCTAGCAATAATTTTGATCAAGCAATTATTAAAATGCATTCATGTATAACTGCTGTTGTCTATCTTTGTCTTGTGTTTATTTATTTATTTATTTTTTAACCTTTAACCAAGAAAATACTAATTGAGATAAAGGGCCCTATCATACACCTGGCGCAATGCGGCGCGAGGCGCGACGCATGCGTTTTTTGCTAGTTTCAGCCCGACGCAGTTGTCATTTTCACATTCTGCGGCACGTTGTTTAAATAGCAAATGCATTTGCGCCCATTTGTGCACCCATGGGCGTGCTGGTCTGAAAACGAGGTGTGTTCAGGCGCATTGCTGGCACGTTGCTATTTTGAGGCAACTGAAATAGACTGCGCCATTGACCAACAAAAACCTGGTCTAAAGTCTGGCACAATATTTTTTCTTTGTTATTTAAAGAGCGCGTTAGTAATATGCGCCTATAGGCGGGTGCACAACGCGTGTACACTTAGCTTATTACACACACAGGGATGCGCAGCAGCACACAAACGTTTTTAAAAATGAAAAATTAAATTTCGCAATGTAAATAGCGAACCTGCCATGGCGCGAGCGCAACTGGCTTTTAAAGGGAATGGGAGATGAGACTCTAATGGAGCAGCTCTAATGCTATTAAATTAAAGATGATGTACCATAGAGCAAAAAATTAACAGCGAAAGTAACAAAAACTTGTAAAATACACACTCATTAAGAGAATAGGGACAACCCTTTTAGACCATGCGCCGGGCGCGCCGACCATTTTTCCCGTCCTTAAACTAGCAAAAGTGGATTCGGACATGCCCTAAGCACAATTGCGCCATGCGCTTTAGACCATGCTCTTAGATCGTTAAAATAGGGCCCAATGAATCTCTTTTACAAATGTGTCCTGACTGAAATCTTGTTCTCTACTCTTGAGAACACAGACTTTGTACCCCTCTTAACAAAGCATTTCTATTCCTCCGATTAAGTTTTTTTCTTTTTTTTTGGTTCATGCCATTGACATTACCTGGGAAGTTAAAGTAAACATACTAGAAAACCCTGCTCATTGTTTAAGTGTTTAAAATGCACATGCACAGTTCAGTTGAATGGCAAAGTTTACTCTCTATAAGTTAATGCTTTTAAGCTGTTAAGAGTGTGTGGTTTATCTTTCAATCAGATGCATGTAAAAGTTGCGTTCACTATAGCAACCGCTGGGGTTTGGCATGCTCAAAAAAAGTTAAATACCAAATTTAAGTTAAATAATGACAGATAACATGAAAAATGAAACAAAATAAAATCCCTTAATAAACTACTTTCAGATTCATCTGAATTAAACATTTGCGTGAATTATAGTAGATACAGATCTATATTTTTAATTGAAGGCATGTCTTAAAAGCAATAAACTATCAATCCATCCAGATGGAATGATTCCACTCAACTGGACTATGGGATATATGATGTATATATGGGATACGTAATGTTTTTCACTGAAAATGAAATATAATTCTTGGAATTATGAAATAACTCAAAATATAAGACCAACTCTAACAATTATCATTGTGCCACTGCAGTCCTTCTGTGTCCTTTCTAAGTTCCTCATCTTACCCCAACTTTTTTCTTAAAAAATATTTGTGTCCAACATAAAACAAATTCATAAATCACTATTATAAAATGGAAAGTTATGGTCCTTTATTATGATTGGCTGAGCCGTATTCTGAGCTGTTGTAAAATACACCATAAACACACACCTGTGGCCTCATAACATCAGTATTGCTGCACCACTGTGTCTGTGTGTTGCTTGGCATTTTGCTAAACATTGCTGAACAACTACATTGTGTGCTGGATTTGTTATCAATTAATTATTGCATGTCTGTTGTGTTATGCTCATTTTATGAAACCTTGCCAGGTATATGTATTAACTAGGGATGCACCCAGGCCCGATACTGAGCTCCTGTACTATCAAAGTTATCTAACATTATCAAGCTGAATTTGTTCTGACTCAGTTTAACTCTAAATTCTTGTTATATTTTATCACCATTTTCTAAACTATAGCGAATAAACTGTGATAATGTGAGAAATGTTGAAGGTTTCTGAATAAATTTTGGTTCGACTGTATCTATTTGATAAATGAAGTCAACCAACTAACATTATACATACGCTTTTGGTTTCTGTACCCTATATTTAAAAAATTTACAAATGCAATAAAATATTGGCATCGGTACTCGGTATCGACAAGTACCAAAAATAAAAGTAACGGTATCGGGCAAGTACTGGAAAAAGTGGTATCGGTGCATGCCTAGTATTAACCATTTTTTAATATATATAAAAGCAATAAGCCCCATGATTTAAGGTGATTTTAGAATAGCTATGGGGGTTTTAGGCATTCTGCACATCAAGCCTAACAACTTCCCATAGCTGTTCTAACATCACTATAAACCACAACTTTATGGGACTTTATTGTCCAAGTCCACCTTTTTTTTGGCCATACAAATAGTCAACAAATAAAAAAATAATAATCATAGCAACATAGTTCAAATTTATGTTTCACAGAAGAAATAAATTCAAATGTATTTACAGTGGGTACGGAAAGTATTCAGACCCCCTTAAATTTTTCACTCTTTGTTATATTGCAGCCATTTGCTAAAATC
>NW_015542356.1:2687472-2687627 GCF_001515605.1 Sinocyclocheilus anshuiensis | reverse complement strand
CTAGGCTGTACTATTCTGCATCAGTACAAATACCTGCACGCGTTGCGCGTGTTTTGCTTGCTTGAGTTTTTCTGCATTATATAAGTGGCTTTGGAATATAAATCACAGCACGTTTCAGATGAAAAAACGCGACTTCTATTTCTGAAAATATCACA
>NW_015542356.1:2664404-2686200 GCF_001515605.1 Sinocyclocheilus anshuiensis | reverse complement strand
CATCTCTGGAGCTCAGCCACAGTGATCTTTGTGTTCTTCTTTACCTCTCTCACCAAGGCTCTTCTCCCCCGATAGCTCAGTTTGGCCGGATGGCCAGCTCTAGGAAGGGTTCTGGTCTTCCCAAACGTCTTCCATTTAAGGATTATGGAGGCCACTGTGCTCTTAGGAACCTTAAGTGCAGCAGAAATTTTTTTGTAACCTTGGCCAGATCTGTGCCTTGCCACAATTCTGTCTCTGAGCTCTTCAGGCAGTTCCTTTGACCTCATGATTCTCATTTGCTCTGACATGCACTGTGAGCTGTAAGGTCTTATATAGACAGGTGTGTGGCTTTCCTAATCAAGTCCAATCAGTATAATCAAACACAGCTGGACTCAAATGAAGGTGTAGAACCATCTCAAGGATGATCAGAAGAAATGGACAGCACCTGAGTTAAATATATGAGTGTCACAGCAAAGGGTCTGAATACTTAGGACCATGTGATATTTTCTTTTTTCTTTTTTAATAAATCTGCAAAAATGTCAACAATTCTGTGTTTTTCTGTCAATATGGGGTGTACATTAATCATTAACGAGGAAAAAAAATTAACTTAAATGATTTTAGCAAATGGCTGCAATATAACAAAGAGTGAAAAATTTAAGGGGGTCTGAATACTTTCCGTACCCACTGTATGTTCTACAAAATAATGAAATAAAGACATGCATGGAAGTGAGTAAACAATGACAGAATTTTCATTTTTGGGTGTCTTCCCAAAATCTCTTCAAGACTACACACACAAATCTCAGCTTTTTAAAAGGCATGCAATTTGGTGCAATAAAATTTAGACTGTAACTCTGTCTAGACATGAAACTACTTGTAAAATCAGGACTGTTTATCACATAGTCTGGTCACCCAGGGATAAGTGTCTTCATCACTGAACATTTTTCTCTCATCATTTTCCAAACTTTCTGTCAAGATTTATTTTATATATAAATAAATAAATAAATATTTTATAAATATAAAATATATTTTATAATATAAATATATATATATTTTTTTTTCTGGCTGATTTTATCTCTCGAATTGTTACATACAGTACATCGTTTGTATGTTTTCTCCCTGGTCCTCTGAGCAACTTTTTATACAGACTTGATACAGCCTTCTTCCCTGTCTCCAAAAACAGCAGCCCACTCTCTCTATATGACGATTTCAACATCTGCATACAATCATCCCAGTAGTGCAGTTTACTTCAACATCGCCTTCAACATTCACTCAACTAAAAGTCTGAGTTAAAGCTCAATCTGCTTCTCATTTGTCCCTATCTCTGGCCTACAGAGATCCTCTCCATATAGCATGTGTTATGTAGAAACTAGAGATCCCAAATGTAATGATTTAACTCATGACCTTAATTGACATTGACATTAACAAATCAGTTACACATTCAAGAGCAGTAGTATGTGTAAAATACATAAATAAATAAATAAAAATCCATAACCAAGCATTCATTTATCAATAAACTATGGATAAGCCCTTATAATTGTTAATTTATATAGATTAGACCCTGATGGAATTCTTCAACAAAAATCAAATCATCATAGTCTTTAAATGGCAGAGTTTAATTGTCATCCAAGCTCAACATGTCTTGCAAAACACCCTGATGATGGTGCTGTTAACGAGAAGACTGCAGGAGAACAGCTGCAACATCTATAATTCATCTTTGTTACTCATTATTTTCTTTTCTGAAAAGAGGTGCTAAAAAGTACACGTTTCAAAGTGTACAGATATGTTTTAGTATATTTGGATAGACAATGAAATGTACAATACCATCATATTGACAGAATCTAAAACAAAATGCTTTTTATGTATGTACAAATTTAGACATATACGACACAGTCTCATAGCAAATCTGTGAAATATGTTTCTTTAGCATTTGTAGTTTAATTTAATGTGATAACTTCATTTTCTCTTGCAATACTTTGCAACATCACACTAGTAAATTTTATGTTAATACTTGTTGTTTAAACATGCCTACTTATACGTATATCATTAGTTACCATTTTCTATATTTAGAATTTCAAGCATTCTTTTTATCCAAACACACAGACTGTTAGTTAGTTGGCAAAGGCTATTAACACTAACTCCATTTTCTGGTTGAGCCAGACAAAATAACAAAAGAAACCGAGCTGGTAAGTGGACAATTGCGTGGACCATAAGAACAGTGGATTTTGATGCAACAAAGTTCAAATCCGCCTTTTTCCTGATCTGATTCTTCTCCCTTTTCCCAACGCATATCAGCTCGAAGAGGCATTTATTTTGAACAACAATTTAAAGAAAATATTTGAAAAGTTGAAACAATGTGCCTGACAGATATTTAATAGTGGGAATAAATTGTTTAATTGGCATTTAATAGGCTTATAATTTAATTGGATGCAGTGTCCTTGTGTTGATCAGATGGGCTGGCACGTCAATTGCAACATGTGCAGCGCATTTTGTTAAACGCTCAAAAACGTGGCTCCCTTCCTGGACCATCAAGGACACGCTTACTGCTCAGCAGGTTCAATATTGTTAAGGTTAGGAGTAGATGTAGAGCTGGGCTATAGAGATAGGGACAAGTAGGTCCAATAAGGCAGAATTCATTTTTTTAAATGTTCATTTTAATAATGCCTGTGACGTATACACTAAATGTGTTGTTATTATTGCATACTGTTTTATAATGTAGGCTACTGCAATACACTGAGATGCAAATAGTGTCTGCCACTATTTGCACTTCACATAGCCTAAATAGCACTAATTCTGGTGGTTACTATCTCTCTCCCCCTGCCCCCCTCTCTCTCTCTCTCTCTCTCTCTCTCTCTCTCTCTCTATATATATATATATATATATATATATACACACTGTATATCACAACGTTCCATGGATTAAAACAGTTTGACAGCTTTTTCGGGAGTTTCTAGCTGGATGGTCATCAGAAAGTTGCTGAATGAAATTGCAGGCAGTAACTCTGGCAGAACATTGGTCAGACTGTGATACTGCTGATTTTAGCTGTGTGTACTGACAGTTTGGTCAAAAAATAAACCCAGTACCCTTATACAAGAACACTGTTTTTCACAAACTACTCGCTGTCTGAATATACTGCTTAGGTTTTGCAGTCATCATATACTATTAGATAAAAATAGCAAAGAGAAATGTAAAATGCTCAATATCTTGTGTAGTATGGGACTAATTAAGCTCACATAATATGATATAGGTAGGAGAATATGAAGAGGAAAAAACACCTCACTTTTATTTTAGAGGCCGCAACTATGAAAATAACAAAATTATGAAATACGGTGAAGTTGCTGATATTTATATGGCCAAAAAATAAAATTAAAATCTGATACCCTGTAATGTAAAAGACTGAGATCTTAATAACAGTATTATGCATAATTCAATACAATACAATGATGAATGAGAGATGTACAAATAAATGTTCCTCAAAACCCTAATGTGAATAATCGGTTCAGATAATCAAGTTGCTTCAGTCCAGATTTTACTAACAATATAAAAGCTATTCTTACATTTACTTTATAAAAAGCAGTAAAGATTTTACAGCAAAAAGAAATGTGAACCGTGACCTGAAGGGGGACGTTTTTAGAATGGTACTAAAAGGCCTTTTACTTGCTAAAAACATATAAACTATCAATCAGATGACAGAAGGCATATAGTAGGTTGGCAAATATGATACAGTAGGCTCTAATAAAAATATTTACAAAAATGATGTGCAGCAAAGTGGCAGTAGGAGATAACCATACCTGATGACCTTGCCCTCAATCTATTCCTTCACCTTCTCTGACATCAGCTCACCCAAGACCTCAGTAAATCATTCACAGACAACCCTAAACTCCTCAGCGACCATCTCTAATGAGCGAGTACTGAACCTTTGACCATCCATCCTGCAATGGCCTGCCAACCCGAAACAATCACATCATCTGTCCTCCAGCACAATTCCCATGGACTTCTCTAATACCTGTTCTTCTGTCATCCATTCCTCATCTTATCAGCGTCTCTATCCCACCTGATTTAAAAACAGCTAATATAATCCCTCTGCTGCAGCAAAGAAAAATACATTATAGACCACTAACCAACCCGTGGACTCTGACAACCCCTACCACGAAAAACGACCTAATATTTCAGTCGCACTTACCACTGGATGTTACATTTTCATGAGATCCACTTAGCCCATGAAAGCACACAAGCATCCTCCTAATTATCCTCATTTCACATCTGGATATGTGGATGACTGCTCTGTAGATTGCAGGCTGGACTGTGGCCACATTGGCAGCTCTGATAGAGGGCAGATGATATAGTGCTGAGAGTGAGCGCTGAGTATGCCAGGTTCAGTTGTAAAGCATGACCCACTGGTGAGGTGAAGTGAGTGCAGAGCCCACAGGAGCAAACTGATTTCCTGTTTACTTGTGTCTATCGCGTTGCAATTGAAAATGGGATTTTTGAAGCGGTTGATCACTATGATACAAAGCTTAGACAACAGACAATACCAGGGGCATCTCTAAAACCCTTTTACTGCCGTGAAATACTGCTGAGCTCCAGTAAAATGATACTGATGAATCCTGATGAAACATTTTCCCTGATAATATTTCATCAAACACGTCTTGTGTGTTTATATCAGAACTAGCTTTAACAGATTCGTGAATGATTCACTCTTTTGATGTAATTGGTCAAACGGCTTTGCAGAAAGGTCTGAAATTGTTCGCGATTCAGTTTGATTCATTCGGACAGTTCACTCACGTAATGAATATTTGCAGCAGTTTCTCACAGTTAAATAGTAACGTGATTCTTTATAAGACAGACGACAAAAAGGGCACTGGATAAGGTTGATATTTCTCTTTCTACAGTCCTCTGTAGGAAACAAAATGAACAAAATGTCTTTAACGTTTTGTTAGCAAAGGCACCTTTTATTGCATGTGCAGCTTGGGTCCTGCAGGTAGAGACAATTTATATCCGCATATATACATAACAGAATATAAAAAAGAGTATTAAAATATGGGGACACCCCTTTTAATGGGGGTATGTACTGATGGAAGGGGTAGCAAGAATGATGTTGCTGATATTCAGACCAACAGCTTGATTGCAAGTTTATATTTCACCAATCCAATAAACAAGAATTCATTCATTCATTTCGGTAATGTACATTTTAGACATAATATTGCCAGTTGTTATGTTTGTTTTTGCTTCGCCACCGAAAATAGCTCCAAACGAATCCAAACTATTATCAACCATCTCCAATCAACACACAGTGGGCATTGCTGAATGTATCAGTTTTCAAATGAATCAGTTTGGTTGAGGGAATGATTCAGTGATTTACTCATGCATTCGCTTGTGTCTTTCCTGAATTAATCAATGCTTTTTCATTAATTAGAACAATCACTCAGTGACTCTCTCAATAATGACAGTGGCTAAATTTGGAATAACACTCCTCAATTTATTTTTAATAATGTCCACGATTTATTAAATTGCCAGAACGAATTAGTAAATCATGGCCACATTGTAATTTGTTAACTAGTTTTGATTTATCTAAATCAAGGAAGGGAATTAGTAAATCGTGGCCATGATTTAAATAAAATGAGGGAGCAAATTAGTAAACTAGAATCACTTGTTTTGTTCCAGTGTTTTTGGATGAACTGGTTAAACTAATGATTAAATGATTCGTCACTTGTCACCACCTACTGGCAGGAAATTTCACTGAACTACACACACAACATGCACAAACTGACAGTCTATCTGGAACCACCATTAGTGCATAGCTCACCAGAATACTTTATATTTATTGGTCAATTGTGGCATTCTGCATTTGAATATTTTTGTTAAATAACCCCTGAATTGTACAATCAATTGCTGTATAGTTTTATGTCCCTAACATTACTTTGCAGTCTTTTTTCTTTTCACATTATAATTTCAACTTTCTAAATAAATAGACATGACATATTTACATAAGTAACCTTGTAACAAGTGGTGTAATCCACAGCCATACACATCTTGTGGATCTGTTAACCTTAGATTTATTGTGCTATACTTTTTGGCTAAGTATACAGTATGTCATATAAATATAAGAAAACTGCAGATGAATGTATTTATTCTGTTGCATGATCAGAAATATTTTGAACTACTGTAAGGCATGGAAAGATGAGTAGTGGCAAGACTTGGAAAAAAATCAGCCCATAAACATCTTACATTCAGATAACTGAAGTTTCTATGGATACATGTTGAAGGATGAAAAAATCTATGTCCCTTATCCAACCCACACTGGCCAAAGAAGAAAAGGCAATTTCCTGCAAGGATGTGATAAATAGGAGGAGAGAGATTATAAAATATTTGTCAGAAATACTAAAGCAATCCATGTGTGATTTGCCCCCATTGCAGTGGCGGCTTGTGTCAGATTCAGCAGCAACTAATCCTGAAGTGTCCAGAGAAGAATCCACTGACCTACTAGAGACAATAAAGAAATGGTGTCACATTTCCAAAGAGATTTTCAATGGCAGGGCTACAAAAAAAAATAAAAAAATTACAGGCTTGTTTGAGTGTGATTGAAAACAGTCTGTTCTGTGGAGATTTGGCTCTCCCATTCTCATGGTCATTACTTTAATTGGATTGATAAACAGTGCAAGAGAGTTGATACACGTTCTTGTCTAAAGGTGAAAACCCTCATTGTTCTTGCAGGGCACAATACAAGCTTTTGTCTTCGTCTTGAATTGGTCCAATTCCAGAGGGAGTTCATGCATAATACAAAAGCTTTTGATAAAAGGAAAAATAAATAACCAGTAACAGATTGGATTGGTGCTGTCCTGCTCCTAATTTAGATGTTTTGCCAGTGGGATTTGTTTTGGTCACAAAGGAGATATTCTTTGAGGTCTGAATTTTCTTCATTTGTCTTTTACACCATTTATCCACTCTTAAATATTAAGTCCAAATAAATGGTCCTGCCCTCATTTAGCACTTGTCATCTTGTGGATAAAAGTCAAAATGCTATTGTTTCAAGCACAAAAAAAAAAAAAAAAAACACTCTAGCCAGCAATCTGTGAAAATTAGTAATCAGATAAGCACTTTAGTTTAAAGGGTTAGGTCACTCAAAAATGAAAATTAGCCCATGTTTTACTCACCCTCAAGCCATCCTAGGTGTATATGACTTTCTTCTTTCAGACGAATCCAGTGAAAGTTATATTAAAAATTGTCCTTGCTCCTCCAAGCTTTATAATGGCAATGGGCGTGTGTTTTTTTTCAACAGTCCAAAAGTAGTCAAATGAAGCGGATCCATCCATAATAATACATGCCTCACACGGCTCCGGGGTGTAAGGGCCCCCTTTAGTGAATCGATGCATTTTTGTAAGAAAAATATCCATATTTAAAACGTTATAAACACTTTTCTCTAACTTCCGCTAACTGTTGTACGCAGAATGGCGGATGACGTAGGACGTATGTGTAGTGCATGCACCGGTGATTAGTGATGAACGCGGAGGAGAGAGCAAACAAAACGCCGGTCATGAATTAGAAGTACAAAACGAGGATTTGTAAAGAAAAATGTAGGAGGATTTCGACATAATCCAAGAGGAGATTGGTTTTCCTTTGCTAAAGTAAGGAAACTTTGCTTCCTTTGCTCCTGCAAACAAACTCGCGAGACTAGCATATCTCACAGGCATGTGCGATACGTCCTACATCATCCGCCCGGGACGGCTTGCACGTATTACAGTTAGCGGAGTGAGAGAGGGTGTTTATAACATTGTAAATATGGATATTTTTCTTATAAAAACGCATCGATTTGCTGCAGGAGGTCCTTATTCACCCCCTGGAGCCATGTGAGGCACGTTTTATTATGGATGGATGCGCTTTATTTTACTTATTTTGGATTATTGAAAAAACACCCGCCCATTGCCATTATAAAGCCGCGGTCACACTAGACTTTCAGCATGCAAAATTTCCTCAGATGCTGCAACGGTCGTGATATGACGTCATGCTCTGCAGCGTATTTTTTAAAACTTTAATTCAGCACATAACATAATAATACATCTAAAATGTAAAAACATACAATCTACTCCACTTTCCTGCAGCGCTGCTGTTTTAAATTATGTTTTTTTTAATTCAGCTATGAGGTTATGCTGTGAGGTATTGATCTGCTGTTGGTCACGCGATTTCACGTGATGCGAATTCGCAGCTCAGAGTTCAACTTTGGAAAGCAGCGAAATGTGAAACCTTTCGCACGGGCTTGCATTTCCAGTCTGATGCATTCGCATGGGTATGAATTGAAGTCAATGGAACGATAAGTGTAGTGTGACTGCCCCTTAGGCTGATGATACACTGGGCAACATTTTGAGCAATGTTGCCGGGCAACTTTGGGCAATGTTGCAGTCAACGTGCAACCAGGTGAAACACAGGGCCCACAACTGATCTAAAGTATCCAGATAGAAATCTGTTACCCATTCTCAATTAGAAAGTGGCCAAGCAACATTGCTCAAAAAAAGTTGCCCTGCTAAACTGCAGTTTCAAAAATTGTGAAGTTTTTCTGTATAGAATTCTGTCAAATATTTCAGAACAAGTGATGTCCGAGTCTGGACGACTCTTTTAAATCATCAAGTCAATCCTAAAGTCATTTATTCCAGTCTCAGACATCACTTGTTCTTAAATAGCTGACAGAATTCTTTACTGCTGAAATTGCTGAAAAACTAAACAATTTTTGAAACTGTGAAAAAAATATATATCTGTGCTACTTTTAGCAACGTTGCAGCCAGTGGGCCTGAATTGCTTTCCAGACTGCAGGGAGAATATAAAAATAAATGCAAATATTAAATAATAATAATAAGAACAACAACAACAAAAAGTTAGGATAGTAAAATATAGGCTTCTATTTTTTATTTTATTATTATTATTATACTTTACTCTTATAAGGGAGCTGAAAACATGTATTTGGATGCAAATTTACCTGTCACTTGATAATATGGCTAATATTTATTTTATTAACATGATTTAGCAGTGTTTGTTCTGTGCACTAGTGAATCACATTTTTTTTTTTTTTTTTTTGCTGTGGATTATGCATTTGCATAATTGTTAGGCTAACACAGTTTCTGGTATTTACAATGTTTGATATTAAGGACATGTATTTTGTACAAAAATGGTACTGTGTTAATATCCAGTATACAGCAGTTCATAACATTTGCTATCCATTGCTTTCAGCAATCTCCTCTTTCCTACTAGCACTGAGGGATTGTTTTGGCTTGTGTTCAGTGCCATAGAATCCCCATTTAACACAAACCCAGTGGCACAGTAATAGCGACACATTGTTATTATTTGGACTATTATTCCTTGCTCTCCTCTGTAAGGAAGTGAATTTGTGCTGATATTCAGGTAAGGTGATAATGGTCTGATAATTAGCCCCACCCTATTATGACCAGCAGACCATTAGCGCTGACAAACATTAAACACCTTTCCAAGAAGGTTTCATAGCTCATACCCCTCTCCCGCTTCAACTTGCCGCTAATGGAGCTGGCATTTGCAGGGAGTCATTGCTTTAATTTATTTTAATGCTGGCTCGCAAAAAAAAAGGTCTGGCAAAATTTGAGCGCTATCCTTCTTGCCCAATGAACCCCATAGCTCCCAGATTCCCAGATTCCCAGTAATTAATTTACATATTTATTAAAATTACTTCTAAGCAAGCAATTTATTTAGATAATGTTAAAATGCATGGTCTACCCAAAGAGGAATGAAGTGATTATGCTAGTCATCTACCTTCCTTGGAGAAAAAAATAACATGTGACATTCCAAAGCTCACATGCATTGATTGCCACTCCTGAAGCAAACAAACCTCTAACAATTGTTAATCATGCTGAGCAGTCTGTCGCCTTCAAAAACAGGGATGAATGCTTCAAAACCCTCTTCTGCTCTCTAACCCCATGTCTGCAACTAAAATAACTGCACAGTCATTGAACTCACAAGAGGAAATAAGAAGTTTCAAATTTTTTGGAAGTATCTCTGTCACAGAGGCAGGATGTGACTACACCCCAGTCAACACACACATTTGTTTGTATTTCACACAGCAACGGACACTTCCAGAAAAGCATTGAACTAAGATTTGAGTTGAGTTATACAATACAATCACAAAATATTTTCTCAAATATCATACTTGGCACATAGGACAGTTTGCATAAAATCTTTTGTGATTTTGTGTATGGACTGCTTTTATAGAGAGAAGGAACACGTATCATTGTAATTTACAATAAATGTAACATCAGTAATAAACATGGTTACATCAGGAATGTGCAAGGACAATTTAATCATCTAATTACCCTTGATATAGGGTTGGACAATAATTCAATATCAATATGTATCGCAATATAATTTTGTTCAATAACCGTGATATGATTTTTAAACACATTTCCGATATTTCGATATAAATTACCAGTGTTTCCCATACATTGTTTTATTTGTGGCGTTTGACTTCGTTGAATAAACGAGCACTGCACGTTTCAAAATCAAAACGCGGCGCGGGTGTTTTATATGGAGCTTAATCTCTGAAGGGAACCGACTGTCTTCAGAAAAGTTTCGATGACATTTTAATTTTTATCTGATAAAGTAAGGTTCATGAGCGGAGCTGCGTTGATTACAGCTGTTACTGGGGAAACCGCTAGTTTTATCACTTTAATAGCGCCTCCTGCTGGCAGAGAATGAGTTTGCATTTTCAATAATAAGCCCGTCTCCAGCAACATTTCCAGTTTTTGTAGTTGTTCAATTTTTTTTTTTGTGCAGCGACTCGGAGTACTTTTCATACCTTTTTTTTTCTGGCTGAAGCACATTTGTTTCAATCTATAAGAATAATCAGCCTACACTACCAGTCAAAAGTTTTTGAACAGTAAGATTTAAAACATTTTGTTTTTTTTAAGAATTCACTTTACTATTTAAAATTGCTTTCTATTTGAATAGATTTGAAACTGTAATTTGTTCCTGTGATCATAGCTAAATTTTCAGCATCATTACTCCAGTCTTCAGTGTCACATGATCCTTCAGAAATAATTATAATATGCTGATTTGCTGATTGTCAATATTTAAAACAGTTGAGTACTTTTTTTTCCAGGATTCTTTGATGAATAGAAAGATCCAAAGATCAGCATTTATCTGAAATAAAAAGCTTTTGTAACATACACTATTCCATTCAAAAGCTCGGAGTCAGTATAATATTTATTATTTTTTGGGGAAAGAAATTATAGAAATTAATACTTTCATTTAGCAAGGATGCTTAAAATTGATCAAAAGGGATGATAAAGGCATTTATAATGTTACAAAATATTTCTATTTCAGATAAATAGTGTTCATATCGATATCGGAATTATATCGTATCGACCGAAATTAAGAAATATACCGTGATATAAATTTGGACCATATCGTCCAGCCCTACCTTGATATAACAGACAACTTTGCTAAAGATCTACTACTATTTATTTATTTATTCATGTATGTATGTATGTATGTATGTATGTATCAGAGGCGGACAGTAGTGAAGTATTTTTACTTTACTCAAGTAAATTTAAAACATATTTGTAGTTTATCAGATTGTTTTTCTTTGGAAAACGTTACTTCACTACATTCCAAAGCATAATGTCATACTTTTTACTGCACTTCATTTCATAAATAAAAGTTGTTGTTTGTTTTACCTTTAATACTTAAGAACATTAAAAATTTAGTACTTTCTTGTACTCAAGTACATTTTTGAATTACTTTTACTTGAGTAAAAGTAAGAAAGTAATAGATTTCTAATGTAATTAAGTATTAAATGCATAATATGAAATATTATGCTTTGGAATGTTGTGAAGTAAAGTTTTCTAAAGAAAAACACTCTGATAAAGTACAGACACCTGAAAAGTACTTTTACAGCAGAGTAAAAATACTTCACTACTGTCCGCCTCTGGTATGTATGCAATCTACAGTACTGTTCAAATGTTTGGAGTGAGTATTGTTTTATTTTAGTGCAGTCAAACGATTAATCACATCCAAAATAAAAGTTTTTGTTTACATAATATGCATGTGTACTGTGTATATTTATTATGTATATAGAAATTCACACACATACAGTATATATTTTGAAAATTTGTACATTTATTTACATGTATATATTTATATTCATCTAATTTATATATCTAAATATATTTAATATATAAAAATAACATTTTTCGTAAGTATGTCCATGCATGTGTGTGTATTTATACGTATATACACAGCACACAAACATATATTATGTAAACAAAAACTTTTATTTTGGATGCGATTAATCATGATTAATCATTTGACAGCACTATTTCAAAAGTTTTGAAATAGATTAGCACTTTTATTCAGCAAGAATGTGTCAAGTTGAACAAAAGGGACAGTTATTACATTTATAATATTACAAAAGATTTATATTTCAAATAAATGCTGTTCTTTTCAACTTTCTATCTATTAGTTGTTTAAGTTTTTTCTTAAGTTGTTACTTAAAGTGATAGTTCCCCCAAAAAAAAAAAAAAAAATGCTGTCATCATTTACTCTCCCTCATGTCGTTCCAAACATAAAAGAAGATATTTTGAAGAATGCTGGTAGTCTAAAGTATTTATTTTCCTACTATGGAAGTCAATGGGGACCAACAACTGTTTGGTTCTTCAAAATTCTTAAAAATATCTTATTTTGTGTTCAACATAAGAAGGAAACTCATACAGGTTTGGAACGACATGAGGGTGAGTAAATGATGACAAAAATTTATTTTTGGGTGAACTATCCCTAGTAGTGGTTGCTTCAGCTTTGCCATCACTGGACTACATTACATTTAAAACAGTTATTTTAAATTCTAAAAAAAAAAGTCACAACATTGGATTTATACTCCATTATTTCACAATATCAGATTTTTGCTGTACTATTTCACAATGTTGTTTTTATTTAATATTAATATTTAATATTGTTTTTACTGTATTTTTGTTTTAAAAACGCAGCCTTGGTGAGCATAAGAGACATTAAAAAAGTCTATAGACTATAAACTCTTGAACAGACTCAGTGCATGGATAATACATAGCAGAGATTTTAAACTATTTTATTGTTATTCTTACTTTTTTATCTTTGGAATTTAAAGGTCATTAAAATATGTATTTTTCAAATCAACTTGCATGTCTTGCTTACATGTTTACATATAGTCTGATTTCACAACTAAAGCCCTTTGTAATGTAATGAATGTGTCCAGTGTTTCAAAATGTTTTGTGTATTGACTTACATTAATGTAGACACTGATTTATTAACCATTTCAGGTTTAGAAGAATATAGAAAACTTTAGGCCTTTTACTGAATAAATGAGCAAATAACAAAAACTCTTACAATTATTCCGACTTTTTTTTTTGGAGCTTGACACCCCATGGCCAAAAGAAAACCCTAAAACAGTCCTTCAAAGTTGAATATCCTCCTCCATAACAATGTAATACTTGTTATTTAGTCTGTGTCACTCTGTCAAGCTGTGCTAGAGTTTGACATTGTACACTTCTTTATTCCCTGCTGCAGATGTACATGCCTGCTGATCTAATAGCTCTGACTGCCCTGTGTCTGTGATAGACAGAGAGATCGCAGAGAGAGTCCCTGCTGTTTCACTGATGGCGTCCCCTGATCTCCCACCCAGGCAGCAGGGATGTAATATCCCCTCCATGCAGGCAATAATACTCACAGTGCTGCTATATGGAGATGGCTCACAATATATATACAGCGCAGACCCCCTTCGGCTCCTGCCCACAGACACAGGGAGTAAAATCTACAGCAGATAAGAAAAGAGAGAGACGTGCCCTCTAACACTGCTGTGAATCTAATACTACAGGAGATTCTGATAAAAGGCTATTGACATGGGTTAAACTTCAACTCAAAGGGATGCATTTTTAAAATGCGCTGTTCCCATTTAATAGAAGTTTTCACAGAAGTTTGATACTTTATATGCTGACATAATCTTAAAAGTGGACCAAAATCACTTTAACCAGATGTGCATATTATTAATGACTTATATTATCATCCAAAAGTTTGAGGTCAGTATTTTTATATTTTTATTTTTTTGTAACTCTTTGGACAATGTGCTGACAATAAGTAACTTTGCAACTACTTGTCAACTAATAGTCATAAGAAAATTAGTAGGCTGTCTGCTTAATATCTGCTAATACTTTATTTTGATAGTCCCCCGTTCGATTTTCTGCTAACTATAAATAAGAAAAATTTAAGGGGGTCTGAATACTTTCCGTACCCACTGTATATATGTATGTATGTATGTATCATAGTTTTTCATCACATATTAAGCCATTGGCTACATTCTCAGGAAAAGTTGTCTTTGGGGCACTTTAAAAACTAATATATACCTTTAAGGTACCAATATGCACTCTTTAGTGGTAAATAAGGTGTACCTTTTGAAAAGATCTCCCCCAGTGAAAAATTGTGTAGCTTTTTTCTGAGAGTGTATTTATAATATATACTACAAGAAATAAACAGCACTTTCACAAGTAGGATAAAGAGCCATCAGAACACAAACTCACAAAGTGCTCTATTAAATGTGTTTATAAAGTGTTTATAAAATGTGATAACCTACAATTGTTACACTGAAGAAGAAATATTTGTATATACAGTATTATTGCTGATTTAAGCCATATGAATTCTGAATATGATTTTTCTTTCAGTGTATTGTATATTTGAAAAACCGCTGCGCTTCGGGTGTCCCGTGTTCGAATCCCGACTTGAGGACCTTTCCCGAACCCACCCCCTTCTCTCTCTTCCACTTTGCTTCCTGTCATGTCTGATCTGTCCTATATCGCAAAAATGCCAAAAAAATAAATCTTAAAAAAAAAAAAATTACTCACCCTCAAGCCATCCAAGATGTAGATGAGTTTGTTTTGTTAATCGGAACAGATTTGGAGAAATTTAGCATTGTCATCAGAATGAGAGTCCAAACAGTTGATAAAAACATCACAATAATACACAATAGTCCATCAGTTAACGTGTTGTGAAGTAAAAAGCTGTGTGTTTGTAAGAAGAGTCCATAATCCATAACGATTCCTCCAGTTAAAAGCCCTGTTGTCCTCACACATCAAAATCCACCAACATTTACTTATAACTGTTTTGGAATTGTTTTTGCTTGATCTGTGAATATGTCTTTCCTGATATAGACAAGATTTTTATGTATTCATTTATTTGCTAGAGAAATCGATATTAGAGGACTCACATTTTAGCTAGAAGCAATTATTTGAAGTTAAAAATTTAATTCTCTTCACAAGCTATTAAAAAGTGAAAGTGACCAAGTCAAGGGCACCTCAGTCGTGGTATTGAAGGTGGGAGAGAGTGCTGTACATATAGTTTTTAGCTGAGTTTCTCCTTTAATGTCTTGTAAAATGAAATAAATTACAGGACATTTCACTAAAGAAAGCTTCCATCTGTACCTCATATAGCACTATTACATATGGCTTCCAAGGATATGTACTGTACAGACTACATAAATAATACTATACATTTTTGTCATTTGGAGCTTAACGCCTGTAGTGACTAACTGTTTGGAATCACTTGGGGATGAGTAAATGATGACAGATTGATTGATTTATTGATTCATTCATTTCCTGTTAAGGAAAACCTGAATAAACTTGCAATAAGTTCTCATTTGCTCAGAGTCAGTGTCTGTTGATATTGATGTTGGCCAGAACAAAAAGTATGCTTCAAAACAACAATATGGGGGCAGTGAATACACCTCAGGTGAAAACATCAAAGCACTTATCACGCTTTGTGCACATGCATACTGTGAAGGCGTGTTTGATGATTTTATTTCTTCTTTGATTTTTTTCCCTTGTGACACTCTGCTCCGATCAAAGGATTATGAAATTTCAAAAGACACCTTAATAACGGATGAATTACGCATCAGGATTTAATACATTCTCTAACACAATCTATTTCTGAAAAAAATGAAAACAAGCCAATACTGATTTGTTGCAATGATCTATGACAAAACTCTCTTTCTGTAATTAACAATGCATGCAGTGCTTGGCAGGCATCGGTACAGTACTGAGTACCAAATTTTATCATCCGGACACACAGCTCACTGCATCAGGGACAACAGATGATATATCAAATGCCATTTTGGCTTTTCATTGTAGGGAACAACACAATCATCACCCAAATTTGAAAAAGAAATGATGATGGCACAGATATAGTCACCAATGTGGCAGCTGGAACAGAGAAATAAGCAAATGTAATTATGTCCCACAGACTGTTAGTTTTCAACTGCAGGGGACAAAGCATAAAATAGAGACCAATTATACCGTATTTCAAAAATGTGTGCATGCATATAATAGTATAAATGATACTATTATGCTTTTCATGTTTGAATTGAGATTTCACCCTGTACATTTGAAAATGTGTGACCTGTTTTAATAACTGCTTGTTCATGTGTGTAAATATTGTCTCAGAAATCTGCCTCTTTTTTTTTTTTTTGCATATATAGTACTATTCAAAAGCTTTGGGTTTTCATTTTTTGTAAAAAAAGTATTATGCTAACCAAGGCAGCATTTATTCAAACAAAAATACAGCAAAACAGTGATTTTACAATAATATCACTATTTAAAATAACTGTTTTCTATTTTAGTTGATTTTAAAATGTGAAATATTTTATGATTATGCAAAACAAATCATTCTTCTAATATGTTGATTTGGTGTTCAAGAAATATGATTATTCTTATTATTATCAATCTTTAAAACAGTTATGCTGCTTAATATTTTTGTCACGTGTGTTTTTCTGTTTAGTTCCTGTTTGTCCTTATTTGGTCCTTCCAGTTCCTTTTTTCCATTATTAGTAATCACCTGTTAGTAAAGCACCGTATTGACCCGAATATAAGACGATGTTTTTTTCTTGAAAATACATCTGAAAAAACGCGGTCGTCTTATATTCAGGTCACCTGTCTGCCCCTCGTTATCTGCCCTATTTGAGTTCGAGCCCGTTCTGTTCTCCCTTGTCTGGAATTGTTCATGTTAACCTTGCTACGTGTGTTTGTTTCCTTTTGCTTATTAAAATTAGTAAAATTGTCCTATGTCTCCTCGCTCCTTTGCTCCGCGCTCCTACACAGCAGCGGTTCCGTGACAGAATTCCAGACCCACATAAAGTGAGCGGCGCCTTTCCTCCCCGTGTTTCTTTTCCATTTTTGAAAAGTTTTTTGTTTCTCTGTTTTCCCTGGCGGCAATGGAAACCGCCGCATGATTTTCGGCCCTAGCCCGCAGAGATCTCCCGTTTGAGGATTATGC
The DNA here is from genome assembly GCF_001515605.1 of Sinocyclocheilus anshuiensis. Classification (NCBI taxonomy): domain Eukaryota; kingdom Metazoa; phylum Chordata; class Actinopteri; order Cypriniformes; family Cyprinidae; genus Sinocyclocheilus; species Sinocyclocheilus anshuiensis. Next base: position 2,668,923 of record NW_015542356.1, on the reverse strand, counting down.
ACAGGAGTTCTGCGGGCTCGCCGTGTATACGGCGCTGGATGATGCGACCCTCAACTCTTTGTTCTGGATCGGGGCTAATTACCATCGCCCCATGGACCTCCCAGAGACCACTGGACTAAGCTGGAGGGAAGGGATCCTCCGGTGTCTCCTCGGAAAGTTCTCCTTCGTCTCTGCTGGTCCCATCCAGCCCTCCATCTCCTGATTCCCCCGAGTTATCCAGCCTTGCACCTCCAGAGCGCCCTCCAGTGTCCACTCCTCATAAGCGCCCTCCAGAGCCGGCTCCTCGAAAGCGCCTTCCAGAGCGCCCTCAAGTGCCCGCTCCTCCAGAGCGCCCTCCAGAGCGCACCCCAGGATTCATAGTTTTCCCCAAGAAAATTTTTTCGGGGGGCCATATACCCGTGGCTGAGCCAGCTAAGGCCACGGAGGATCCGCCATGGCCTCCTGAGCTGCCAGCTCCGCCATGGCAACCTGAACTCCCTGATCCGCCATGGCTTCCCGAACGGTCTGCTCCGCCATGGCCCCCTGAGTCTCCTGATCCGCCATGGCAACCTGAACTCCCAGATCCGTGCTGGAGGCTCTCCTGGTCTCCGCCCTATTCCTGTCCTGCACCAGCCTCCGGGGCACTCGCCCCCCCTCCCCGATGGTACTGTTATGGCGCGGGACGTGCCTTCCGGGAGGGGGGCATTATCTGTCACGTGTGTGTTCTTGTTTAGTTCCTGTTTGTCGTTATTTGGTCCTTCCAGTTCCTTTTCCCATTATTAGTAATCACCTGTTCCTTGTTATTAGTTATTCTCATCACCTGTCTGCCCCTCGTTATCTGCCCTATTTGAGTTCGAGCCCGTTCTGTTCAGCAGTTCTGTGACAGAATTCCAGACCCACATAAAGTGAGCGGCGCCTTTCCTCCCCGTGTTTCTTTTCCATTTTTGAAAAGTTTTTTGTTTCTCTGTTTTCCCTGGCGGCAATGGAAACCGCCGCATGATTTTCGGCCCTAGCCCGCAGAGATCTCCCGTTTGAGGATTATGCACAGGAGTTCTGCGGGCTCGCCGTGTATACGGCGCTGGATGATGCGACGCTCAACTCTTTGTTCTGGATCGGGGCTAATTACCATCGCCTCATGGACCTCCCAGACACCACTGGACTAAGCTGGAGGGAAGGGATCCTCCGGTGTCTGGAGAGCGTCCGGCCCTGATCCAGAACCAGCTCTCCGTCAAGCCCGCTGGCCGCCGCTGACTCAGGCCCGCCGGCCGCCGCTGCCCCTCGTTATCTGCCCTATTTGAGTTCGAGCTCGTTCTGTTCTCCCTTTTCTGGAATTGTTCATGTCAACCTTGCTACGTGTGTTTTTCTGTTTCGTTTTGCTTATTAAAATTAGTAAAATTCTCCTACGTCTCCTCGCTCCTTTGCTCCGCGCTCCTACACAGCAGCAGTTCCATGACAATTTTTGTGTAAACCATGATACATTTTTCAGGATTATTTGATGAATAGAAAATTCAAAAGAACATTAAAAATTCAAATAATTTTTACTGTATTAATGTCTTTACTGTTACTTTTGAATAATAAAGTATTATTATATTATATATTATATTATATTACAAAATGTATAATTAGAGCCCCTCAATGTGTAAAAGTCATTAGGAAAAAGCATACCGCTTGATGCCTAGTCTGCTTATCCTGCAAACCCAACATGGATTTTGATTTGATTGCATTCACACCAATAAAATGTAGTGTTTGAAAGAAATTCTATATTTCTGCTTGCAAGAGTTAAGTTGTGCATTGCATTGGCTGTTTCAGTGGCGTGTTACATGATTTTGACAAGTGAAGCTTGGTCACTGAAGCTTACCAACACTTTGATTGCACTGTCATCCATTCTGGAGAATATTTCCACACAAGTAACTCAGAATATGTCTGATTATACATGCTGCTTAATATGGCAGCACAAACATTTTCAGTTGACAGGAACCATAATAAGGACAAGTCAGTTTGTAGGAAGTTTGCTTAGAGCTCACAGTTCAATGCACATTCTGCCTTCTTTACAGAAGACTCTTCTTATGTTAACAGACAAATGTAATGATGGCGATGCCTCACCATCATAATTGGCCATACATTTAAAACAATAATTAATTAATTAGTGTTTAACAGTACAAAGCTTACCTTTTCCCTCTCTAATCACTTTCACACATGACTAATCTGCATCATAACCTTAATAGAGATTTAAAATGTTCTCAAACTAATTTGTTTTAGCATATTAACACAGAATCTAAATGTGTTTGTACTGTTTGTATTTTCATTAAACACAAATAAATAAATAACTTGATTAGCTTGCTTACAGCGCAGGTATGATAACTAATCAAAATAATGAGTCTACAACAGTTTACTTAAATCAAGATTGACTCCTAATCATGCCAACATGTCAGATATTATTTTATAATTTCAATCCATATCCAACAACATTTCATCAAAAATAAATAAATACTTTTACAGAAGCACATAGTTACCCCTAAAGGCAACTCTCTGTCCCTCTTGCTCTATCTCTCTCTCATATATATATATATATATATATATTAGTGCTGGGCAATGATTAATCGTGATTAATCACATCCAATTTATTTTGGACTTTTATTAGTTTTTGTGTACATGACATATGTATGTGTACTTTGTATATTTATTATGTATATGTAAATACACACACATGCATGTATATATTTAAGAACAATATGTTGTGTTTATATATTGTGTTTATATATATATATATAAATACATGTAAATATTTTCAATATATATATACTTTATGTGTGTGTCTTTATACATACATAATGAATATACACACACATATATTATATAAACAAAAACTTTTATTTTGGATGTGATTAATCGCGATTAATCGTTGCCCAGCACTAATATATATATATACAGTCATGTGAAAAAGTTAGGACAACCTATTGAATTCCATGGTTTTCTGTATCAGGATATATGTATGTAGATCCACGTTTAGCAGCAATAACTTGAAGTAATCATTTTCTGTATGACTTCATCAGTCTCTCACATCGTTCTGGAAGAATTTTGGCCCACTCTTCTTTACAACGTTGCTCCAGTTTATTAAGGCTTGTGGGTATTTGTTTATGCACAGCTCTCACCACGGCATTTCAGTCAGGATGTGGTCTGGACTTTGACTGGGCTATTGCAACACCTTGATTCTTTTCTTTTCAGCTGTCTTTGGGAGCATTGTCCTGTTGCATGACCCAGTTTTGGCCCAACTTTAGCTGTTGGAGGGATGGCCTCACATTTGACTCTAGAATACTTTGGTATACAGAGGAGTTTGTGGTCGATTCAATGACTGTGAGGTGCCCATGTCCTGTGGCTATAAAACAAGCCCAAAATCACCAGCGCTCCACCAGCATGTGTGACTTTTGCTATGAGGTGTTTGTGCTGATGTGCTCTTTAGGTTTTCACCAAACGTGCCACTGTGCATTATGGCCAAACATCTCCACTTTGGTCTCATCTGTTCAAAAGACATTGTTCTAGAAGTCTTATGGTTTGTTCAGATGCAACTTTGCAAACCTAAACCGTGCTGCCATGTTCTTTTTAGAGAGAAGAGGCTTTTTTCTGGCAACTCTTCCATACGTGCCATACTTGTCCCATATTTTCCTAATTGTACTGTCATGAACTTTATCATTTAACATGTTAACTGAGGCCTGTAGAGTTTCCAGTGGAGTTCTTGGGTCGTCTACTATTTCTCTGAGCGTTACACGGTCTGATCTTGGGGTGAATTTGCTGGGATGTCCACTCCTGGGAGGATTGGCGTTTGTCTTGAATGTCTTTCACTTGTGAATTAACTTCCTCACTGTAGAATGATGGACTTCAAATTGTTTGCAAATGGCTGTATTACTCTTCCCAGATTGATGGCAGCAACAATTGCTTCTCTAAGATCATTGCTGATGTCTTACCTCTTTGGCATTGTATTAACACACACCTGAAGAGACCACACTATTCACATAGATTATTTTATTCTGAAAGTAATAAGGAATTAAAGGGGTGGTTGATTGCGATTTCACTTTTTTAACATTAGTTAGTGTGTAATGTTGCTGTTTGAGCATAAACAATATCTGCAAAGTTACGAAGCTGAAAGTTCAGTGCAAACGGAGATGTCGTCTTTTAAAATTCTGGCAGTTTAATGCCTACAAAAACGGCTGGTAGGGACTACAAGAAGTTACTTCCCGGGTTCGTGACATCACAAACCCAGATAAACCCTGCCCTCGGGAAAAGGTAGCAAAGGGGGCGAGGCCATGCTGCGTTGCTTTAGAGAAGAGGAAGAGAAAACTAGAGGTGCACATAAAAATCTATTCATATATGAATCGCGATTCTGTCTTCTAACGATTCTAATGGATTCACAAGCTTCAAAATAAATGTTCTAAAGCAGCGGTTCTTAATACTGTTCCTGCTCTGCACACGCTCTGCATCTCGCGCTCTCTCTCTCTCTCTGTCTCTCTCTCATACAGCTCAGCTCCAACAATGAACTGTTCCA
>NW_015542356.1:2654939-2664335 GCF_001515605.1 Sinocyclocheilus anshuiensis | reverse complement strand
GGGAAAAGGCAGCAAAGGGGGCGGGGCCATGCTGCGCTGCTTTAGAGAAGAGGAAGAGAAAACTAGAGGTGCACGTGAAAATCTATTCATATATGAATCGCGATTCTGTCTTCTAACGATTCTAATGGATTCACAAGCTTCAAAATAAATGTTCTAAAGCAGCGGTTCTTAATACTGTTCCTGCTCTGCACACGCTCTGCATCTCGCGCTCTCTCTCTCTCTCTGTCTCTCTCTCATACAGCTCAGCTCCAACAATGAACTGTTCCATTACATTACACTTATTTACACGGACTGCACCCCATAAACACAATCAAGCCTAGAAAAAAAACAGTGAACCACCCCTTTAACAAAAAGAAAAAAGATTCCATGTCTTTTTACACTACATTCAAACAACCCTTCAGCTCTGCCAATGTGAGATTCGGTTAAAACTAAGAAATGGCAATGGATATAGAGTTTATATCTCATTGGTATAAATGTTTAGTTAATGCCAAAACTGGTTACTTACATACAGTAGAAACATTCTCAAAAGAAATAAAACCCTCTGCCAAAACCCTGTGATATAGTAGCATTGAGTGACTGACCTTATCAATGCCCCAAGCAATAATTGAAGAAAAAAAGCTATGGATACCATGGAAACAAAGAGATTTTTGCTGAACCTTGCACACACACATTCACAAAGCACTACAATTATACACACATTTCCATCCTGCCTGTATCCCAAACCACCCACCTTCTACAAGACCTGTTGAGGGAGTAGAGCAGGTATTGTTAAGTGACCTACGACCCTGCATGCACTGTTACACTATACCTGTTCTTGTCAGGGAACACAGAATGAAGCTCAAGATGAGCACAACTCTGCAGTCAACAACCTACGAAAAGCAGAGGATTCAGATGCTGGAGGCATCTACTAGTACTGCTTACATATCATATATATAAAACTGATAATCTAATATTTAATTTCAAAATATTCTGGTTTACAGTCACCATATTTTGGCACAATATTTATTAATTTATGTTTTTTAAACAAAATATACCAGTTGATCAAATACTGAAGGTGCCAAATTTGCTGCTTTCCTGCATACAAATATACAATCAGAAAGAATGAAAGAAAGAAAGAAAGAAAGAAACAAACAAATATATATAAATATATGGCATTAAAGAATATAATAAATTTACAAGTAAATAACTTTATTATAATAATACTTCGTGCTATAATTGTTTAATAAACTATAATATATAATTATCAAAATACTTATTTAAAGTTATACTTATCAAAATTACTATTTTTCCAATTTCTTAAGTCTGCAGTTGCCTTGTCATAAAAATCAACAGCAAATTTCTTTGCATGCATCATTTGATAAAAAACAGGTTATTAAGCTATATGCGCTTTGAAAAACCACACCACAGCAGATTAAATCTCATAGTGAGCTATTGTTATTATATTTCATCAACTGTCCAATAAACATCAGTGTTTCAAAGTAAATCAGTTTTTTTCCACCCAGGCTATTTCTAGCTTTTCATTCATAATGCAATTCTATATCAAATATTGCTTTAGTATAATGTTAAAAAGTTTGCAAGGCAGTCATCAAAAAGCTAAAGCATAATTTGCATATCATAAAAATAAATCCAGTGGTTTTGATTAAGAAGACAATATAAAATGGTAAAAGCCTGTAATCATAGACCTGACAGGTCTTTAGACTGGGATTGGTTTGATATGTTCTGATGAGAAGTTTGTGTAATGAAACTGTAATTTACCCCCTCTTTTCCCCACCCGTGTGATTTATATTTTATGTCATTGACTGAAATTTGCTCATGCGTCACCAGGGTAACGACTTACTTAAAATATACCCTCTCTTTCTGCATATGAATCACAGTCTTGCTTAATACATTAGGGCTTCTATAGGTTCATTACTCAAGTAATTGGCCCTGGGTCAAGGAGGAATCTGAGCAAAAGGAGAATTTGCTAGTCGCAGTTGAACAAATGTGCTCATATTGTAAATAAATACACCAGGGATTACTATACTATCCACGGAAAAAAATATGGTCTTACCCTGTTGAAACCAGCATACTGTACAGTATGTTGTTTCAGAACAACCAGGCTGTGCCATTTATTTATTTATTTTTGTGCAGAATGATTGGTGCTGGTCCACAGCTAAACCAGCATGGAAATTCATCTTGGTCCAAGCTAGTCTTTACAACAGGGTCCAGACTGCATTTTAGATGACTTGACTGCAGTTAACTATGGTGTAGACACTGAGTGGTGAGTTGTAGCCTATTCCCTAATCACTACCATTGAGCACAGAGGAATGCATAAGAAGAATAAGAAAAAAGCAATCTGAGAGCTCTCTGACCCTCCATAGACAGCAATGATATTACCACGATCAAGGCACAGAAACGTAGCAAGGACATCGGTAAAATAGTCCTGACTTCTGGGGTTGAACCATAATTTTACGAAGCTACGAGAATACTTTTTGTGCGCAAAGAAAACAATAAAAACAATTTATTCAGCAATTCTTCTCCCCGAGTTACCGTCCTTCCGCATTTTGGAGAGTACCCCAGAACGTAATCAACGTAATGAGCGTTGTTTACGTTCAGCATGCACCTGCTGTCTACTGAACATAAAGAACACTGATTACGTTCAGCGAAAGTGTGCGCAACAACGTAAACAATGCTCATTACGTTGATTAAGTTCTGGGGTTTACTCTCCAAAATGGCGGAAAACTGTAACTTTTAACTAATGGCTGTTCTCTGTAGTCTTTCAAATAAACGTGCCTCAGAACTAATTATGAAATTACATGATTTCAGATCTACTTAAGTCCTACATAAGCAAATAAAAGCACTCTAAAGTAATTGCATTTAATGTAATTTCCATTCTACATCGTTCCTCACTGAATATCATGTTTTGCTCAGAAATATGTCACAAAATGATCAAATGTGTTGCAAATGGCATTTCGCATTGACTTTAACTACGTTTGGTTGGAAGTTGCAAATTGGTTGATTTGCATTTGTGCCATGAGCCATATAAAATCTTTGTTTGTATTCACAGTAGCATTATGAAACTGTACAAATCTACAGTACTTTAACAATCCATTTTGTTTTGCAAAACAGTGGCTATTGGCAGAGAGCGAGGCTCAGGTGTTCTATTGTCTGCTGATTACCCAATCCAGTGTATGGTAAGATTCACCAATTACCTCGGAAATAAGTCAGTTAAACTGTGCATTGCATGTAGCCCCTGAGTACAATTAGCAAACCCATTAGCATTCTGCTATGAACATAATTGTCCCCCCATATGAAAGCAGACATAGACCGCCATAGTTAGTGGTTCACATACCCTCAGCATCTTGTTAGTTTTTTATTTTCTAGGCAGAATCAATCCTGCATCCGCAGCATGACCACCATTCTAAGGGGTCTGCAGCACATGTGCTAACCCCTAGCGCAACATCACCCCACCACATAAAAGAGACACATTTTAGTACATACTTATAGAGAACATACTTTAAGAAATAAGATTAGAAAAGTGTCATCTTTAACAAGGAACACATAGTAGCTATTTAGTATATGCACAACTTGTCATGATTTCAAGTATAATTGTAGCATGTCAGTGTCATGTGATTAAGTTCATTTGTTGGAGAACACTTAAAAATAGAGGTTCCAAAAGGGGTTTTCACAGTCATGCCATAGAAGAAGCTTTTTTTTTTCAGTGAACAGATCTAAAAAGAAGTTTCTTAAAAGATTACTATTTCAATAATCTGAAGAACTTTTTTCCACTTGAAAGAACCTTTTGTTTAATGGAAATGTTCTGTAGATAGGTTCTCCATGGAGCCATCAATGACAATAAAGAACCTTTATTTTCAAGCGTGAATGGCAAGATAATGTTTCCATCACATCTAACATGAAGGAAATAAATAGCAAGTTAGTTATTGCTTTCATGAGAAATTGAAGGTTATATTACATAGGAGTGTGAAATAAATCATCATCTGTAATTTTGTTACTGTCATACTGATTTTTGTCATTTCATAAAATGCATCAAATCAGTTGAAAAACTCACTAGTGTCTGTACATTGACAAAGAAAACTTTATAAATTGCCATTTTTATAGAAGTTAGGGCAGCACTTGAGAACATGACAAAAAACAATAGCCGTGCTCCAGCTAATGCAGTGAAATTATTTAAAACTGAGCCTTTATTTACTTAAGAAAATCAGTATGATTTCCAATTCATGAGTTTAATATTTTATCCAAAATATTAAGGTATGTTGGGGGACATGAAGATGACCTGCAGAGTAAGAATGCTCCGAAATATGTTTGAAAAAGCACAAATGCAAATACTTAATAAGCATTTGAAACGGAGATGGGAAATAAGAAGAGGCAAAAATTGAAATGATTGAAAAGCAAATGAAAAGCTGAGAGATCTCGCCATCACCTCATTCAAAGGTTGTGGATTGTCGGAAAGATCTCTTCAGAGAGATTTATATGCAAATTAAGTGAAGTCAGAGAATTTTGTCTACTAAATCGAGGACGTTATAAGCTGCATTTAAGCTGACTTCAAGTCCTGATATTTGTTTTCATATTTGCTGACTGTCAGCGGAAAATGTTAAGGTGAGCAGTCTGAGCTCAGAGACCTTTTTAGCATTCATGTGTTGGAATCTCATTGTTTGTATCTCCCTTTTATCCAGCTCTCCCCATCCGCTCAGAAGTGGAGGTCATTTAACACTCTGTAATTCGGCCTGTCTATTCCATCGCCCCATCCACTGCACGGTTCTGCACCAGCGCTTTACTCTCCCGGTCTTTAGAAGATGATCTACCGAGCTTTCTCTTCAACAACCTTGCCGCTTTATGGTTTAAAAAGCTGCACAGGTCCCCGGGGCAATCACATTCTTCGTTGCTAAATCTGTAGTCGATTGCATTGTCTCTAAGAAAGCTCTGCCCCGGGACACTCATTTGTTGCCATTCAAGAGAGGACGTCTTAGTGCGGCCCCTCCTTCTTCTTTGCGGTTCATTCCAACCCATTTCAGACATATTTCAGGTTGATTCTCAATTTAAAGGTGTAAATGAACCAAACGCAGAGGAGCCGCTCTCAGCTGTTGATGCTTGTTAAAAGTTGTAAATGAAAAAGCATGTAAATGAATTATTCAGGTTTATATATGGCTTGGATGGAGACTGTGATAATAGCGATAGATTCTCCCTCAAAATATCTCTATTTGAGAGCTTCTTCTGGTCATGATGGAATATACCTAACTTTTTTGTCCCTCACACACATAATATATCCATTTTCAGTTTCAGTTTGCTAACATCAGTTACTGCACTAATGTCATGAACTAACAATGAATTATATTATATTATATTACATTACATTACACATTACACTACACTACATTATATTATATTATATTATATTCAACAATGAAAAACAATGAACTTTTTTAATTACAGTTAATAATAATTGATAAACATACTGTTGTTCAAAGATATTTCATGATATCTAATGCATTAACTAAACTAACAATGATATATATTACATTATATTTGGTTTCAGACAGTTTCACAACAGTTAATACACTAATGTCATGAACTAACAATGAAAATGAAACTATTTTTACATTACAGTTAATGGTAATTTATAAATATACAATTGTTCAAGGTATTTCAGTGCAATGCAGTAAAATTAAAAGATTATATTATATTATATTATATTATATTATATTATATTATATTATATTATATTATATTATATATAGTTTCAGGTTAGTGTGTTAACAACTGTTACTGCATCAATGTCTTAAACTAAAATGAGCAACTATTTGTATGTATCTTATTGTAATTATAATTTATAAATATTGCATTATTCATAAGTATTTTATGATACCTAACACATTAACTAAACTCTATTATATTATATTATATTTTACAATTATTATTATTTTATTTTTACAATTATTATTATTATTATTAATGAGACACCTGAGTTTGTTAGTCTTTGACAGATTTTAATAAGTCTACTGCCAATTATGGAGAAACTTGAACCCTGAATTTGTATTCATAAATGGAACTCAGTTATGTTGCAAATTCTGATTTCTATATTTACGCTATCAAAGTCTTTCCAAGTGTCCTCTTTTATCTGCTTATAATATAAACATACTTTGAGATATAACAACTAGAGAAGGCCTTAAAATTATGTCCTGTTTTCAATGTTAAAATACTTTCTCTTTCTCTAGAACTTAATGTGCAGAGGTAATTATAAGAAAGCAATTTGTTGCTCAATTAACATTGTTGTATTTGTTTGTTTGAGCATCCAGATGTAATAACATGACTTCAGCTAAAAGTGTATATCTGTTTGTCCAGCAAATATGATTTATGTAAAGAGCATCCAAAGCTTTTATTGACATGTTGACTGTATGTGTGCTGTGCGCTCAGTGTCGTGTAACTAATTAATGAACATGTGCAGTGAGCAATTATGCCCCTGTCAAATCACTCTGAGATGTTCAATAATACAAAAGGCTCATTAAAATGCTCGCTGCAACATGATTTTCATATTTATCTAGGACACTTGTCTGCATCCTTTACTTATCTCCGTGACTGAGGTCTGCCATATTTGGAGACACATTGAATTATTGAATCTTATTTAGAGACAACAGCTGCTTTTTTTCCATACATTGTCCTTGAGAGATCTCAAAAATAACATGACAAAAAAAAAAAAAAACGACTGCCTGTTGAATCCTTTTTAAATGCAGGACACATATCCAGATGCATATGCATACTTACTTCTCAGAATAACAATTAGAATGAGCAAACAATCAAGACATTTGAAGTGTTTACAACCTACTTTTTATACATGGCTAATTTTTTATCAGATTATTTCACAACCTTTATTGCTGTGCCTTTAATGCATTAATAATGTTTACTGCCCACTGCTCCATGTGTGTGTTCACTGCTGTGTGTGTGCACTTAGGATGGGATAAATGCAGAGCACTAATTCCGAGTATGGGTGACCATACTTGGCCACATGTCACGTCACTTTCACTTTTTTTTCCACTTTCTTTATTTTAGTGTATTTGTATTTGATTTGTGCAAGAATTCAGGTAAAATGGAAAAATGGAGAATTCAGGCCTGATATATGGTAAGATTTATATCACAGCATACAATATCTGACTGCTCTGCCATTTAACCCAACAATAAAAACTTAGCTTATTCCTATAACACAAAGGACTGTTCATATTTTAATATTCTGAACAGATAAAGTGAGAAAATGGGATCTGAGCTAAAATCAATTATAGGATCACAGAACATAGTGTTGGGTCACAGCGCAAGTAATGGAGACTGACAACTGTGGCAGAGAAAACACATAGCTAAGAGTTATGATACTACTATAAACACTGCAGATCACCAGAAATACAGATAACATGCAGACAGCATTTTATGACAAGCTTCGGTTATGAAGCCTTTGTACCAGCAAGAAAATTGTCAATACAATCTTATGAATCTTCATAATTCATGCTTCAAATTTTACTCTGAAAAAACACATTAAAACCAATTTATATAAAGACTACTTTCTCATGTTTGATATGCAAATTCCAATTTTAATCCAAAAAATTTCCAAAATTAATTTTTTAAAGCAAATTTATTTTACCTTATATTTCAGGATGAAAACTTACTGGAAAGAAGCAACTTAAGGGCCTCTGAATAAAATTGAGAATAAGCTCCACATTTTTATACCCTACTCTGTAAGCCATAAAAACCTGATGTATTACATATTATACTCAAGAAAAAACACATATGCACATTTAGATTTCTTTTTATGCTATCAAAATAAAATAAAATAAAATATTTAAAAATCTGAATATTATTGCATATGTCAAGCTTTACAGCAGGGCTCATCAACTCTTGAAGGGCCACTCTCCTGCAAACTTTAGTTACACCATAATTAAAAATACCTGTTTATAATTTGCAAGTAATTCTGACCACAGTAATTAGCCTATTGTTTGAGTTAGTGTTGGAACTAGTCTGCAGGACACCAGCCCTCCAGTACTGGAGTTAAACTGGGTTAAACTGACTCCTGTGACAAAAATCCATTTTAATCTTTTTGAAAGAGCTGTCTAATCAGTCTTATGTGTGCACACTGATCAAATTTAATCTCTTACTCTGTTTCGCCAGTGTACAATTTTGCCTATAGCAAATTATCCTTCAAAATCCATTGTCTAAAAACTAAAAATTCATCCATTTCATCACAACTGAATGTGCCTTTTTAACATGCTAAATGATTCAGGTATTAAGCACTAAAATAATAAAGAAAGAAACGGTTTGAGGTGGGAGGGTTGGATGGTGGGTTCGGGGGTCTTGTAACAGTGGCATGCAGTGGTGTTCTAAAATGAGAAGGCAAAGTCCTCACGTTATATTTATTTATTTATTTATTTTTTAATTAAAGGGGTCATATGTTGTTGCTAAAAAGAACATTATTTTGTGTATTTGGTGTAAGGAAATGTGTTTATGCGGTTTAAGGTTCAAAAAACACATTCTTTTCCAAAGGTTCCAAAAGGGGTTTTCACAGTCATGCCATAGAAGAAGCTTTTTTTTTTCAGTGAACAGATCTAAAAAGAAGTTTCTTAAAAGATTACATTATTGTTTCTCCTCTGTGCCCCGCCTTTCTGAAACACATCGATTTTTACAAAGCTCATCGTTCAGTGCGTTATGATTGGCCGAATACCTCAAGCGTGTGACAGAAATGTTACGCCCCTTACCATACTGTGATGCCCTGTCCGGCCGGAGCGACGAGACAAAAACATTAAATCCCATTATAAAACCCATTATAAACGAGGCATTCGTTGCATCCAGTGGGGACATAATTATGTGTAAGGCCAAACAAAGTAGTTTCGCCTTCACAACGAAACACAGCGTCACACACGGTGGCCTAGAGTGAGTGGCAGCGGCCTAGAGTGAGCAGAGGCGGCGTGCTTGAGAACGGCGTGGCTGGCGGATTCGACAAAGGAGCGTCCGGAGGGCTTGCGGCAACGTTGCACCTCACTCTCCCGCTCCAAACATTTCATTCTAGCCTGATGGATTTTTTAGGCCCCGATGATTCTTGCACAGCTTTCCGCAATACCTGAATAAAAATCTATATTGTCTTTTCACATTAACAATGTAAAAGGCTATTCTATTTATTAAAACTAGTGCTGTCAAATGATTAATCGCGATTAATCGCATTCAAAATAATTTTTTTTTCAGTTTGTGTACTGTGTATATTTATTATGTATATATGAATACACACACATGCATGGATAATTTTACGAAAAATGTTATGTTTACATATTAAATATATTTATATATAATATAAATGTGACCCTGGAGCACAAAACCAGTCTTAAGTCGCTGGGGTATATTTGTAGCAATAGCCAAAAATACATT
>NW_015542356.1:2653276-2654913 GCF_001515605.1 Sinocyclocheilus anshuiensis | reverse complement strand
CATGCATGTATATATTTCAGAAAAATATGTTATGTTTATATATTAAATATATTTATATATAATATAAATTATGTGATTATAGATATAGGAATGTAAATACATGTAAATATTTTCAAAATATATACTGTATGTCTATGTATTTATATATACATAATAAACATACACAGAAAGCACACATATATTATGTGAGCAAAAACTTTTATTTTATATGCGATTAATCACGATTAATCGGTTGACAGCACTAATTAAAAGTAATTTTACCAAGTAAAAATCTCGTTAGTTTAGTGTTTTTAAGCATTTTACATTTATACCAAAATAATAACTCAAGGCAGTAAAAAATGAAACAATATAGTTTATTTAAACAGTTCTATATTTTATTTATGAACTGATGTTCAGCTGTTCTTTTTCATAATAAACTTATTTTCAGTCATCAAAGCACGCTAAACACGCGGAGATGTACCTTTAATTTCAACAAGCTGATTGCTCACTAAAAAACCCACAGATCATGTTTTCATGATCTTACTTACTTTTGTACATTCGTCTTCTCATTAATACCATTATATTGTTCATTCAGACTGATTTTTGTACGCGGAAAGCGCACAAACACAAAAGGCGGGATTTATCACATGATGAACCAATCGCAGCTGAACATAACCAATCATATCCAATCATATCGCAATGAAGGCATTGCCTCCTCTCATGTGACTTTCCCCCATTCATTCTCAATTACCCCCTTCCAAACCCACCGCACAGTTTATGGGGTCTGTTAAAACTCAATGGGCTCAGGGGAGGCAAGAGAGACTGGACTCCCGCTGTAACTTTACCTGCTTGTGTCACTGTTGGACAGTGTTTCTTTAGAAAAACAAGTGATTTATATGGTTTTTATGTCATATTTTGTAATATTTGTGTTGTTTTATTTTTGTACTATTAGCTTTTTCTGAGGAGACACACTGCCTCCCTTGCGTCCTCGGAGTAAACGCCCCTGCCTTGTGATGTTTGTGGGTATCAAAAATTATGGTTGTTTATTAAACATGCCAGTTTTAACGATTTCTCTGCTTACATGTTTTAGTGCTTGATTCTCAGCTGGCTCATTTCGAAATGCTTTGGGCAACCACAAAGATCAGCTTCTCAAAACCATTCAAAAGGTCAGTTTTTGGCTGAACTATTACTTTAATTTCTTTTGTGCAGCCTAAAACAAACTTTTTACTAAAATGCCATAGCAAACACATGAAAAGTCTATTATGCAATCAGGTTCCCAAGATTAGAGTAAATAATATTGGATCATACTAGGCACTGAACTCCTGAAACCTTAAGAGACCTTAGAGGTGGCAGTCTCTAAAAATTCACAATAAGCTCTGAAATGCAATATTAAATCAGCTGCAACATATTTGTCTTAATCCTTCTTTATCCAGAATCAATAGTGTCTGTGAAGTCAGGGCATTTCTTTAAAATGCAGTGGAGCACTGTGGTGTGAAGCTCTGATACCCATACTGATGCCCGACTATGGCTCCAGTAATGCCTGCAAAACAGCAGACTGATATGAGCCCTGTCACTGAATTGGAGCTTGATTTGCTTACGGTGATTCTAGAGATGTTGAGAGACTTTCCAGAGGCATGAGAGCAGAATTTATTCCTGCT
>NW_015542356.1:2644762-2653217 GCF_001515605.1 Sinocyclocheilus anshuiensis | reverse complement strand
CGGTGATGGTTACCACCGACTTCCACATAGGACAAACAAAACACGGAGAAATTTCTTAAAATATCTTCTTTTATATTATCTTATATAGTATCTTCTTATATATTCTTCTTTTCCACTACTTACATAAAATATCTGTGAATATTAGTTGTCACTCTATATCTCCAATTAATGTCTTAGCAATGATATTTAAATGTTTTCTTAGTCCAGTAAACGTTTATCTTGAAATATACAGAACAATATAAGAGTTATTCGTATGTTTACTTCAGAAAACAAAAAGATCCTTGTACCACAGGGAATATTTTTAACTAAACTAAAAGGACATTTACTTGCTAATAAAGTATGAATATCAATCAGATGACAGGAGGCATGTAGCAGATATTGTACAACAGGTTTTTGATAATGTTGGTAATTTAGAGACCTTAGAAGCTAATATATTAAATATGATACAGTAGGCCAAATAGGGTAAAGGGCTGATGCTAACTCGGTCACGGTGTCACTACTAACATTTACTATATAGTCAAAAACTTACTTTCAGTTTAAGAATGAAAACATGACAGAACATCTGAAATTTGTATTATATTTAATATTTGTATTACTAGAAATACTGGTAGGGGTTATTTCATCAGTTCCCAGCAAGACAAATGATCTATAAATGAAATGAGATGACACCAAAGTTATTCATTGGAAATATGAAACCAAAGATGGCAACTCAAAATATGGCAAAATATTCGATTCAACCACAGAAGAGTTGTTTTCAAAAACGCAAGTCTATCACATGGTTGATGGGGAGAAAAAACATCTCAAAATATTGCAAATATTCTTTGGAAAGATGAAACTGAAGATGAGATGTTTGGCAACAAAAAAAAAAACAGTAACTCAAAATATGGCAGAATATTCTGCAAAAAGATTAATCCAAAGATGAGTTGTTTTGAAAAACCACATTAAAATCTTATCCCAACAATACAGTATGGTGGAGGGTTTCATGGTTTGTGGCTTTACTGCCTCAGGCCCTAAACAGCTTGCTATCATAGACAAAAATTAATATCCAGGTTTTTTAGGACATTTTGCTGGAAAATAAGGCCATCTGTTGGCAAATGAAGCTCAACAAAACTTGTGTGATGCAACAGCACAAAGACCCAAATCACAAGAGTAAATCAACAACATAATGGCTTCAACAGACAAAAATATGGCTTTGTAGCAGAGACTTGACCTCAGCATGATTGAGATGACACTAGAGATCCAAAATATTGCTGAACAGAAACAGTTTAAAGCAGAATGGTGCAAAATTCCTCTTAACCATTGTGCAGGTCAGATCCACAATTACAGGAAACGTTTCGTGGATATTATTGCTGTCAAAAGAGGGTAAACAAGTTATTAAACTCAAGGGTTCACATACTTTTTTTATCATCTGCTATGAATGTTTACATGCTGTGTTCAATGCAGTCATCAAAACAGACTGCGTCTGTCTATTGCTTTGACTCAGCTGAAGATCCGATCATATTTTATGGTCAATTTATGCAAGAAATCCAACGGGTTTCTGCAACTGTAAAAGCTCTCTTCCTCAGCACAGCGAGACAAATGAATTCCATCCTTTTTTGTTCTCCTCCCTATCGACATCTGGAAATGAGAGCAGAATTTATTCCTGCTGCTGAACACCACTTGATTTTGCAGGTCATTAAAAATCCTTAATCCATGGGAGGGATTATGTCGTTCCAAACCTATATGACTGTCTTTCTTCTGCAGAAGACACACAAAATAAACAGACTGCGTCTGTCTATTGCTTTGACTCAGCTGAAGATCCGATCATATTTTATGGTCAATTTATGCAAGAAATCCAACGGGTTTCTGCAACTGTAAAAGCTCTCTTCCTCAGCACAGCGAGACAAATGAATTCCATCCTTTTTTGTTCTCCTCCCTATCGACATCTGGAACCAGTCTCTATTACTTTCACCTGAGCTGCCCCAAGAAACATGCTAAGAGCTGACATAGAACGAGCAGCCTGGTGTTCTGGCTGAGGGTTCAGAGCTTCTAAGGTTTCTTTGATATCTGGCCTACATGCTACTCCCACTCCCAGCTGATCCAGGCTCCCCCACAGGGAGGCTGGAGAGTTTGATGGGAGTTGGGGTCCTGATGAAAGCTCCAATGCAAATAAGTGTGGGTTATCTTCTTCTCATTTATGACAACTAATTGATCCCTCAGTGCATTCTCGCATGGTTCTGGGAGAGACTGAGAGAGTTGCACACTCAAACCCCCTGAATGCAGACAACATACCAGCACAGATATCACTTCAAAGGAGCTCAGAAACATTCTCTTCATGTCTGCACTTGAACTATTATCTATAAAAACAGTACCAGAAATGACCACAGTTTCTTCTGAACATGGTACCATGGTATATTTTATGTTGTTGTTTGTTTATTTCATGTAATATGGCAATACCATGATTTTATGAACATGTCCAGTGGTATTCTTTGTAATCTGGAAGAACATTTAAAATACCTTGGTAGATGAATATGATAATCATTTAGAGTCATCACTGTAAAAATGTTTTATGTAACATATTGTCTGACATATTGTCTTTGAATAGGGTTAAAGTGTATTGCTGAATGTAAGCATTTATGATCAATTATATTTGTAATTTCTATTGAAATTTGTATGCACATGTAAAATGCGTTTACTTTAAATGTTATGTCGAATAACACACTAGACTTAAAATTATAATCAAGTACATGTGCTTAAATAGTCAACACATAAAAATAAGTGTACTTTTTAGATTATTCAAATAAAACTTTTAATTTGACATTTACAATGTGTTACAATTGTGTTAAGAAACAGTCATGTAAGTGTACTCTCTAGGTACACATAAGTAGCTTTTTTTATTAGTACTATATTACTGTATCTGAAAGTACAGTTTGTTTGTTTTTAAATATATTCTATTAAGATTTGAAGTACACTACAAATACACATTAATTACAGTAAAGTGCTAGGAACCATGGTATTACTATGTGATCCATCACTGTATCATAGTACCATCATAGTATCCTCTTTTGGAAGACCAAACAAAGTAGTTTCGCTTTTACAACGAAGCACACAGAGTCTTTACGACATTGCGGCGGAAACAACAAAACTACAGCCAGAATAAAAGTTACACCTTCTTTCTTTGCGTGAACATTTGGGCGGCGTTATGCAAATCTTCCCACATTGTGACGTAGATATGTGGGGGCGTGTTAGAACGAGCCGTTTTAGGTAGGTGTGGCTGACTCTTAAATTTATAAAGAATATCTCTTTGGATTTGAGACTTTAGTCTTTGCAACTTTACAGATCTTCTTTATGCACCAAGAGCTTGTAACACTCCAAAGAGAAAGGAAAAATTTAAATTGCATCATATGACCCCTTTAAATTATTTGTTGCGTATTTACTGTAATTTTCGAAATTGCTACCAAAAGAGCAGCAACAGCTATTGGTTAATTTACACTTTTAATAATTTATTAATAATTTATTAGTAATTTATTAGTGATGGTGCAGTGCAAGACTTTAAATCTTTAAACTAAGAACTAATGTAAATTGTATAAGGTACTATAAGGCACCGCATGAAGCCTTAATTCCAGTCATAATTAAAGCAAAATTCTGGCCACTGCAACTAAACTGTTCAAATATTAACAGTGTGAGATTACTTCAATATCAATCATTTATACACAGACACAATTTTGCCACATCACTCAGAAATCAAGAGGGCTTCAGTCAGTTTTATGATTAAACTTGACAAGAAGTCTCAGTTTCAGTTCTAAAGCAACTTTTGTTAACCTTAAAATGTTTCTAGAGAAGTGAACAGCATCATAATGTATTCAAATGATTGAGACATGCTGAGGAGAGAAGCCAAAGTGCATTGAAGGCCAATGATAGAATACTAGACAGAAATTGCATTGAGGGAAAAAACTGCACATCCTTTTTATTTGCTATGGTTTATAATCCACTGATCCATCCAACTACATCTTTCATGCCTCGTTTTATATCTCCTCTCAGGTCTGCAACTGAAGTTCTGGACATTTGGTGATCATACAGTATCTGGTCATGAAAATCACCTCGATTACTGCAGCTTTGTTTATGGTAAGGATGTTGAAGACCTGCCATGACCACTTTTCCATTGGCCAATTTTGTATGTCCAATACTTGGATAGAATTGTGTTTGTGGGTGCTTTATTGAGTGGCTATATGGCACTATAATTCTCAAAGCACCCATGTGCCACTTTTCCACAGCTTGTTGTCAATAGTGAAATCACATATCAAAACTCAAATATGTAACAAATTGTCCCTGTTCTTGACAATACAACTGCAAATTTTGATTTATTACAATAAAAGATCATATTAGGGCAGATAAGAACCCTGGAGCCTCATTCATAAAAATATGCGTATAGAATCATCTAAAATATGAATGCATGACAATTTCCAAAATGTTTCTATGAATGATTGTTAAATCTTACATTTTATTCTTAAATTCAAGCACAAGTTGTTTGGAATAATTAAGATTTTTAACGCTTTTAACGATTTTTCGACTTTGAAAGAAGTCTCTTATGCTCATCAAAGCTTAATTTATTTAAAAAAGACAGTAAAACAGTAATATATTTGTCAGACTCTGTTCCTTGTTTTGTGTGAATGTCTGTTGATGTCTACCTCCTCAGCTACGTGTGTTCCTGGTTCCCTTGATTTCATTAAAATCTCACTTTTGATGTACTCCAAGTCTCCTCGCTCCTTGCTCGAGCCCTACTGTGTTGTGCTACTCCAACACAGTAGCACCATGACAGAATTCCAGACCAAAACAGAAATGTAAGCGGCGCCCCTTCTCCCGGGTTTTTGTTTTATAAGTCTTTTGTTTTCCATTTCGTTTCTCCCCACCAACATGGAGGAACGAGCGACGTTCATCGCCGTGGCTCAGGCGAGCCACGACCCGCTCACCTACGCGAGGGCATTCGTGCCGCTCGCCCTCGCCAGTTCCCTGAATGGGGAGACCCTGGTGACGCTGTTCCGGCTCGGGATCACATACCATCGCCCCGCGGAACTCCCAGACACCACCAACCTCGACTGGAAGGAGGCCGGCCGTTCCAAAGTCAAGCCTGCCAGCCACGGCATTCTCAAGCCCACCGGCCGTTCCTCTCTCAAGCCTGCCAACCACGCCAGAAAGAAAGAAAGAAAGAAAGAAAGAAAGAAAGAAAGAAAGGAATGTTGTTCTTTTAAACTTTCTATTCATCAAATGTTCTATTCATAACATTAGAATGAGGGTTTTTTTTGCATTAAATTACAAAAAACAGTTTCCACTTTCTACTTAATTATACAGTTTTTTTTTAAGAATTTTTGAAATATAGTTATGTAAATGGTTGTTATAAAAACCAAAGGATTTCAAACCCTGGGTATATAATATAATATAATATAATATAATATAATATAATATAATATAATATAATATAATATAATATAATATAATATAATAAATATGTAATACATTTATCATAATGTAAAAATTGTTACATTATGTGCCCAAGATTTTTTTTTTTTTTTAGAAAATTATTACATTATGCACATTTTATTACATTATGTGCAGTTATTACAGTATGCGCAATTATTACATTATGAGTTTCTACAACATTTTCTGTTTTTATAAATCCCGATTTGTTCCTCACTTTTGATGTAGGATAAAATTCATGGAACTTAGGATCAAATCTGATCATATGTGAGTTTTATCAGGCCACTAATCTATGGAAGCCCTGCAGGTTCATTGAAGTAAAACTGATTAACTGTAGCCCCAAATCACTGTGTAGTGAGAACTTCATTTCATGTTTATAGCAACGCAATGTCCTGTTTAAAGTTGTTTTTATATTTATATATATATATATTACAGACCTAATCAATATATCACATACATTCTGTTATGTATTTGTCATGTATTTCCATTTCCAAGTGTGTATTTGCAAACATAAAATGTTTTCTATGCCTTATTGATCCCACTAAACATTTGTCAGAAAAACGTTGGTTCAATCTCTCGCTCTCTCTCATTAAACTTTACGCATTCCTGGAGCTTCTTCCTCTAGGGAAGTATAAGTCCACTGATTCAGTGAAGACTACAGTGATCCTCCTAGTCTTTTCATTTTTAATAGCAGAATCGCTGTGTCAGAGCAACATAAAAAAATGGACATTTATTGTACATTAATATGCCAAAACAGCGGGGCAGTTTTAAAGGCAAAGTAATCCTTCCACCTTTTAATTAATTGTGAGTTGTGGCTCATACTTACCCATCACTTAGCTGCATATAAATCAGTAACTAATTAGTTCTGAGGGAGGCTTTCACAAACGGGTCTAGACCAGTCTCAGCAGCTATGAAACTGTCAGACTAATCTTGGCATAATCTTGTTCTTATCTGTGGTCATAATATGAGTTTTAATTTATTTATTTTTAGCACAATCGCCTATTCTTATCTAAGACATACAGAACTGACTCAACACATTTATACACACAGGACTGTCCAACTGTCCAGT
The DNA here is from genome assembly GCF_001515605.1 of Sinocyclocheilus anshuiensis. Classification (NCBI taxonomy): domain Eukaryota; kingdom Metazoa; phylum Chordata; class Actinopteri; order Cypriniformes; family Cyprinidae; genus Sinocyclocheilus; species Sinocyclocheilus anshuiensis. Next base: position 2,646,694 of record NW_015542356.1, on the reverse strand, counting down.
CACTAAAATAAATTTACACTTATCTTGAGAAGTGTTGGGGAGTAGCTAATTAAAAGCAGCGCTGCTATTAATATAACTACATCTGTGACAGTATTTAAGCTGTTTTCAAAATATTGCAGCTTTTGCAGTAATGAGAAAAGTAGCAGCGTACACTCTTAAAAATAAAGGTGCTTCAAAAGGTTCTTCAAGCGATGCCATAGAAGAACCATTTTTGGTTCCACAAAGAACCATTCAGTCAAAGGTTCTTTAAAGAACCATCTCTTTCTTACCTTTAGAACCTTTTGTGAAACAGAAAGGTTCTTCAGATATTAAAGGTTCTTTATGGAACCATTTAGACAAAAAGGTTCTTCTATGGCATCGTGAAGCACCTTTATTTTTAAGAGTGCATAGCATGACATAAACTGCAGCCTTACAACCAAGTGAGTTGAGGTGATAAAATAACAAAACCTCCTCTTTCAAGCAGCACTGGAGGCCCAATCACTTTAGAAAATTGTTCAGATGGTTAATTTCAATGAACACATAAAAACGATTAACTAATTAATTTAATTTTTCACTCAGTAGTGTTCCCAAAAGTCCCAGCATGCTATCATCATTTTTAGAGCAAAATAAATATTTAGTTTACTGCTGTTTGCAATATGTTTTTGATTCACTTTTGAATTAGAATGTGTGTGTGTGTGTAGTTTTATTACTTGCACAAAAAATCTGATATTATCTCTCTAATTTACATTTTTGTTTTCCCTGTTTGAGATAAATATATCACTACAGTACACCTGTAATAAGTTTTTATATTTGGAGTATTTTAGACTGGTTCTGGTAGGAAAAACTGTGGAGTAGTCCAGTACCTGCTCGATTCATCATAGATATAAAGAGAGAAAAATAGCTCCAGCTGCAATGTTCTTCTGCAAGACACATGCAGTACTGTTTATTTATTATTATTTATATATAAAAGTTACGGACTGCAGCTTTAAGTTCATATATGACCTAATGCTCTTTTTGACATCTACAAATGTTGGGGGGGGGGGCATATTTAGTAATTTTAAGCACTTCACAAACTATTCATGTTAACTGCTCTTGGGGACCCACTGTCCTGAAAGTTTATTTCCAACCCGCTTCAGCACACCTGGGGCCTCATTTATAACCGTTGCGTGCAAAAACAGCCCTGAAAGAGGCGTACGCCACTTCCTGCGCAAAAGGTAGGATTTCTAAAAACAAACTTGACGGGAAAATTTGCGTACCTGCACGCAAACTCTGACCCATGCGTACAAACTCTTTTTCCTTGAGTGAGAAAATTAATGAAGTAAAAACAATGATTTTAAGCTCTGTTTTCGTCGATATATACATTTACATTAAATATTCCACTCTCATATGGAGATAAGGGCTGAAATTGCATAAAGTCATTACGCAGAACTTAAACCAAAATTATATGAATTTAGACATATTTGTAGTAAACGCGCTTGATCACTTTTCAGCAAGACAGCGAGGAGTGCTATAGGTGCACAATAATTCATCTTTAAACTGAAGTGCAGATCTCATGTTATGAGAAAATATTTTTTAGCGAGAACAATGATCAATGATGCGCACTTACTTCTGTCCATTATCCAGTTTGAATAGGTCCAATGATAATATCTTACTGTTAACCGCAGCTGCACAGAGGTGTTGATGTTGTGTGAAGTCATCTCTACAACATTATGAAAAGTACCGCTGTATTTGAAGGCTACAACTTGAAGAAAACGGTAAGATTTATACGTTTCTGACGCGCCGAGTCAGACAATTTTACACTACAATAAATAGGCCTATCTGTTTCCACTCAAAATAGCAAAAAGATATTCACCTTATCAGCAAAACTGCATAAATTTAGTTTGATTTTAATTGTTTAAAACAACTGAAATAGGCTTGGCCAGTGTTAAAGAATGAGATCAACTCTATTCTAAA
>NW_015542356.1:2620133-2642456 GCF_001515605.1 Sinocyclocheilus anshuiensis | reverse complement strand
AAAGATATTCACCTTATCAGCAAAACTGCATAAATTTAGTTTGATTTTAATTGTTTAAAACAACTGAAATAGGCTTGGCCAGTGTTAAAGAATGAGATCAACTCTATTCTAAAATATTTATCTGACAACTATTTTAAACAGTTTTTGTTTTTATTTTTGTTTTTATCTTGATATATTTATGCTAAAACATAACAAGGATATTGGATGATTTTTAGAAATAAAAATTAATGTATGGCACAAATGGCATTTATAGTCCATATCTCATATTTCCTTAATGTCTTTTATCTTTGACGGTGTTAAACGTGGTGTCACGTGGATGGGCATATGCATGGAAATGATATGCAGATGAGGTTATGCATAGTAAAACAAGGCGTTGTAAGCTCCATATATGGTGATTTCGGGGAGGAGTCGGGGTGCAGATGCACGTACGCACAATCTTCCCCTGACTGGGATTTATAAAGGGATTTTGCGCAGGTTCTGGCATACGCATGGTTTTATAAATCTGAAAACCTTTGTGCGTACGCAAAATCTAGCTTTTGAGAGTACGTACACTTTTAGGATGAAATCTACGGAGAGTTTTATAAATGAGGCCCCTGGCCTGTGACTTCTTACTTGAAAAGTCACAGGCTAGGGGCCTCATTTATAACCGTTGCGTATGCACAAAACCTGCCCTGAAAGAGGCATACGTCACTTCCTACACAAAAGGTGGGATTTATAAAAACAAACTTGACGGGAAAATTTGCGCACCTGCCCCGCAAACTCTGACCCATATTTTTTTTTCCCTGGAGAGAGAAAAGTAATGAAGCAAACAATGATTTTAAACTCTGTTTTCATGTCGATATACGTATTTACATTAAATATTCCACTCTCATTAATGGAGAACTTGCATAAAGTTATTACACAGAAGTTAAACAAAAATTACATGAATTTAGACATTTTTAGCCTATTTATAGTGGATACGCTTGATCACTTTTCCTGTGGCATGCTATGTTTTAATGACAGCGAGGAGTGCTATGCGCACAATAATTTATCTTTAAATTAAACTGCAGATCACATGTTATGAGAAAATATTTTTAGAGAGAACAATGATCAATGATGCACACTTACTTCGATATTATGGCAAATACTGCTGGATCTGGTGGTCGAACGGTCCATTGTCCGGTTTGAATAGGTCCAGTGGTTTGAATAGGTCCAATGATAATAACTTACTGTACAACCGCAGCTGCACAGGGGTGTTGATGTCGTGTGAAGGCATCTCCACAACATTATGAAAAATACTACTGTATTTGAAGGATACAACTTGAAGAAAACGGTAAGATTTGCACATTTCTTTTTTAAAATACTCTGTCAATGACGCGCGAGTCAGACAATTGCATTTGCAATTGTATCTGTTTCCACTAAAATAGCTAAAAGATGTTCGCCTTATCAGCAAAACTGCATGAATTTAATTTGATTTAGATTGTTTAAAACAATTTAAATACTATTTGGCCAGTGGAAAAGAATGAGCTCAACTCTATTCTAAAATATTTATCTAACTATTTTAAACAGTTTTGTTTTTATGGATATTTTGATATATTTATTCTAAAACATAACGGGATGACTTTTAACAGTAAAAAGGAGATGCATGTACGCACAATCTTCCCCTGACTGGGATTTATAAAGAGATTTTTGCACAGGTTCTGGCGTACGCATGGTTTTATAAATCTGAAAACTTTTGAGCCTATGCAAAATCTAGCTTTTGTGCCTACGTACACTTTTAGGATGAAATCTACGGAGAGTTTTATAAATGAGACCCCAGGTGTCCTGAAGACCTTGATTAGCTGGTTCAGGTGTGTTTGTGGGACAGTGGGACCCCAGGAGCAGGGTTGAAGACCTATGTCATATGTCTGTAAAGGTTATATATTTGATGTCTGTTTGTTGTGTAGACTTCCACTATTTACACATCTTAACCAAATTAACATTTATTATTTGTTCATGTTTTTGCAATACCCAATCTAAAGTTGAGACTTTTCATTATTCGTAAAAGTTTATAAACCTTTACTAATTATTAGTACCTTTATGAGCAGTCATCTTTATGGCAAAATGTATCCCAAATGACCTGAATTCACCCTATTTACATACTTTTACAAATCAGTTATTAATCATTTGCGACCCTGGACCACAAAACCAGTCTTAAGTCGCAGGGGTATATTTGTAGCAATAGCCAAAAATAGTATGGGTCAAAATTATCGATTTTTCTTTTATGCCAAAAAAACATTAGGATATTAAGTAAAGATCATCTTCCATGAAGATATTTTGTACATTTCCTACCGTGAATATATCAGAACTTAATTTTGATTAGTAATATGCATTGCTAAGAACTTCATTTATGCTTCATTTGGAAAACTTTTCTCAATATTTTGATTTTTTTTTTTGCACACTCAGATTCCGGATTTACAAAAAGTTGTACCTCGGCCAAATATTGTCCTATCCTAACAAACCATACATCAATGGAAAGCATATTTATTTGGCTTTCATATGTTTGTGGTCCAGGCTCACATTTGTTCATGTTTTTGCAGTACCCAATCTAAAGTGGAGCTAGAGTGGATTCATCTTCTGTAAATGTTTATGAACATTTACTAATCAATTTGAGTGTTTCTTGTATTTTTTTCTTGTATTTTTTATTTTTTGTAGTTGGATTTAGTCTGTTCAAGTTTAATGCTAAATTAAGATCTTTTGAGCTTCAAATTATTTACTCAAAAATAATGTATTTTTTACATTTTATTTAAATAAAATTAAATGAGAAAATAAAAAGATACAAAAGTTAGTTAAAATGGGTGACCTTACCTCCACTTTTCCTCAGACATGTCCTGGCCGGGATTTATAAATTGCCTAAAATCTCTGTTTTGGCTTAGTTTTTCTATTCACATGCTCTCTACAGTTCTCATACATTTTATGTACACATATTTGCATTGCTTTGACTGTTCACAGTAGACTATACCTTCTTGTATGCCAAGATGATGTGCCTGCACACTATTGGTCAATACTTTTCAGTCATCACCTTCAGCAAGCATGAAAACAATAGGAAAATTAAGCTAAAAACCCAGACATTTTAGGCAATTAACTATTTTATAAAAAGGGTATCATGACTATAGTTACGTTTTACGAACAGTTTGTTGCATCATAAAAGCCACAGTTTCAATATTGTTTCCCCAACAGTAAGGTACAGCAGTCCTGCCATGACAACATGCAGTGGTGTTACTAAATAAGCAATTCTTCCTGACTTACAGTACGTTTTATGCTGTCAAATAAATAGTAACGGGCACTACATTTTATTGTAATATAATTACACAGCCTTCTTCGCAGAGCACAGAATAATAAGTCACTAGTATATTCCGTGATATTAGTATTTGCATGTTTATGAGAAAGAGAGTCCTATATAGGACAATGGCACTAGAGCACTAATTGCATCATGTTCTTTTATGCCATTCCTGGTAATGAATAGTGGCATGAACCTGGTTCATCTGGAGTGCATAATGTGTAACCAGACCCACATTTGAATTCAGGGACACTTGCAAAGTGCATATAGAGGGCACGTCTGAATTTCAGTGCACACAGGTGAGCGGTGTAGACCCGCAGGGAGTGTCACTTTGTGAAAACCCTGTGGCTTGTCTATGCCAACATCTGCCGGCACCCCAAGTTTGTCATCAGGGTGTATTTTTGGAGAATGTGGAGAGCCACGTGAGACCTTTTATATCAACACACATGTAACAACAGGACACTAGGGCTCTCCATATGAACAGGAGAAATAATGATGGCTGGTGCTATACATGCTGTGTGATGATAGTCACAAGAACAATTACAAATCCAATTACCCCACAGCACTCCCTCTGAGTTATATTGCAGCAGCAAATTCACTTTTGCTGAAAAGAAAGGCAAGGGTCAATGGAAGAGTGGATAAAACTGAACTAAAGGTGCTTCTGAAATTAGTGAAGTTGGTCTAGAAATGTCCAGATGTAATGTGTAAGCAAGGATACTGAGCATTGCCATAACAAGAATAGCAATGTACATTCATATATATATATATATTGTTGTCTCAGACAACTTGACAACTTGCTATTACATTTCACAAATAATTACAAAAAAACAGAAAGTAACACATTAAACGTGAAATTTTAAAGTAGAAAGACTGAAATTGTATATTCTTGTAAAAAGTACTCCAATAATCTTTATTTTTTTTTATTTACTACTTTTTACAGTGATTATTACTATATTAGTTATGACTATGTTAATCATTGAAATTTTGAGAATGAATCCCACATTTAAATACACATGTCAGTTCTGAAACTTTGCAGCATGTAGCTACATGGCCCTGGTTCACTTAGCAACATGAAAAACAAAACCTTCACTCAAATTATATATTCTGAATGATTTTATACAGAAAGCATGCAAAGAGTGCTTCCTTTATGATCACTAAAAAGATGCAACTCAATTCAGTTCATCGCTGAAAAATTATGTTTACTCACATTCAAAACCGATCTCAAGTGGGTCACCTCATTTAATTTTTTCACCGACTCCTACTGCAGCTCTTGCAAAAACTTCCTTTATAATAAGTAAAGCTTAATGCGCAATGATTTCTTTATGTTGTGTCTTTGGTATAATAAGAGAATTCACGAATATGCTGAACTCAGCACTGGACAAAAACACCAGCGCTCTGAATGTTACTGAATTGATTCTATCTAACTTAAAGACTTCTCATTGCCCAATGCGTTCAAGAGATCAACATACATGTCTGTGATTATCTAGATTTAAAAAAAAAAAAAGCTGACAAGAAACCTTTGATGCTCTCCAGAGTGCAAACACAAACGCACTGAAGCTTTTATTAAATCTGTTTCTCCAATATGCTGTTACAATATAACCCAATCTCATGAATTTTTTTTAACAATTTTAAATGAATTTAAATGAATACAAATTAATGGCAAAATTTGTATGATTTCAGTTGCATGAAAATGTAAAATTTTTAGAACAAAAAAAGAAGGTCCACCCAAAACCTAACCTTCAGTAGTACAGTGTAAGCAGATCATACGAAAACATACAAATGTGATTGTACAAATTAATTTGAATTTTCCACATATGCACCAAAACGTAAGTGTGTGTATATCTAATATAAAATGAACCTATAACATGAGAAAATACAAGGTTTGACTCTTTATCAGTTTCATAAGAGCCCTATTGTGTGCTTGTAAGCTTATGGAATTTGAAAATGAACAGTATCTCATTAAGCAACGCATTTAATCAAAAAGAATTCACATAATGCATAAGTAATTATCATAACTTTTTTTATGTATTCAGAAATGTAAAGAATGCTCTTCTTTTTGATTTACTTGTAGAGTCTGGCAATAGCAAAGTTCAGGTCTGTTTGATTCCCAGAAAAGCATGTATTATTACAATATATTGCTTGAATGTCTTGTAAATTCACTTTGAATAAAATTGTCTGTTCAATGCATAATTGTAAGGATGACATTGAAATACCTATATTTCCTTGGTGTAATAATGCATTACTACATACACAGCCTATTTCCAGTTGCAAACATACTCAATATACATTCGCTACATCAGTTTTGTGAAACAGCTGAGGTGAGGATGATGAGAAGATAACGCTCATCTTCTACCAAATCTGTGTTCAGATTCTAGCACAACCACTAGATTAATTTTAGAGATTTTGATAATACAATAATTATTTGGTTAATTGGGTAATTTTCCTGAAAATCCATTTCAGGAAATCGCTTGTCTGGTTTAGTAATCTCTCAGATGTCTTCTTTGACATTTTCTACAGCATGGCTGTGAAATGTAATTAGTGTGACCCAGAATGCAGTTCTATTATTTATCTGTTATTATTTCTAAAGTTGCACAAGGGACAAATAGATGGATAGTTCAACACTAAAAGATAATTGTGATGAAAATTATTTTTTTCATTGGATGGAGAGATGAGGACTAATTTTATTACAGGGCTGTGTCTACTGAATGCCAGGTTGGTGTGATGTGTTGTACTGGATCCAAGCAGTCCATTAGGTTTAGATTTAAGCTGTTAGCTCAATACTCTTCCATTGTGAAAACATTTTGAAGTTGTGGACAGGATCTTAGTAAGACTTCTGCTATTCTGGCTCATGGTATACTGTGGGAAACGCTGCACAGCATCCTTGAGCGCTCCAATTAGAATGTCAAATTCAGTGAATAAACAAAAGTACACATAGTATTGAATCATTACTCTGCACTTTATTACAAATAACATTTCTCTTTATTGTCATTACTTTTTGAAATACTTTGTGGAGTGAGGTTCACAATTAAGATCACATCAGGAAATTGTTTTTGTGCATTTAAGGGTGATAACTAACAAACTAACTGTATCTCATAAGCAAACCCTATACAGACAGATAAATAGCTAGGTTTTTTTTTTTTTGCTAAGAATTCTGTGCTTCTCTTTTCCTTGTTATCTACAGTAGCTTACTTCTAATTCTGTAATAGGTTTCTGATTGTTTGTTACAATGAATATAAAAGAGTTGGAGCTCTAAAGCGGAAGATTAATGTATCTAGTATTAATGTATAACTTCCATTATGAAAACAGAAAGAGGCTTTATACAGGCCTCATACAGAAACTCTTTTGACACCATAAAATGCATGAATGTTATTGCATTAGATAATAAAAAGTGTACTTGTTTTAAAGAAACAATTCATCAAAGAATCCGGAAAAAAAGTAATCATGTGACACTGAAAACTGTAGTGGCTGCTGAAAATTTAGTTTTGCCATCACAGGAATAGATTTTAAAATATATTAAAACAGAATTTCACAACATTTCACAATATTATTTTTTGTTGTACTTTTGATCAAATAAATGCATCTTTGATGAGAGAACTATGTATAACTGTAGTTTATATATTACTTTGTATCTTTTTGTTTTCAAATGTATACTGTTTTCGAAAATATGACTGACATTTTTAATTTGTGTATGTCTACAAGTAAGAAAAACTACTGTGTTCATGCTGTGTTTTCAATATGCAATTATATTTGGCATCACTAAAGACAGCATATGTACATGCTGACATGAACAAACACACAGCATTATAAATAAAATGATTATTGGTATAATCATATTGTCTTAGGTGAGTTTATATCACAAATCTAATCCAATAAATCCAAAATTTCTGTTTTCAGGCCTTTCGAAATGTGCTGAATTGAGAGCTTATGTAGATTAGGGGTGCACAGCTAAAGATCTGGATATTTTAAAATTATAATTTCAAATGATATTGCTACTGATTTACAGGGGTGTGAAGTAACGAATTACAAATACTCACGTTACAGTAATTAAGTAGTTTTTATCAGTAATTGTACTTTTTTGAGTAGTTTAAAAATTGTGTACTTTTACTTTTACTTGAGTACATTTTAAGTGATGTATCGGTACTTTTACTCCGCTATTTTCCTCCGTTTGTGGTCGTTACATGCTTATTTTAATTTTATTTTTATCCATCAACGTGATTGGATAGAGAGTAATAGGCCACACGTGCGTTCTGCAGCAGTCACTTGGATAAGTCGTTGTTGCTTGTTGAACTTGTTGACTTTTGAGTTTAAGCGCTTGATGCGCGCTGTGAAAACGTTTTTTTTTTATTTGATCCATTTTATACTATCCGCCTTCATTTAGCCGCTTGTGGCGCCTCCGCTGTGGGCGAGATGCAGTAGTGGGGGTCGGTGATGGTGTGGGTCTCCGGAGCAGACCGAGATCCCGCAGCTCTTCGGCGTGCGCAGAGTTTAACTCTAAAAATGTGGTTCTGCCGACATCGAGCAGAAACTCACGACTGTATGCGCGCTTAGAGACAGATAGACGCGACGAATACGTACAAAAACACTGCGATTCACAAGACAAAAAACACGAAAACACCTTTCTGTCGGGAGAGAGAGAAGCCGCAGCGTGTGAACGCGCCGCCATCTTGAGGTCATGAGTACTTTTAAATAGGCTACTCTTTTACTCTTACTCAAGTAGTTTTTTGGACAAGTACTTTTACTCTACTCACACTACATTTTTTGGAAGGTAATGGTACTTTTACTTGAGTATATTTTTTCAGTACTCTTTCCACCACTGCTGATTTATAATGCATGTGTATCTTTAGTAGCAGTTCAGATTGGCAATAATCATGTTCAAACTGAATTCTTCGGCCTCTGTTCTGTTAATATACTGGAAATATTTGATCTATCTATTCAGATGTGCAGCAAACAAAATAAATGTTATTAGCATTTTAAAAGGTTACGCCCTCTTTGAACATTCATGAAAAATATCTTGTTCTCTATGCCAATGCAAATTAGTCGTTCTCTGGCACAGAGTCATTAACTAGCCCAGTAAACTAGTTAAACAGCACATTTTTTGCTTTATTGTGTTCCCCCATGGACTTGATAAAGGACAAGGCAATTTAAACTATTCTGTCCATAATAATCCCCATTTCCTGACACCCGCTGAGAGACCTGTGAGAGCACTAGTAATCTACAATAGCATCATGTACAACCCAGAAGAGTTCTTTCAAGCACTGCAACTGAAACTTTAGATAATAACATCCAATTCTACTTCAACACACGAGGCAAGGACACGCACAAAAAAATGAAGACCTGCTTGTAAAAGATTTGCATGTTCGAGTCTCAAAAATTTTATCATAATAATATATGATTGGAACATATTATCTAAAAAAATATATTTTAGCTCTACAATGGGTGAACGAAAAATCCCAGAAAAGGTCTACAGACTATATGTGACTGACTACTTTGCTGAGCCAGGAAATTACTGCGAGAGCACTGGTAAAAGCAAAGGATCATGTTTTATAGATGACAGATAATGTTACTTACATTAATATTTATCCATTTGAAGTGCAACTACGTGAAATGTTTAAGTTCAAGAGATTAAAGAACAGCTAGTACTTGCACAATGACATCTTGCCAAATAATTTTGGTTTCAGCATAAGAACGGGCCTTTTTTTAAAATCATGCATTAGAGTGGTATATGAACTGTATCATTTTGTGGGACCTCTGTGCTTCAACTCAGAACCGGTGGGTCCGGCCATACAGTATATAGAAGTTACCACTCGTCATTCCTATTTGGCCTTAAACAAGCAGCAGTAGTATATTTTAAGATATTTTCAGATTATGATGCAAAACCACGACTGAGGAATATAACGACTGCCTGTGATGAACTGTGATGTTAAACGCCTGGGATGCTGATTACAGAATTCAGTTCAAATGTAATGAGCTCAAAATATGAAATGTATAATACAATCACAGGCAAAAAAATCATTCTGAGGATTATTTACTAATGGTGAACACATTTTAATCGCATTGTTTTTTTGGTCACTTTAAGATTCAATTCTCACTATTAATACTAACTATGTCTTAACAAATCCCTAAGTTGTTGCTATTAATAGTTTAGCTAGTAAGCTGGCTGTTAATTTTAGGTATGGGGTCAGATTAAGGGATCTAAAATATTGTCATGCAGAATAAGGCAATAATATGTGCTTAGTGAGTATTAATAAACAGCTAATATGCTAGTACTATGCATACATGCCACCAAACATGCATAATACTAAAGGAATAGTTCACACAAAAAATCAAAGTCATCATTTAGTCAAACTCCATGCTGAACCAGTCCAGTATTATTTTCTTATTAATGATAAACTCAAAAGGAGGCATTCAGCTGAATAATAATTTTCCCTTTTGCCATAGAGCTGAAATCTCATTTGCAGTGGAGTATATTCAAACAAACCTGTGTACTTACATGGGGAAAGATCAAAATCTTTATAACTGTTTGTCAAGATTAGGTTTCACTGTCACAATCCAAAGTAACAAAATATGACAACAATGGTATATTACAAAGTTTGCTTCTTTAGCTATAATTAGGCTAAAACTACTTTTTTTTTTCAGGCGGGTCCAGTCAATTCGCATTCATGTCTTATGTTTCCGCTCTCTTAAATGTTTAAGATGGTTACACAGAGGGTGTTTTTGCTTTCCACTGCGATACTTTTTCATTGTTTTTCTATGTGAACATGCTCTAGATGGACGTCTGGCTATTGTGCTTACGTCTTGTGTCTTTTGCAACATATCGCATCATGTGGTGCTTAAAATAATAATAAAAAGGATCAACTTAAAAAACAATAAATAAATACAACTTTTTTCCTCCATTCCACTACCAGTTTCTTGTTTTTTGACAAAAAAAAAACAAAAACGCATTCTGTGTGAATGACTCCAGAGGGACAGCCACCATATTGAGTGTCACGATATCTCCCCTTGAAATCAAGTCATCTGTTTCCTTCCCTGCATAATTTCTATGCAGATTAAGAAGACTTAGCGCAGAAGTATTAAAGGACTTTTATAATTATTTCATAGTGTTTTTTGGAACTTTTGGCAGTATAAAAAACAACTTCACTTTTACTGTATGGAAAGTGTGATTTTTATTTTCCAAACCAGTTGAATGCAAACCCCACCCCACAGCAAATTTAATCGGTGAACTTTATTACACAGTCAACTGTGTTTATTGTTTGGGGGGAGGGGGAAACAACAACATATGGGTATGGAAAAAAAGCAGTTTGGGTGTTTGCCATCTTTGGTGTTTCATCGAAGAGCCAGAACATTGGTAAATAACGACAAAATATGTTGTTCAAGTAAAAATGTTACAATTTCTACCAAATCTCTCTTTTTTTTAGTTGAATGGATATTTTAGACCTTTGGACCCATGACAGCACACACAGAGAAGGCTTCCCATATGATTTAAACCCCAAGGCTCGCTGCTGGGTCCCTTGATTATTTGGAAACCTCCCTAGAGACTCATCTCTGACTGATTCAGAGCCCGTCACACTCAGACCCGGCAGTGGAGCCAAACTACCCCCTCTAGTGATCCTGCACAACACAAACAAATATCAGGACATAACAGCTCTCTCTGACAGCTCCAGCATGACACATGCATGATAGATGCTTCATTAAAGCATTGATTATGATTTCAGCCATTAAACAAACACACGCAGCACATTCTGTAATCACCTACCACTATTTCTCCTCATTCACTGCCCGACATTAAATGCACAAATTTCAGCTGGTGTCTAACAGCGGGGTTTGCGCCTCCTTGATAAGACTCCCTGCAGATGCAGTGTGGGAGACTGATTGAGTCTTTATCATTCATATTTCATACTGACAGGCTGATTGATAATCAAAGTTAAATGGTTACACGCTCTGTGTGTCTGTTCCATATGTGCTGGTGGCCTTTTGATCCTGGGTTGCTAAACAGAGAAAAAGGTTCAGTCCCAAGTAGGGCTTTCCTGGAAACTGGAGCGATAGTGAGATCATGGTCACACTCTCTGTTGCTCCCTTGAGCTGGCAGGTAACCGGGGCTTGAAATGTGCTGGCTTTGATAGTGAAGTGTCTGCTAAATGGAAGTTGAATATGTGAAGTAGATTTTCTGTCAAGGCGCTTTCTGACAACTCTCCCACAGGCCTTGACTAGAACTTTGATTAAGAAATTTTATTAACAGTTCAAGTTTTCTCCCAGAAGAAAGTCTTATTGCTCAGAGGTTGCTGTTTCACAGCTCAAGAGAATTAATGAAGTTTTCACTTAGTTTTATTTAAAGGTTATATGTGTGTCATTTTTGGAAAGAATACTTTCTGTACTCCCAGCTAAAAATGCAAAGTCAAATACACTGTAAGGAAGTCTTTCGTGGGTTTATTCCCCCAGAAAAAGTCCTCTGGAGGTCGCAAGATGGTCTCATTTCAGCTGAGGAATAAATTACAATGAATACGCCTCACAAGGAATAACAGTCAATTTTATTAATGTTTGCTTTTCAGAAATGAGACAGTATGGAAGGGACAGCCTTTGAAATAAGACACATTCACTGTAACTCTGTGAAACAGCAACAGTGACTCAACCAATGGCGTGAGTTTGGAGGCGGGATATCTGTTTGGCCCACCAGTTGCAGACAGGGGGAGTGTTCTGGAGATCTGTTTGCAAACAGTCACCATTTTTGCAAATTTGCTTGATGCAGCTAATGGTGCAGAAATGACACACTTATTAGTATATCAGGGGTGGTTGGTGGCATGCTGGTTAAAGTTCAGGGCTCATAATCAAAAGGTTTCTGGTTTGATTCTCACAGCTGTTACAGTTGTGCCCATGAACAAGACGCTTAACCCTGGGTTGTTTCAGGGGGGACTGTACTGTGGTAAGTCTACTATAGGTTGTTTTACTAGGATCAAAATTGATTTGAGGTGCAGTCACATTTACACTGCTCAGCTAAATTTTACAGGTGAAATCCAGTCATATAAATATGAATGATTTTTTATTTTATTTGTAAATGCAACAAAGTCATTTGCATATGTTAAAATACTATTTCAGTCTTTGTACTTAATTTTTTTTTAATGTTTAATTCAATGTGTTACTTGCCATTCCTTTGTCATTAGTTGTGAAATTTACTAGCAATGTTTTTCAGTGTAGGAACTTCCGTGACGAACTTCCAGATGGACTTTAAGTGGCAAAGAAATGTGAATTTCACACCAGGTTCAAGTTTGGTGAATATTGACACAAAAATTTGCAGTGGTGACCAAAATCAAACCTCTTGGTTCGGCAGCGATCTCTGTGTGTGCTAAAGATCCCCAATGGACAAGGTGCTCATTCTGGTGTGTCTACTTAGCCAGCTTTGTAAAACACTACAAAATGTCACTCATTATCAATTTTATTTTGCATAATTATAAAAGGATCCATAAAAAGGATTGTGTTTGGAAAGCAGTTATTTAGGCCTCAGTTGGCACAATACTGTAGCTTGGGATGTTTATTTTGTTGTCATTATTCCTGTATTTTATTCATGTTATTGTCACATTAGGAAATTTTGCAGAATCCCCTATAAATGTGACTTGATCCTGATAATATATGTTTCTTCTAATATTCCATGAAAACTTCAAATAGACAAATTGTTGACAAAAAGAGTATAGATGTATAAAATGAATGTGGATGCAGGAGCTCAAATAATTTGAGCAATGTACCTGTAGCTCGATTCTGCAGCAAGATCGCAGGCTTGATTCCCTAGAAATGCATGTACTGATTAAGCGTATATCATGAATGCAGTGTAAAGACTGGAAAAAACACACTTTTAAAATCTAAACAGCTTTTAAAACATTGGCATCATACACTTACTGACTTTGTAAATGGTTACAGAGGAAAACTGGGCATCATACACTAAACGACTGAAGATCACACACTACCAGACTTACAAGTTGTTCCAAATTCATATGGAAACATGCGCCTCGCTGCTAGAAGATGCATGACAGATGAAAATAAACACAGATATAAAGGAAATGACTGTAGTTGTTGTAGCCACTCTTCATGGATAGTTATTACAAAACGAGCCAGTGATGTATTCTTGGTACACAATGCAATGTGAGTTGGAGGTGAGAGGCATTAAAGCTGGAACCCACAACTTTTACCAAGGTTTTTCCAACATTTTTTTTCTTTCAGTCAACACTAGTTGCTGAAAAGTTTGCAGATTTTAGGCAGTCAAAGATTTTAGATTACATATTGTTTTCATTTGCCATGCTTCTCCTAGTAATGTGGTACATGATTCTGAGTGAGCGTGTTGTGTTCATACCTGAAAATCTGTATGATACTCAGTGATTTAATCTATGATGCTTAGTTTTCCTCTGTAACTATTTACAAAGTCAGCATGCCTACCTTTGGTCATGTCATACTTTGCAAAATAGTCAACATCTTTGACATCCTTCATCTGAATTGAATCAAGGCTTGACGCTGTAAATCGGAATCTGTGCCCATCAGTTTCTGTGAAATCTGTCAACTCCTACTACCCAACATTGGCAGACTGAATCTAACTTAGTGTCAACACGTCCAGACTGCAAATTGGGGCAAAAAATCTGGGCAAAAGTTGTGTAATGGTACATGATTCTGAGTGAGCGTGTTGTGTTCATACCTGAAAATCTGTATGATACTCAGTGATTTAATCTATGATGCTTAGTTTTCCTCTGTAACTATTTACAAAGTCAGCATGCCTACCTTTGGTCATGTCATACTTTGCAAAATAGTCAACATCTTTGACATCCTTCATCTGAATTGAATCAAGGCTTGACGCTGTAAATCGGAATCTGTGCCCATCAGTTTCTGTGAAATCTGTCAACTCCTACTACCCAACATTGGCAGACTGAATCTAACTTAGTGTCAACACGTCCAGACTGCAAATTGGGGCAAAAAATCTGGGCAAAAGTTGTGTAATGAATTACAGTCTTAAGTTTTTTTTTTTTTTTTAACTGCCAAATGCAAGTATAATTTGGCCTGGGAAAAACTTATGAGAAATGTCTGAGTATCTCTGATGTTTATTTACAGATTTTGGTATTTTGGCAAATCTGAGCACAAAGTCTGACACTGTTGAGATTGTATAAGAGAAAAATATATAAACTTAACGGAAATCTGTTAAACCATTTAATCTCTTAGCCATTTTCCCTTCAAATGGTCCATTACTAATGAATGAACTTACTAAATCAATTGTCAAAACTGCAGGCTAAATGTATATGCCCAGATTTATTGAGCAACAACAGTGAAGTCCGCAGTGAACCCTCTACAACCAAACTGTAATTTGCAAAGCAAATATGTTCCAATAAGCCAGCATTATCCCAATATCACAGTTTGAAAGTTTGGATCTGTTTTATCAAATTAATTTTTTAGCTTGTGTTTTCTCATATTTATGAGATCATTTTAGTTTTGGCAACTGTTGACAGTGTTTGTTCTTAATGATTATTCCCTTCCTAGATTTAAGATGAAATCTAAAAAGACAAAATGAAGGAACTGGGACTGTTTGTTATCTTGCCAAAATAATAAATCATGCAGGGAAGTTTTGAAGACATGAGCTTATTTTTGTATAGCACATTTTTACACTTAAAAAGCCCCATTCCTCCATTCACAGTGTAGAGATACATTCACTGGGCCTCGTCACAGGGTCCATTTCCAGTCGCCCATCAGCCCTGTTGGCAAATACATAAAGAATATCACCTATATAATTATTTTACAATGTCTCTAACCTGTGCCAGCACTCCAGTAATTGCCTCAATTTCAGTGTAAGAATAGCTCAAGAAATGCAATAATTTGTCTAACTAACCAGAACCTGGTATAAGTGAATTAGAATCCATTGGGAATGTCATAAAAAGGAGAGCTAAACCGGAAAGATCAGGTGCTGCGCTTTGATGGAAGCTCCCAGAACCATGTCATCTGGATTCAAAGTGATGTACATTTAGTCTACGCACTGCTGAATATTAAACAGACTAATCCAGTGAAGTCTATTTATAAGTTTCAAGCACTGATCTTACAGTTTCAGCCGTGTGTCACATTTCATGAGAGCTGGGATGCACATTTCAGTCCGTAAACTCCCACAGCCCTATATTTGGAAAACAAATGAAGGACAATAGAGAAATGTAAAATCAGATTTGAAGGGCAGTCCTATATGTGCTCATGAAACAAGCCTACAGGATGCTGTCAAATCATATTACAGTTTGTCACAATCACAAACATGTCCAGTTATATTATCTTGACACTTCTGAGAGTGCAAGACAACAGCACCTCTACACAAAAGAAAAAAAAGCATGGACTGATGTCTAGGTTATTCCTGTTTTGCGATACTGTACCTGTAGCTTTAAAATTATAAAATAATACAATTTATATACACGCACAAACCTCTGAGATATTTCTTAATAAAATGCAAGTTTTCAAACTCTGAGATCTGATCTGGACACATACATCATGTATACTATGTATGTGAATATACATGCATTACCATAAAATCTAGATTCAAAGATTCTTTGATGTGACACAGATTCAGAATATATAACACGTGTAAAGCACCAGCAAAAAGAAATATGTCTGACACTGCAGTTCTGCAGAGAGAGAGTGGAATAAGAAGCCCTTCTCTGATAGGATTTCTACATTACTCACTAAATCAAAGTTAAAGTCCATGCAAAATCAAAATGTCTTTGGTAAATCTACTGCATGAGGCATGCTCTCTTTTTTAAGAGGAGAGAAAAAGGCAGCCACCACAGACCTGATGTAATTATTGCTCCATCTTTGTCTTAAGATAGAACTTAAGAACTTTCCATGAAAATTTGGATTGTATTTTGCATTGTAAAGAATTGCCCCAAGTGTTTCTGAATGAGTGACAAATGCATTACTCAGACCCATTGAGGTTTGTGATTCAAACTTAACATAAATCAAAGATCATTCTTGCCTCCTTCTACACTGAATATAAATCTCAAGTATTTCCTCAGCTCTGCAATTGCATTACGCTCCATGCCAGATAACGCTCCTTTGTTTATAATGTTACATCGGAGTCAGTTGAGTCTCTGGTGCAGTCAGCCTGGCTTCAGAGCATTAATTGATGTGCTTTAGGGATTGTGAGTCTATGATGATGGTGCATTGGAGATGGAGAAACAATCAATTTAGCCTTGACTAATACACAGCCTTATTCTCTGCAATAATATCTCTAATCTAAAAGCAGTGGATTAATTCTTCTTAATATCACAAACAAAAGAAACAATGTAATAGCATAATGGAAAATATGTCCAGCAATAATGATATTAAAGCTAAATCAATTTATTTTGTATTAAATGCAATGCAACAACAAAAACATCTAACATCAATTGAAACTTTATTTCAAAGTAGTATTACATTTTACAAAATTCTCTAAATATAAAAAATAGCCTATTTATTTAACTTGAATGAATGAATGAATGAACGAATGAATGAATGAACGAACGAAAGAACAAATGAATGAACGAATGGAATGAATGAATGAATGAATGAATGAAGTGACACCAGGCTTCAAGTTTAACTTACAATAAGCATAACATGCAATTTAGGCTCAATATTGCCACTTTGTCTGTTTTTGCTCTGCCAACAAAAATGTCCAAACACAGCTACTGCAGAATCCTTGCACCATCAAGTGACACACATTAGTGATGTTATTCCAGAAATATTTAGCATTTTTGAATGAAATGGATGAATGATTCTCATAAAGACAGTTATTTTTGTTTTTGAACAAACTGGTTGCATGAATGATTCAATGACTAACTTGGTCACTTGTCTCCACCTACTGCTGTAGTGATGTAACCTGCAGAATGAATCAGTGAAACATCCCCATCACGAAAGTATAAACTGACTATCTGGTTTTTGGCTTCAGAACCGGTTTTGTCCAGAACAGATTTGCCACAAGTAAAAATGGCAGTTTGCATATTTCCAGTAGGGTCCTTTGCCAATCAAACAACATCCATTGAGATGAATAAAAATGCTAATGGATATCTCTCTCCAGGCGCTATAGATATCCATGGTGGGGACTAATATGATTTTTTAATTATTATTTGGCCATTTGTTATGTTGGTTATCTGAGGCCGCAGCAAAAGAAAAGTCTTCCCACTGGCAAAATTTGAGCAATAAATGAGTCATAGACTAACAGAAAAAAAAGAATACATTAAAATAAAAAAACTACCAGGCTCAAGGCTTTTTAACCATTTTGAAAAATATCTATTACTTTACCGTCCGTCCGTCCGTATCACCCTGTAGCCCAAGACTGGTTACCCACTGAAGCTACCACTGATAAGCTACCACCAAATATTGTAGAAACTTAATTTGCTGTAAAGTTGCTTTGCAACGATTTGTATCGTGAAAAGCGCTATACAAATAAACTTGAATTGAATTGAATTGAATCACTCTGTCTCCTCTCCACCAATAAGCTGGTGTGTGGTGGGCGTTCTGGCGCACTATTGCTGCCGTCGCATCATCCAGGTAGATGCTGCACACTGGTGGTGGATGAGGAGATTCCCCATGACAATGTAAAGCGCTTTGAGTGCCTAGAAAAGCGCTATATAAATTTAATGAATTATTATTATTATTATTATTTATTCCACTTTCATATGCATGAATGAAATGCATATTCCAAGTGTGTCTTGTGCATCCAGATTACTTTTGTCTTTATTTTAAATAGTGCGTCTATTATTTTATCATTTGATACGAATATAATTATGATTCTTCATGGGGCCACTGTAGCGAGACATAAAGGTAAGTTTTTTGAGCCAGCTTTGTAAAAGTTTTAAGTGTCTGTGTCATTGCTTCAATACATTCATTCCTATTTGTCAGTAGTTATTATAGGAATATGTACAAAAAACCTCTTGGCCAAAAGCATCAAAGACTTACATTAGCACTCTTACATTGTAAATGGTAAAAAGAATACTTCTAGATAAATATTTAACACAATTACCAAAGTCAGACACACTTTCACTTGTTTGGGTTTTAAGTAAAACCCTAAGTATCCCATAAATTCTGTGAATGTGCGGCCTGACTGCCTCCTATTTATTGTTAGTGTTCCCTTTGGTAATTAACTAGCACGCATGGCTAAGGTTAAACCATTAGCCCTAATAAGGGCCAAAATTACTTTCTATGTTTCAGGCTCTACCGCCATTATTACTGTCTGATGTCATTAAGGGAATTAATTGGATGCTCCTGTGGTGTAAGAGCACATTTATCAAAGAATCCTTAACAGAGAGAACACTTTTGTGTGTCACAACGAGACTGCTACCAAAAAACACATGCCTGAAATCCTCCAAAAGTCTTTGTTTACACAGTTCAGTGTATGTTGAGATTTTCTTCCAATGTCTGAGACCCCTTGAAATTTGAATTTTCGAATTTCATTATAGCTAATGGTTCACAGCACACATTTGGGTCCTGCATCCCAGAGGTACAATTATATCTGACAAGAGACCTTTATCAGACTAACGCAAAATAAAAATTAGCACAGTTCCTCTGCTCAGGTCTAAACGCTTGCATAAAGCACAAGAGATGAGGATAATGTCAACATTCTGGACAAATATTTGTTTATTTGCTTCGTGCGGTTATGCATCATCTGGTGAAGTCGACAAAAGTGTAAACAATCTCAGAGCTGGCCAATTTCCACCTATAATAATGGGCCGTGAAACAACAGAAGGAAAAACAGCATGAAGGAAAACAGAGGAGAGAGGTGAATTCAAATACACTCAACCTTGACAGAAAAATAAATGTTACCTGTACCACAGAGATATGAAATAACTAGCCAGAAAATGTGAGGACTGTTCTGGGGGATTAAACATGAAGTGCATTAGAGATTTTATAATGCGGAATCATGTATGTCTGTTCTTAAGCCTGATTCCGAAGGAACACAGATTAAACTATGATTGTTTTTTCTTTCTAAGATTATCTTTTCACATACTTCAAATAATCCTTGTACTTTATAATCAGGTCTGTTTCACTGTCAGCGATTTGCTACATTTTTACATACAACTGAATAAATAGGATATAAAAGAAAATACTTTATGCCTTGTGAAGGGATTGTTCAAACATGTTTTTATTGATTCAATAGCATAGCCCTCGAGCTGTGAGAAGAACCTATTGATATATATGCATTGAAACAATTGAGATATTAAAGAGTTCTTTTGTGATTTCCCCGATGTGATTTCACAAATGCATCAATGAGCTCTTTGAAACATTACATATACTGCACTTATTTTAGATATTGCCTCTAATGAGAAGAAGCTTATTAAGAAAGGTGAAGTTGTCAGGCATGAATTGTGAGTATTGTTTTTCTCTTTCTTTAATTGAACCCTCCGAGTGCAGAATGCTGGGACATCACTCTTCCGCTCACGCTCCCTCAGTCTACTAATGAGACTTTTCATCAATATCGTGAGTGTCAGACGTGGCTGTGTTCGACACTGAGGAAAGTGTTTATCAAGGACGAGATACACACTCAGAGGTGTCAGGTGAAATTGCACACATTTTGGATTGCTGAAGTTATTTAACAAGAACAAAACTTAAAATCATTGTCACTTCTGTGCTTTTCACGGGTTTGTGGTATATGTGTCATATTTTATTGACATATAACACTTACTATAGTTCAGAGCTCAAACAGATCATTTAAATGGCTGTTTTATTAAACAGCTGGTCCTACTCAGGGAACCATGGTTACATATGTAACCTGAGACGTTTTGTCTGATTTGTGCACATGAACTTTCCAGTGAACCTTTCAAATTTGTTCACAGGCTGCACTGAACAATTCATTAATGAATTGGACCGATCCAACTGCATTAAATACTTCAGTCAAAATGAGTCAAGAATTGGGATATTTTAGTATATTGAAGTTTAAAGTTTTAGCCTGACTAGTGCTGGCTAGAATAAATAATAAACAGGGTTTATCGATCAAAGTATATTAAAAATCTAAAACTTTTGTATGATTACTCAAGAACTTTTGTACAATTAATGAAGTAATAATTTATTATTAATAGTACTTTTACTCAAGTACTAGATTTGTGACCTTCATCCACCACTGCTTTTGACCAGATAAATAAATAAAATGTTTGCTTTTCAATATTAAAAATGTACTTGTACTAAACCTAGAATATTCCTTCAACATCATTCAGTCAAACTGCATTTAATGGCTTTATAGCTTAATTTGTTTGGAAAGTGTGTGTGGACACTTGTACCGTCTTGTCTGTCAGTGTAAAGAATGACAGAAAGGGTACGAAACAAATCAAAGAGGTGCTCATGGACCTCTTCAAAGAAGAAGATTTCAGAGGGAGAGAGAGAACCAAGTCTGTTCTGTCACTGTTGCCCATAGTAAACAGAGACCTCGCCATGTCAAAGGCTGCAGAACAAGCTCACTACAATCTTACAAGGTTAAAGGAAAAGTTCACCCAGCAGTTCACTGCATGGGGCCCACCAATATGCAACATTATTAACATGCCATGAATATTCAAAATTATTAACCTGACCTGAGTTCCAAAACTGAATAACATGACTGTCTAAAATCTAACAGGACATTAAAAAGAACAGTGACACCTTTGACAGTGTCGCACTGTAAACTACTAATTGTAAACCACTAATTATACTTCTATAGTAGTAGTACTAAAATCCATGTTGTTTTAATTTTTAGCTTTTCTACACTGTTTTTCTCATCAAATTGTTGTTCAGACATAGATGTAGGAGTCCATCCCTGCTCAAGTTCGCTGTAAGCTCGAATGTGTGGGCCTCACAGTATGCTCTTATGCCAGCTGTAAAAGCAAAACTTGCAAATCAAAAGGAAAGTTTGTTATACTTCACTTTTTATATTTTTTTCTTTAGTCTGACATGTTCTTTCTTGAAAAGTTTTCAAATAACTTTCTTTATTTGAATGTGCTAAAAGGAAACTTTATACACTGACATGTAAGTAACATTTCTAACATCTAAATTTGGATGTGTGGCTCTGAACATCAAGGATGAGGATTCATACACTGTCATACTTGCATCAAACTCAAATCATGAGTGAAATTACTCTGTGTAAGTTCTATGACAATGTTTTAGTTCAGTTAAAAAAGGCAAGTTTCAAAAGCAGAAGTAAATGAGAAACAAACTTTGAGTGAGAGAGAATGTTCACAATAATAAACAAGACATTCTGAAATGTTGGCGTGCAAGACTAATCAATTACTTAGTTCACATATAAATAAAAAATCCTGTCATCATTTTGAATCCGTGTATCATTCGTTTTTTTTATTTAATATTGAAAGTAGAAAAATGAGAAAACGGCTCCTTTTTCGTTTTTTTTTTTTTCCAAAAAACAAAAAACGAGAATTCAGCTTAAATTTTCGTTTTTCCTTCATGGGTGGAAAAATGAATAAACAGCTTGAATATTCGATTTCTACACTTGGGCGGGAATTAAACGCCCCTTTCTGCTGATTGGTCAGCCGAAGATCAAACCGTGCCATCATCAGTTCTTCTGCAGTATCACGCAGCAGAATAATAGTCCTCCACTGCTGCAGTTGTACGGATTAATAACCCATTTTATCAATTTCATATTTTTCTCACCAAACAGACTAATGAATAGCTCGACAACTCGTACGTGGGCAGAGTCTAGACAGTTCTTTCTTCTGTGTAGACCAGCAGTTCTTAAAGTGATAGGGGGTCCTATCACTTTATTTGCTATAGCCTAAAGTATTTCCAGACTGTAAAGTCGTTTATTTTTTTTTATCATGATACATAGGCCTACTGTGATTTATTCCAAAGTGACTTATATGATGCATTTAATGTAAAATAATCTAAATGAAGCCTTTTAAAAGACGAGTATTGCCTGTGGTTCATGTTTATGGCATGCGCCAGAAAGATGCTCAAGGAGGCCGAGACGTGCTAAAGCAGCGCATTCTGTTGTTCTCTTTATTTTTCAAAGGCATGACATTTTGTAGTTATTTTGAACGTAACGTTACACAATTAAAAATATACATTTTACCATA
>NW_015542356.1:2619579-2620104 GCF_001515605.1 Sinocyclocheilus anshuiensis | reverse complement strand
ATTACAGAACCGGCTTTCTGACAAGATGCGCATTAAATATCGCATGCAATTTATCGTGCAGCCCTAATATATATTCTGAAGGCAAACTGAAATGGCAAGTTATTATATTTTATGAAAATCTTGCGTTACAGTGCGAGTGCATATCCTTTTGAGATATCAATTATAATCAATTTTAATAAAACACAAGACTGCGTTATATAACTCTAACAGTAGGCTATTTAATATCGGTTGTTCTACGGTTGTCAGTCAGAATGACAGTGCTTGCTTAAACATAGGCCTATATATACCCAAGCCAATTTATTATTCTTTCCTTTTTGTCTTAGTGTTTAAAATATTTATTTTGAAACAAATTAATTAATTTCTTAATTAAACAAACAGACTTACTGGGTGAGCAGGGTAGGCTATGACAGCTGTCATATCATACCCTGCCATGCCCAGCTGATGCAAAGAATAGAATTTATATCTACACAGAAGAAAGCCCTGTCTAGACTCTGCCCCGGTACGAGTTGTGTCGAGCTATTCATT
>NW_015542356.1:2619078-2619322 GCF_001515605.1 Sinocyclocheilus anshuiensis | reverse complement strand
TCTTATCTATTCACGAACAGCTTGTAACACTCCAAAGAGAAAGAAAAACTTGAAATCGCATCATATGGCCCCTTTAAATAAAAAAACTAATGATCGAATGATTCACGGATTTGGATTTTGTCCCCCTCATGTTGTTCCAAAAGAAAACAAAGTTAAATTGAGTCAAGTCATAAGAATCCGTGTATCATTCGATCATTCGTTTTTTTATTTAATATTGAAAGTAGAAAAATGAGAAAACGGCTCC
>NW_015542356.1:2613447-2618776 GCF_001515605.1 Sinocyclocheilus anshuiensis | reverse complement strand
GCATGAAGTATTTCCAGACTGTAAAGTCACTTTTTTTTATCATGATACATAGGCCTGCTGTGATTTATTCCAAAGTGACTTATATGATGCATTTAACGTCAAATAATTTAAATGAAGCCTTTTAAAAGACAAGTATTCTCTTTGGTTCATGTTTGTGGCATGCGCCAGAGAGATGCTCAAGGAGACCGAAAGATGCTCTCTTTATTTTTCAAAGCATATCCTTTTGAGATATCAATTATAATCAATTTTAATAAAACAAGACTACATTATAAAACTCTAACAGTAGGCTATTTAATATCTGTTGTTTTCCGGTTGTCAGTCAAAATGACAGTTCTTGCATGAACATTATAGGCCTATATATACCCAAGCCAATTTATTATTCCTTCCTTTTTGTCTTAGTGTTTAAAATATTTATTTTTAATATTAATTAATTAATTAATTACTTAAACAGACTTACTGGGTGAACAGGGTAGGCTATGACAGCTGTCATATCATACCCTGCCATGCCCAGCTGATGCAAAGAATAGAATTTATATCTACACAGAAGAAAGCCCTGTCTAGACTCTGCCCCGGTATGAGTTGTGTTGAGCTATTCATTAGCCTGTTTGTTTGATGAAAAAATATGAAATGTAGCTGCAATAAATGTGCTAAGAATCCATAAAACTGCAGCAGTGGAGGACTATTATTCTGCTGCGTGATACTGTGGAAGAACTGATGATGGCACGGTTTGATCTTCGACTGACCAATCAGCAGAAAGGGGTGTTTAATTCCCGCCCACATGTAGAAATCGAATATTCAAGCTGTTTATTCATTTTTCTACCCCTGAATGAAAAACGCTGAAAATTCTCGTTTTTGTTTTTTGGAAAAAAAAGAAAAAACGAAAAAGGAGCCGTTTTCTCGTTTTTCTACTTTCAATATTAAATCAAAAAACGAATGATCGAATGATACACGGATTCATAAGGACTACTTTTAGCATTTCAGTTTTTTTTTTATTATTATTTCAGAGTTAAGAGTTTAACAGACATGGTGATTATGAACATTATAAGGAAAGAGATAACTCTCTAACTATTCAGATTCTTATTTCTTCTGACAATGTCCAAAAGTGTTTTAGATGCCTCACAGATTTTTCTTTTTTCTTTTTTTAATGAACTTTCATTTCTGTTACGGTGTCATTTATAGTATAGTATTTCTCAAATTAAAGTATACCGTGGAAATTCTTCCTTTGTTATTTAATTTAATGAAATATGAGATATCATAATGTTTGAAAATTGAAAGAAATTTGATCAAAATAAACATGTATTATATTTATTTAACTTTTTATTTAGATCATTAAAATTAATAATTCATACTTACATGATTGTCATAGTTTCAAATTTAAAATCTGGATCAGAGACATAACATCTTATGTAGTAAAAATAAATGAAGGCATTGTAAAAAGACATTTTTCATTTGATCTTCCAATAACAAAAAAAGTTTTTCATTTAATTAAATTCTAATTTAAAACATAAATAATAAAAATTGTAATAAAAATCAATGCCAGTGACATAAAAGCACCTGAAGAACCACCCAACAAATTTGTAAAATCATGAGGGTGAGTAAATAATGACAGCGATGTTCATTTTTTGGTGAACTGTTGCTTTAACATTTTATTTGTAATCTCATTTTAGCTGTTTCCAGCAAACAGATGTCATGTTGGACTGTGTCTATGAATTTCACGATAGCAATAAACCGAAGCACCAGGTGAGAAAGATTGTGGCAGCTTTCCAACTGTGAAAGAAACAGACTGTGAAGCTTTCCGCTGGAATCCAAGTTATTCTGGCAGCGGGGCCAAATCTTTTGGTCGCTCTACCTACAGCAAAGCTGAGGCTTTGAATTGTCAGTTACACCACTGCATTCGCAGAACACCTGTCTAATACACCAGACCTCAGAGGCTTAGAATCATATATCCATCAAATCTGAAAATTCAATCAGCGCCCAAGGTCGACCATCCTCCAGATGCCTGACATTCAGTGTCGAACCCAGCACGAGACAGAAATAACAAAATATGTTTTCACAAAATACTTGATTTAGAATAGCAGAGATTAGCCCTAAGCCATGGGTAGAGATGGGAAATGGCAATAATGAAACATGACATGGCAAAGCCTGCAGGCAGGGATTGTGTTCTGAAGGTTATGTCACCCTCAGCGCTTCTCCGTAGGAAAAGCAGAAAAAGGTTAGCTAATCTCATTGAGAGAGAGATGAATGTGCTATCGGGATGAGTGGTGAATGCATGTAAATGACACCAGAGCTTCAGATCAGGTAATACGGATGCTCGCTCTGGGCTGAGAATATGTGCTGCAAAGCTATAAATTATCTGATAGACTCGTGGCTATGGAGGGAACGTGCAAAATCAACAATTTTTCCATCCGTGATGGTCCTGCACAGGCGGTGTCTGTGTTCCTGTGGGTTCACAGGCTGTTGTGTGAGCATGACAAACAGGGATGTTGGATCCATAATTGAAGATGCAGTCAGGAGATGACCAGAATTTATGTGCACTCAAGTAGGCTGATTTAGCCCTTGACTCACACTGTATCAACAGTGATACAAGTCAGTCTACACCGGTGTTGTTTCTGATGCTTCCAAATTTTCTCCTAGATTGGAAAGTAGTTAGTCAGGTTTCTCTTTTCTTCCCCGACTTGTCAGGTTCAATTGAGAAATCTGATGTATAAATGTATCTGTTGGCTGGATAGTTCTCTGAATGCTACTAAATGTTGCTGTCAAATCCTAGGAGTGAACCAGTCACTAATGTGGAAACATTGGTATACACTCTTAAAAATAAAGGTGCTTAAAAGGATCTTCACAGCGATGCCACAGAAGAACCATTTTTGGTTTGACATTGTAGCAAAAAAAGAAGACCAGAATGGATACAATTTAGGACATGTATAAAATGAGTGAGTATGATCTGCTGGGGATAGCGAACATCTATTGCACGTATCATCTTCTGTTAAAGAAAGTTTCTTCAGCTTTGCCTTGGTGAAATGAATTCTGTGAGCAACTTTGAACAGAATAAGATTCAAACGAGCACAAATACAGACAGAGTTAATTTTAGCTAGAGCATTATTCCACAACTCTTCATCAAGATCCAGTCCTAGCTCCCTCTCCCAGGTTTCCTTGAGTGCTAAAAGAGGAGGGAACTGTGAGGAGCGCAACAGGCCATAAATTGAGGAAATATGGATGTGTGATTTCGAAAGTGACATTATAACTTCAATTAAAGTTTCCTTTGGCTGGTGAGGGAAGGTGGCAAAATGTGCTTTAGCAAAGTCACGTAATTGAAAATAGCAAAATAAATTGAATTTGGAAATTTCGAATCTACTCAGAAACTCATTGAATGTCACAAATGTGTGATCGGAAAACAAATCCTGAAACGATACCAAACCCTGCTCCCTGAGCTGTGCAAAAGTTGAATCCAAAGCCGAAGGTGTAAAAAGGTGATTACCACAAATCGGCATATAAATGGATAAAGTATTTAATTTAAAGTGGTGACGAAACTGTTTCCAGATTTTATGAATTTGAACTTTGAACTGAACAAGATTCAAACGAGCACAAATACAGACAGAGTTAATTTTAGCTAGAGCATTATTCCACAACTCTTCATCAAGATCCAGTCCTAGCTCCCTCTCCCAGGTTTCCTTGAGTGCTAAAAGAGGAGGGAACTGTGAGGAGCGCAACAGGCCATAAATTGAGGAAATATGGATGTGTGATTTCGAAAGTGACATTATAACTTCAATTAAAGTTTCCTTTGGCTGGTGAGGGAAGGTGGCAAAATGTGCTTTAGCAAAGTCATGTAATTGAAAATAGCGAAATAAATTAGATTTGGAGATTTTTAATATACTCAGCAAATCATTGAATGTCACAAATGTGTGATCGGAAAACAAATCCTGAAACGATACCAAACCCTTCTCCCTGAGCTGTGCAAAAGTTGAATCCAAAGCCGAAGGTGTAAAAAGGTGATTACCACAAATTGGCATATAAATGGATAAAGTATTTAATTTCAAGTGGTGACGAAACTGTTTCCAGATTTTAAGCGAAGAAAGTACAATCGGGTTAGTGGTGTATTTAGAGAGGCGCCGCAAGTTGGGATCAAAAACTAATGCTGGTAACGAGGATGATGTGCAGGAGCTAGCTTCTATCATACACCAATGTAACAACACTATTATAAAGAGGAAAATGTTAGGACCACTGTAATTACTGCCATTCATTCAGCAGCAAGGATTTAGCTGGAGGACAATAGTAGATCAAATACACACACACAACATGTCTAAGCCTGCTACACACAATAGTCTTAAACAATAAACAAAATTAGCACAGCATTAACAAAACATTTATGTATTATCATTGTCTACAAAGTTCGTAGGCGGTCTGTCATTAAAATGTTCCAGGTCATTAAAAGTCTATAATTAGTGTCCATGTAGAAGGTACAGCAAGGAAAGCAAAACATTTGTTAATGCCACAGCACGTTGACTTGTCACAGCTTGAAAATGAGCTCGGGTGGCTAAAAATTACAGTGTCATTATTTTGTCATCAAAATACAGAAACCACGTCCTTACATTTTTCATGAACGAACAATTTTGATGACAAGCATAAAGCTTAACCTGACTAATGTGGATTCCTATTATTTAGAGATTATAATTGGAATCCAGCTCTACTGTTTATTTATATTCATTTCTTCGCATTGAACAAAATGCACATGGTCTCAGTTTCTCAACGTTGTTTATTCATTTATTTATTTGAGAAAATTATACCAATATTCAGAAACAATATATTGACTTAAATCACTTTTTGTCTATATTAACTGCTAAATTAAAAGTCTTTGAATTATTTTCATTTACACTCTAAAAAATGCTGGGTTAAATACAACCCAGTGCATTTAAAGTGGTGACGAAACTGTTTCCAGATTTTAAGCGAAGAAAGTACAATCGGGTTAGTGGTGTATTTAGAGAGGCGCCGCAAGTTGGGATCAAAAACTAATGCTGGTAATGAGGATGATATGCAGGAGCTAGCTTCTATCATACACCAATGTAACAACACTATTATAAAGAGGAAAATGTTAGGACCACTGTAATTACTGCCATTCATTCAGCAGCAAGGATTTAGCTGGAGGACAATAGTAGATCAAATGAGAGAAAGTCTATACAAAGCCACTCTGAAACATTTGTTCTCCTATATAATTCCCTCTGCCCAGTGATCCAAAAATTACCACCCAAGTCTAAATCAAATCCTGCATTATTATTAAAGGAACAGGAAAATTGCTCCAGATCATCAACAAATGGCTTCCACCAGCATTCTATAT
>NW_015542356.1:2605279-2613148 GCF_001515605.1 Sinocyclocheilus anshuiensis | reverse complement strand
TTGTCCCTATTTTACCCAGCACTGGGTTGTATTTAACCCAGCATTTTTTAGAGTGTAGGCTAATTTTACTGCAGAAATATTTATATATGCGATTACCTACAACTATACATCAGTTAGTTGCCATATAGTATAATTAATTCAAATATAATTTTTAATTTATAAATTTTTCTTCATCTGTATGGCTTAATATTGGATGTACAGCCCTCATTGCCAAAGGGTGACATTTGCATAGAATGAAGAAAGAGAATAAAGCTGCTCTTTTCTTGAATGGGTTGCATTTTCTTATATTCACTCTCAACAAAGATTGCTTTCAGATTTAGATGTTTAATATACGCATGTCAAAAGAATCCAGGAAAATAGGCTGAAATCTGCAAAGAAATTCAATACTGTAACTAACAGCACACAATGGATGCACACAGCATAAAAATTTAAAGCAATTTTCGAAATGAAATTTAAAATAATGTGAACTCTTTGTGGATGTGGTGACATGACAGCTTAAGTGCAGAAACATGTACGGATCATATGCTGTATTGTTTTATGCCTCATAAATACTTCATTTTGTATGTTCTATAATTGAGTGTTCGAGGTGTTTACTTACTTTTAACTTAAAATGAAAAGGTTGTGACATCAGTAAAGAGACGTGCTGAATTATTATTTAGAATGCAAAAGTCTGTTGCCCACTGTGAGCAGGATCAGCATACAGTATTACAATATATGCAAAATGTATTTGATCATGTTTACATTATATATAATACAACTATATATGCATGTTTTATTCTTTTAAACTGTCTTTTGAAGTTTTGAAATTGACTTTAATCTTATCAAAATTTGATGCAGCACATCATCACAAAACACTGTATTTTGCTATCTACCAAATGCAACAGTAAAGCTTTAAAAATAAGTTTCATTTAAGAATGCATATTTATTGATCCAGTATTACCTCGCATAGGGTTCTAAACTGGTTGGCTCCTTCATCTCAGCCACAGTCTTGTAATTGTGTTATCATGGAGTGCTATTGATTGTCTTTTAACCTAAAGTGCATGTACAGTCACAAATTGATATTGCTGCCCTTACATTAGGACTATTCAAAGACTGAATGGTTGTGCTTGTAACAGTAATGATAGAGGTAGTTACCGCTCTTAAATAATGTTTCCATCATACTTAGGAGCTCTACTACTTAACTGCTGTCTCCTCCACATTATGAACTCGAGTCATTCTGGTTCAATGTTCATAGGATACGGTCTTTCCTGAGGCCAATAACCTGATAAGAGCAAGGTCTTTATCTGATTGTAAGTTTTAAGTTGTTCCATAACTTTAAAATTAGATTAAAAAAAGAAGAAGCCACTTCTACTGTTGTTTTGCTTTGTTTCACTAGCAAAAAGTACCATGCCCTTTTTGTACCATACCTTTTAATATTTTGGAGATGCATAATAGTAATGAAATGGAAGATGAAAGATTCCCAACCAGGGGTACACATACCTGAAAGGATTTTGGTTTTGCTGTGTTAAACCAACAAAATAGCTAGTATGACTTAAAGGGACAGTTCAGGCAAAAATGAAAATCCTGGCATCAGTTACTGTGTTCCAAACCTGGATGACGTTCTTCTGTGGAACATAAAAGAAGATATTTTGAGAAATGGCTTAGTGTTCCTTGGTCATAGAAAGGAATCGTAACCGAAACTGTTTGGCAACCAACATTGTTCAAAATGTATGTTTCACAGAAGATAGTAAGTCAAGAAACAATGTAAGAGGGAGTACATGATGGTTGAACTGTCCCTTTAGGGTGAAAGTATTATTATGTCTCTCTGTAAATGATTTATTGTGACCGGCTTAACTATTTTTTACTAAATAAATAAATACTGTAACAGTGTCTGATTTAGTGGTAGGAATTTTTTTAGTAATTCAGTGATTGGCTACAAGTTACAAGTGTCGTTGTTATGTGTAACTGTCTTTATGAGTAAGTCATTGAATGATTCATTCAACAGATTCTTTCAGAAATGCAAAATCAGAATGGTGCTGCTCAGAGACAAGAAACAGTTCTGCTGTGGCTTCATTTGGAACTATCTGAATGAATGAATGAATTAATTAATTAATTGCTTAATTATGCATATTTGTATGACTGGGACAACTTTTTCTTCTAAATATTGAGACGAGTGGCTGCCTCCCCCCTAATTATCATCATCACCCCGTCCCTTAAACGCCACCCTTCACCAGGCTCCTGACAGGAGAGGATGCGTGAGAGAGGAGGGGCGCAGAAACAAGTCTGGTGTGCTTGTGGCTGAACTGAATGGAGCCTCGTCACCGCCGCTGTTAAATGCCGAGCGTGCCTCTCCTCGGGAGACCGGTCTCTTCCCCCGTGCACCAGCTTTGGTGTCCTCGTGGGTCCAGGAAAGGAGAGTAGAGGGATCCCGTGGTCCGGACGAGAACCGCACCCATTATACGGCTGATGGGCCAGGATGCCGGGCCGTTTATCCCTGCGGAGTGCCGTGGGCCAAGCAGTACGAAGCCGCTAGAAGAAGCCGCCGCCCCTTCGCGCCCCGGACCAAAGTGGGGAGTGTGTGCGGCCGCTGGACTCCGCCCCTTTCCTGGACCCCTCCTTCCTGAGCATGACAAGGACACCAATCCCCTGTTTATTTTGGACACTTTATGTTAATTTTGTGTTTAATAAAAGTCTCTCCGAGGCCTGATGCCACACCCACTGTGTCTGTCGTTTGCTCCTCCCGCCACGTATATGTTGTATTACATAAGCATTAAAGGGGTGGTTCATTGCGATTTCACTTTTTTAACGTTAGTTAGTGTGTAATGTTGCTGTTTGAACATAAACAATATCTGCAAAGTTACGAAGCTGAAAGTTCAATGCAAACGGAGATATAGACTTTTAAAATTCTAGCAGTTTAATGCCTACAAAAATGGCTGGTAGGGACTACAACAAGTTACTTCCTGGGTTCATGACGTAACAAACCCAGATAAACCCCGCTCTCGGGAAAAGGCAGCAAAGTGGGCGAGGCCAAGCGCTGCTTTAGAGAAGAGGAAGAGAAAACTAGAGGTGCACGTAAAAATCTATTCATATATGAATCGCGATTCTATCTTCTAACGATTCTAATGGATTCACAAGTTTCAAAATCAATGTTCTAAAGCAGCGGTTCTCAATACTGTTCCTCGCATTCCCTGCTCTGCACACGCTCTGCATCTCTCTCTCTCTCTCTATCTCTCTTTCATTCAGCTCAGCTATAACAATGAACTGTTCCAATTATACACTTATTTTCACATAGCTATGAGAAGCGTTAAACGTTAGAAAGCGTTAAATGTTTACAATACAACCTGAAGCACATGCCGCTGAGGACTGCACCCCATAAACACAATCAATCCTAGAAAAAAAACAGTGAACCACCCCTTTAAATGCTATGGTTATAAAATATAAAATGGAAGAGAGAAGATAGGGTTAGGAGTGAAGGGGTTTTGTGGTGCTTATGGTGTAGTAACAAAAAAAAAGGTTTATTCAAATACCACCTTTGCTTTTTATTATGTTCACACAGCAAAGGCTGCTTATATTACTATTTAAGGCCAAAGGGGGAAGTCGTGGCCTAATGGTTAGAGAGTCGGACTCATAACCCAAAGGTTGTGGGTTCGAGTCTCGTACCGGCAGGGATTGTAGGTGGGGGGAGTGAATGTACAGTGCTCTCTCCCACCTTCAATACCACGACTGAGGTGCCCTTGAGCAAGGCACCGAACCCCCAACTGCTCCCCGGGCGCCGCAGCATAAATGGCTGCCCACTGCTCCGGGTGTGTGTTCACGGTTTGTGTGTGTTCACTGCTGTGTGTGTGCACTTTGGATGGGTAAATGCAGAGCACTAATTCCGAGTATGGGTCACCATACTTGGCCACATGTCACTTCACAAAGTATACTTCGCCGTCCGCGTCCGCGCACTGTCCGCATTACGTCATTTTCGTCATCAAGGGCCTGTTTACACCTGGTGACTTCATGCGTTTTGTCTGATCGAATAGCTATCCGATCGTGAAAAGGCCAGGTGTAAATGCCCTCCGAAAGGCATTCGAGACGGATATAAATCCGATCGCTCAAACCACTTCAGGAGGTGGTCTGGGCCGCATTCCAGACGAAACTGGACAAGTGTAAATGCATCTGGTTGTTGAAACCACATATGTAAATTTTACTCCTCCCAAAATGATAAAATAATAAACATGTGAGAGCGAGATATAGGCTATATGACATTATAGTCAGATATGACTGTGCTAATGCAACACACATCGCAGTGGACAAGTAGCTGAGTGTCTCTTCAGCAAGCCGACGTGCAAACCGCCGCAAATGAAATAAAGTAAGACGCAGACGGTCAACACACAATCATCTTCATTAAAAGTAGTAAGACAAACTTATCTTCCCAGTGCTGACGCAGCGCGCTCTCCTATTGCGGTCTTTGATCTTGAAATGAGCTGATAATTAATAAAATGCAGCACTTATCTTTTGATTTCGTTGACGTGAACTCTGTTAAATTTAAATATAGCGTGGGAATTGAAGATCGAATTTATATCCGTTTTGCGACGACACATTTATGTGGCCAAGTGTACAACAAATCCGACAGATATCCGATCAGCGAAAATGCATGAAATGACCAGGTGTAAACAGGCCCCAAGAGGGCTTACGGACAGCCGCGCACCCTGTCTGTGTGTAGACAATTTTTTGAGACCGCACGGACGGTGCGCGTACAACAGCGCATGCGCGAGGTGAACGTTGAGACAGAGTAAGTGGTACTGCGCATGTGTCGAGCTCGTGGCTGTGTGCGAGACTGAACGGAACGCGGAATGTGAAGTATACCCGGGCCTTAGCCTTCTAGTTGCACTCTGATTCCAGCCTCAAAGTGGAGCTCTATTCTGAGACAGGCAACGCGCCACCGTGCCACTGGGACTGCTTCCTGGTGGCCTTTCAAATATGTGATGTGAACAATTAATTACTGAGACAACTCATGATGACATATTTCATTAACATTCAAGGCATTCCCCAGCCTGCCAGTGCAGCCTGAGCTTCACTAAGGCTGGCAGGGGAAGGACACACAGCTGGAGGGAGGCCAAGTCCAAAACCCAAGACAACTGTGTCTCACTTTCTGGAAAAAGAAATTAACAAATACTAAGTCATTTCAAGGTCTATGCACTACAAATTAGACAAACACTCAAACGCTCTGTGGCACAGGTTAGTTATTGTCACACAGGGGTATGTATAACTTCAGACACTTTATAAGGATATAGACTGAGGCTTATTTTATAGGAAGTAAAAAAAAAATCAAAGGCATGTTTAACATCAAAGAAATGTGAAATAAGTAGTTTAACCTTGAAGTAGCCCCAAAAGATACATACTTAATAATGAATGAATATCACTGCATTAGATCACACAAATACCAAAGTAAGTTGTATCCGGAAATAGACGATGAAAAAGCTTTTCTCTGAACTAATTTTCTTGCATTTTTGCAATGACAATGGGTCCCAAAATGATTTTTAGAAAATGGAAGTTAGTTCCTTTAATAAAGTTTCATTCATTCATTCATTCATTTAAAACTTACGATTTAACTGTACTGTACATCTCTCTTTTTTAGGTTTTACATTTAAACTTATTTTTGTGATTTTTTTTTTCTTAAGTGTCCAAATACTCTGTGGAACCACTGTTTAAACACTATTCAGTAGGCCTTATATAAGAACATGAATCTAGAAAGAATCTGAAACTTTCATCACAATTTTTTTTTAGGTGATGTTAGCGTCTTCTCAGCTAGGTAGGGTGTAGGATTCTATGCTAAAACAAGGGATATGTATTCATTATACATGTTGTTTTTTCTAACCAGCATGACACTCGCTTGCTTCACAGACACAGCATGAGTTCATGGATTAACACGAGAGAGTCTTCAATACTTAATTCCCCTTGTAACCATAGTGAGTTCTTCTCCTTAGTTTTCTTCAATGAACAACATCAATCACAGCTGATAAATACGCAGCAAATAAATCATTCTCAGTCATTCTCTCTTCTGCTTTCACTTTTTGGGTGAATATTTGAAAATTAACAATCCCTCACAAAATCGGAAAAATACTGCCTTTGGTTAGTGCCGAGACAGCAGCTTTATGACTCCAACATTATAAATGTCATAAAGGGGTAATAAAAGTTATAGCTGGTTGACAAAACAATGATTCTTCTTCATGTTCAGTAAGCAGATGTTAGTAATTCATGACCTCTGATATCCTGAAAACATCTATTGAAACCTTTGTGCTTGTAACATTGTCCTGACTGTATATTAAGAACTTAAGTATTGAAACTGCCTTAAATGACATTAAAATTGCATGGTAAAGGTCTTATCTCCTTTGAAATGATAGCTATACAGATTTGACTTTGTGCTTCTTGGGAGGTCATGCATTTACTTTTATATTATGGGTTGAGACACCTATTAAAAAATTATTTTTTTCCTAGGGCCAACGATTTAAGAGACTGTTTACACAGGACACGTTCTTGCATCAGCCTGCACATTTTTTTTGTGTGCGTGTGTGTTTGTTTTTTTTCGACGTAAACACAACAGACCAAAGTTTATCATATCCGGCCCTGGACAACCACGCAAAAGAGTATTATTAGTAGTAGTAGTAGGTAAAAATTATGTGTTTTGTTCAATGATATGAAAATAAACCATATATTGGCAATATAATGTCAAATGTTGTGTATTTGTACAACTTACCTCCATATACATGTAGTTCTTTCTTTACTATGTAATTTCTCTGAGGAGCCGCTGTAACATACATGGCATCTGAGAACTAATTCAATATATACACTATCGTTCAAAAGTTTGGGATCAGTAAGATTTTTAATATTTTTTACCGAAGTTTCTTGGTATATATTTTGAAAATATTTACGTTTATACATTTATATATTCATATTCTTATATTTTATATTATATATATATAAATATATTTAGTATATAAACATAACATATTTTTCTTAAATATATACATGCATGTGTTTGTTTTTATATATACATGATAAATATGCAGTATACATATATGAATTTTTATTTTTTTGCTCTATTTGATTTTTGACTCATTGCGGGTTCCCTCTTACCTCAAACTGCAGAATTCCCTTATGCACATTCACACTCTTTAAAAATGCTCTGACTGTTGACACACAAAAATATATAGATAAAAATTTATATATTGTATATATACGTATATATTTAAAATGAATTAAAGACATAAAATTTACCAGGGGCGTAGATTACGCGGGGGACGCGGGGGACGTGTCCCCCCCACTTTTAATATCACGTAAATTCGTCCCCAGCACTTTTGGAAACTGCTTGTTGTGCTGCTTCATGTTTTTTGGAACCTGTGATACTTTTTTCAGGATTCTTTTATGAACATAAAAAAAAAAACAGCATTTATTCAAAATGGAAATCTTGTGTTACAATATACACTACCGTTCAAAAGGTTGGAGTCAGTAAATTTTTTTCTTTCTTTTTTTGGAAAGTAATGAATACGTTTATTCAGCAAGGATGTGTTAATGTCATGATCTGGTTCATGTTCCCCTGTCTTGTGTTTGGACTTTTGTGTTACTTACTGTCTAGCCATTTGTAGTCAACTTGTAGTCCTATTGTTTTATTGGTCGTCTTGATTCCTTTCCCAGGTGTGTCTTGTTACCTTGTTGTCCTGTTTGCATCTCTGTGTATAAATAGCCCAGTGTTTCAGTTAGTCTTTGTCAGTTGTTGTATGTCTGTGATGGTTGCTCCTTGCCCTTGTCTAAGTTCCTTGTTTTACCCATATTGGATTACTTGTTGGTTCCTGAATTCTTATTAAACTCCTGCACATAGATCCTCACCTCTGTTTGCCTCATCTC
>NW_015542356.1:2604250-2604788 GCF_001515605.1 Sinocyclocheilus anshuiensis | reverse complement strand
GTGAGAAACACTGGATTACTTGTTGGTTCCTGAATTATTATTAAACTCCTGCACATAGATCCTCACCTCTGTTTGCCTCATCTCATCTCTGCAACGTTACTTTGTCATTATGTTTATGTTATAATGTTATAATGTTTTCAGAATTGTTGTTGTGTTTTCTGATTTGTTATTCAGTTTTTTTTAGATTTACACTTGTAATTTGTTATTTTGTTTTCAGAATTGTGATTTGTTTTGCACTTCTCGGCCACCGTGGTATATTTATTATGTATATATAAATAGACACACACAGTATATATTTTGAAAATATTTACGTTTATACATTTATATATTCATATTCTTATATTTTATATTATGTATAATATATTTAATATATAAACATAACATATTTTTCTTAAATATATACATGCATATGTTTTTATATAGACATAATAAATATACACAGTATACACACATATATTATCTAAACAAAAATGTTTATTTTAGATGCGATTAATCGCGATTAATCGTTTGACAACACTAAATATATATGTACACTACA
>NW_015542356.1:2604019-2604225 GCF_001515605.1 Sinocyclocheilus anshuiensis | reverse complement strand
ATCTTTTGTAACATTATTAATGTCTTTATCATCACTTTTGATCAATTTAAAGCATCCTTGCTAAATTAAAGTGTTCATTTCTATAATTTCTTTTCAAAAAATAAAATACAAATTATACTGACTCTAATTCGTTTGAATGGTATAGTGTATAATGTTACAAAAGCTTTTTATTTCACATAAATGCTGATCTTTGGATCCTTCTATTC
>NW_015542356.1:2599414-2603802 GCF_001515605.1 Sinocyclocheilus anshuiensis | reverse complement strand
GCACGCTGCATTGAGCAGCCGCGTTCAGTTTTTAATTGTAGTGTCTGTTCTTTTACTGAACTAAATGATTTTAATTACTATAAAAAAATCAAAACGACGGTGGGGGTCGGTGCAGCGGTGGGCAAGTGACGTAACCGGTGTTGCGGCTTAACCAGTCACGTGCATTATTCAATTTTGAATAATTTTGAAATTATTCAAAAGTGCCCCTCTCAGACAAATAGCAATGATATTGTGGTCAAAACAAAATGCATTTGAATTATAATTAACCTGACAATGTGTACAAAACAGTAACTATTTGCTCAAAAGTCTTAAAATTCCTGTTTATTTTTACATATCTGTCAATCTGAGGTGTTGCTATGGGTTGTGTGCGTTTTGCTTGACTGACTGATATTCCACAGTCTGTTCGGAAACCTAGACTCTCAAGCCATATATGGTTCTTTCAGTGAGTGAATAATCAAAGCTAGTGTGTCGATTTAATTAAAACTCCATGTATTATATATTTTAGAATATTACATAATTCATCAATGCCTGTTTGTCATGTGTAATACACCAACCAATCATGATCTGGCACAAGTTCGCATTTCATTGGACAATAATGTGAAGTGGAGCGGTCATTTTACGTTCTTATTTATAAATCAGTTGAAAATTACATGGGGCAGACGAGCTTATTTGTGGAGCGATCTGGATCTGCGGTTTGCCTCATTTTATAAATTAAATTACATCGCTGAGAAAATGGATGCTAAATGACTACAAAAGCACTGCACAAAACCATGCAGTGCCAAAAGTTGCAATAATGGTAATCAGTATTCAATTCACTTATATGTATGTATGATACAGCGGTTGCTATTTCATGAAACTATCATAGTTAATGAAGCCCAAGTGCCATCTACAGGCCTATTATGTGTAGTGTAGGCTGGCGAAATGGTGACGTGAAAGAACTTTATTATATTACCATTTTTTGATAATCATGCAGCGTTATGGAAAGTGTCTTATGCTCATCAAGCCTGCATTTATTTGATAAAAAATACAGAAAAAAATGTAATATTGCGAAATATTATTACAATTTAAAAGAATGCTTTTCTATTTTAATATACTTTAAAATATCATTTATTTCTGTGATGCAACGCTGAATTTTCAGCATACTCCAGTCTTCAGTGCATGATCCTTCAGAAATAATTTTAATATGCTGATTTATAATCAATGTTGGAAACAGTTGTGCTGCTTAAAATTTATTATTTATTTCTTTTTTCTTTTTTTTGGAACCTGTGATACTTTTCTGGGGTTCATTGATAAATAAAAAGTAAAAAAAAAAACAGCATTTATTCAAAATGGAAATCTTGTGTTACAATATACACTACCGTTCAAAAGGTTGGAGTCAGTAAATTTTTTTCTTTCTTTTTTTGGAAAGTAATGAATACGTTTATTCAGCAAGGATGTGTTAATGTCATGATCTGGTTCATGTTCCCCTGTCTTGTGTTTGGACTTTTGTGTTACTTACTGTCTAGCCATTTGTAGTCAACTTGTAGTCCTTTTGTTTTATTGATCGTCTTGATTCCTTTCCCAGGTGTGTCTTGTTACCTTGTTATCCTGTTTGCGTCTCTGTGTATAAATAGCCCAGTGTTTCAGTTAGTCTTTGTCAGTTGTTGTATGTCTGTGATGGTTGCTCCCTGCCCTTGTCTGAGTTCCTTGTTTTACCCATATTGGATTACTTGTTGGTTCCTGAATTCTTATTAAACTCCTGCACATAGATCCTCACCTCTGTTTGCCTCATCTCATCTCTGCAACGTTACTTTGTCATTATGTTTATGTTATAATGTTATAATGTTTTCAGAATTGTTGTTGTGTTTTCTGATTTGTTATTCAGTTTTTTTTAGATTTACACTTGTAATTTGTTATTTTGTTTTCAGAATTGTGATTTGTTTTGCACTTCTCGGCCACCGTGGTATATTTATTATGTATATATAAATAGACACACTAGGTTATATAGATTACAGAAATGTTATTTTGTATATATATATAACATTTCTGTCCCCCTCACTTCTGAAATGATGGCTACGTCCCTGAAATGTACTACATGTTAACTTGTATATTGTACCCAATAGTATGATGCATTTAAGTCCACACATCAACCCGACAAGAAACAATGCTTCT
This sequence comes from Sinocyclocheilus anshuiensis, assembly GCF_001515605.1. Taxonomy (NCBI): domain Eukaryota; kingdom Metazoa; phylum Chordata; class Actinopteri; order Cypriniformes; family Cyprinidae; genus Sinocyclocheilus; species Sinocyclocheilus anshuiensis. Next base: position 2,601,651 of record NW_015542356.1, on the reverse strand, counting down.
AAGCACAGATGGAGAGCTGTAGTTCCAACCACACAAGTTTGCGATGCTGTTTGCGAATGTTTGTTGGAACTTGTTGCTTTCAGGAAACACCAACTCGTTGAACTATGTTGGTAACGAAAGAAGTCACGACCATATTTGAGTGCCTTTGGGAAACACGCCCCAAACTTGTTAAAGGTGTCCTTTTGTAGCAGAGACAATGATAATTGTAATTCATTTAATTATTCAAAATATTATGTAATTAATTCATTTAACATCCCTTTTTTCTTCCTCCACAGATCATTTAATGCGACAATTCCATCTTAATAGAACAGACCCTTGTGAAATTCTTCTTTGTGCACCAAATACCTCAGGCAGACAAATGGTCAAATGTGAACCAAGCCACATCCATCCTGCTCAGGCTTCAGTCAGAAGCAGTTATCTCTATTGCTCAGTGCTTCAGTGACTCCCAGTGACTCAACTCCCAACCTTGAATGACACCCTTTTAAATCTCTCAGTCACTAGACTCTGCAGTACAACAAATGTCCTTTTCCACTGTAGTAACGTGACACATAAAAATCATGAAATATAGTTGAGCATAACGATACTGTAACAGACAATAAACATTTGACAGGGCACAGCCTTGGGTACCTGTTCCGCTGGCCCTCATAAGTTGTTCTGAAGGATGACTGGTAAACAGACAGCCTGTGTTCATCTATAGCTCACGGGTGTGATGTAGAGTGAGAACCTTGGTGATGGACCATATGGACCATATGGACCCCAGCAGGCCTGACACAGATCGTTTATCCCCACCGCGCTCCATATCAAGCTGTGAAATGAAATAAAAATGGCTTTAATTATTCGCTGTGATATCATGATCTTAAGTTCTTTGAAAAAACAAACAAGTGTACCATTTTTCTATAGTACGTCAGTCTTTTATCACTGTGGTAGAATGAGGTCAGACGTGTCTTTTAAAGCCTACTTTCTTTTTTTCCCCTGGAAACTAACAGAACTTTTAGATAGCAAAATATCCAGGCTGACCTTTTCTATACAATCAGTGTGGATAGTAACCGGGACTGTCAAACTTAAAAAAAAAAAAAAAAAATGTATAAGCTTTTTAAAAATTCTAGATAAAACCATATAATAAGAACAAGTAGAATAAGAAGAATAAGTTACTAATAAAAAAAAAAAAAAAAAGATAAAAAAGCTTCATAAAAGTAGTCCATGTGACTATTTGAGCTATATTCTAGATAATCTGAAGTCACATGTTGGCTTTGTGCAATAGACCAACATTTGGAAGGACATAAGTGTGAGTAAAGGATGATAGAACTTCTTTTTTGGTCTAAGTATCCCTTGAATAATAAAATCCAAAAATCAATGCCATAGTCAGGCAGAAGTCACAACCAACATGGGGAAAACAGAGTCCAGCAGCCGAAAACAAGCCAAGAGAAATCAGAGCCAGAATTTCCAAGAGAATAACAAACATTATTGCAATAGAAATGTCAAGATGTGAGGACATGGGCTTTTTAAACATTCAAAACAGGAAATTAGAAAAGTGTGATGGTGATGACTGTCCATTAGCATTCAAGAGATTCTCTCATTCTTCAGAATATCTGCTTTTGTGTTCTGCAGAAGAGGTTTGATGTGAGAGTAAGTAAATGATGACAATTTTCATTTTAGGCTGAACTATTCCTTTCAGAGGAGGACGACCTCGTGTTTGATCTTTCTAGCTGACATTAAATATCACATAATAGTTAACTTTGCCCAGACAATCTGCAAGTGCAATTTTAACCCCTACTTTGTGGGTTTGTTGGTTGTGTAAGCAGTCCTGTCATTTCTTTTGATGGATACCCCACTATGCACTATCCTCTACGACTTCGGTCTTTTGTTCTGCTGAGTGTTTCTGTTCTCAAATGTGCTTCATTTAAACTGTAGGGCTAATGACGAAGTTGAATCAAGCGTACAAAGAAAAGACTTTGAGAGAGAGAATTTTTTTTAAAGTGAATGTATTTATTTTTCTCTCCCAAGAAACACTGAATTGCAGTAAACACAGTAATATATAAAACAAAGGCAAGGCTGGCCACAGAAAGTCCCTCTATTTAGCTCTTTGATTTAAAGGTAACCACTGAAACATCTTTGAAAAATCATAACTGCAAGTTATATAATTTTATCACAATTAACTGTGAATGTGAAGCAACTTCGATGGTGGAAAAGCATATGACCCTTTGAATATATATATATATATATATATATATATATAT
>NW_015542356.1:2582661-2599381 GCF_001515605.1 Sinocyclocheilus anshuiensis | reverse complement strand
ATATATATATTAAAAAAAAATGTTTTTTTATGGAACCTACACATTTACATCTGGCATTAACATGCATTTTCTGAAGACTATATTGTAGATCTTGCTATATATAAAAAAAAAAGCTAGCTAAGCTACACATTATTACACTATTTAAAGCCATTTTTACAGAAACTTGCTAGTTAGACTACAAACTACAAAAAGTAAGATTTTTGCTGGAGTCACTACATTCGATTCATATTCAAACTGATAATGTGGTTTTGATGATTCGGACAAGTTCTATACAAAACAGTATCCATCAGTTTGATGGACTGGTTTTCAATTTTTCCGTCATGCTCTATCATCCGTATCTATTATCAAAATGCATGAATGTCTAATGTAACAATAATAAGCCCTTAGTCTTACCAAGCTCTGCACTGCAGGTTCTTGGCTTTTGCTTTTTATTCTGCTCTCGCAATGTGAAAACGAAAACAGAATCTGCAGCCTTTTCCAATAAACAATAACCCATGAATTATTACTCTGGACTACACTTGGAATCTCTCATTTCTCTCCCTAAATCCTCACCGGTCTGTTTTCACAGGAGCAGAGAAAACTTTATCCTCTCTCCTTTTCTTCACTTTTAATCCCTATTAGCATCCTTTGCTGGAAGGTTTTTAAAGTAAGGAAACGCAACAGACCAGATACCTTATTTGTTAAAAATTGCAGAAAGCTTATTTAAATATGTACTACTGTGCAAAAGTCTTAGGCCATTAATATTTTCAACAACAACAACAAACAAATATTGTGTGTGTCAGTAGGAAATATCAGGTTACATTTCCAACTATTACTTTTGCAATTAATTGTAATAATCCAGTGAGATTTTTGTATGCAGAAGGAGTCTGACAACAGAGATCTGATCTCACCATCATCCAGTCTGTCTGGAATGACATGAAGAAACAGAACAAACTGAGACAGACTAAATCCAGAAGAACTGTGGCAACATCTCCAAGATGCTTAAAGAAACCTTCCTGCAATGTTACCTGCAAACTATGCGCAAGTGAACCTAGGACAAAAGCTGTTTTAAACGCAAAGGATGGTCACACCAAATGTTGATTTGGTTTAGTTAACAGAAGTTAGATACGGATATCTCCAGCTTCACATCGGAGAGCCGGTACACAGCTAAAAGGATTTTGGGAGGTCCTGCTCACTGTGATGAAAGAGTTTGGGATTTCACAGATTAATTCTCTCAACAGAACTGAAACCAACCTCTACTCTCTTTCATTATGGCTAAATTGTACTTGAACAATACCACATGCATCCAACTGATTCTGAGATATTAAAGTTATGTACTGGTAACAAATTATTGTAACTTCCATTATAAGTCATTGACTAACATGTAATGCATGGAACTTCAGTACATTCAAATATAAATAATAATCCAGCGAGATTGTTAAGTGTACCTAGTGTACATAGGACAAAAGTTGTTTTAAACGCAAACAGTGGTCACATCAAATACTGATTTGATTTAGTTAACAGAAGTTAATTGATAAATAAAATCTATTTATGACATTATTTTTGAAAGCATCATAACTTTACAGCATTTTTACACAAATGCCTAAAACTTTTCACACTAATGTATCTTAGCAGGAAGGTTTAAAGCGTCTTAGCTTGCCATAGTTCTTCTGGATTTAGTCTGTCTCAGTTTTTCATCTCAGATGATGGTGAGATCAGATTTCTGTTGTCAGACAGAAAAATCTCACTGGATTATTACAATTAATGGCAAAAGGAATGCTTGGAAATGTAAACTGAAATTTCCTATTGACACACTACAGCAAAAGATAGAAATAACTGACTTAAAGTTTAACTGACCTAAACTTTTTTTTAGGCGGTGGTGGTGAAAATACTAATGGCTTAAGACTTTTGCACAGTAATGTGTATATATGTACACAAATGTATAATTCTTTAAATGACAGACAATTTTTGGTTAATGTAATTTGTAAGCCCTTAGAATCCATGCATTCATTTTTTTTCTTGTCTTACTTTCTCATGATTTAAATCTCAAGATAAAGGTCTTCTCATGATAGAGTTTTCTCTTTTGTCATGATGTCCTTTTAAAAGATGATTTTAAAAGTTAATAAGCCTTAATGATGAATTTGTTTGTTACAAACATGCAGCTTTTCATTACACTTGTTAATTGATGGGCTGGAGTCCTATGGATTACTTGTGGATTATTGTGATGTTTTTATCATCTGTTTGGACTCTCATTCTGACGGCACCCATTCACTGGAGAGTATCCACTGGCGAGCATAGGATGTAAGACAACATTTTTCAAAATCTGTTCTGATGAAAAAACTAAATCATCTGCGTCTTGGATGGCCTGAGAATGCATTTTCAGCAAATGTTCATTTTTGGGTGAACTATTCCTTTAAGTCTTGACTATTGTTCTGTCTAAATCACCAGGAAAAGAAGACAGGAAAAAAAAGATAAAATATGGAATCTGGGATTCTGGGATTCTGCACTCATGTAATATGTACTGTACAGCTAAAAAATATCCAGTTACTGGATACAGAAATCACTGCATCTAACTCTGAAAACAAATCTCTGAATAAAGCAGTATATGGGATTTCTAGGAAACAATCCCTCAAAATAAATGGAAGGGAATGTATGAGGTACCACCGAGGGGCATAAAACTTTAAACCTGTGCATCTGAGAGACCTCTGTGTGTAGCAATGATTGTGTCTGCAGCAGCGGAGGAAATCACCTCTCTCACAGAAAGTCCCTGCACCCTCAACAGAGCCCATACAAACAAACATCCACAGCTGTGAAAACATAGCTATATATCTGATCTAGAAGATCTTTTGACTTCTTTTGTCATGATTACCAGGTGCTAGAAATGCACCGCTGTGCAAAGTATCTGTGAAGTCAACGCTATAAATGCATCATTCATTCATTCATTAATTCATTCATTCTAACATTTCCTGCCTTTCGGATTAACCAAGTGCATCCTCAGGGTGCATCTCAAAAGTGCAGTGTTGCATCTTCTCTCTCGGCCCCACAGCATGGAGAAAATAAGAGGCTGAGTGTAGGAACAGAGAAGAGGTTTTGAAGGGAATGAGTGTGGAGCTGTGTCGTCAGTCTTTATTAGCGGTACGCTAACGCTTCTGCACCCTGTCGGCTTTCATTACCATGACTCATTAGCTCGCACCAGGGTCATGAAAGCCAGGCAACTAGAAGGGGGGATGGAAGGACTTAGGAGGGAAGTTAGCTTTGTCACTTTGGACATTTATTGACCTGTTTTCAAAGTGGGAAATAAGAAGAGAAGGAGAACGGGATGCCCCTCAGAGAAGAGGAGAAGCTCGTAGAGATGAGCTGTTGGACCCTCAAACTGAAAAATGACTTATTCTGTTAGCAGCTGCTGTAATGCACTGTAGCTGAGGCTTTAGGCTCGACTTTCAGAAAAGTGAGAAACACAGCATTTTACTTCAGCTGGACTAGCTGAACATTTCACTCAGTTGTACATTACAGGCAGGGACTCATATGTGTTTTTTTATAGAGGGAAAAATCTACACTACACTCTATCAGCACTGGGTTGTATTTAACCCAGCATTTTTTAGATTGATGGACTGGTTTTCAATTTTTCCGTCATGCTCTATCATCCGTATCTATTATCAAAATGCATGAATGTCTAATGTAACAATAATAAGCCCTTAGTCTTACCAAGCTCTGCACTGCAGGTTCTTGGCTTTTGCTTTTTATTCTGCTCTCGCAATGTGAAAACGAAAACAGAATCTGCAGCCTTTTCCAATAAACAATAACCCATGAATTATTACTCTGGACTACACTTGGAATCTCTCATTTCTCTCCCTAAATCCTCACCGGTCTGTTTTCACAGGAGCAGAGAAAACTTTATCCTCTCTCCTTTTCTTCACTTTTAATCCCTATTAGCATCCTTTGCTGGAAGGTTTTTAAAGTAAGGAAACGCAACAGACCAGATACCTTATTTGTTAAAAATTGCAGAAAGCTTATTTAAATATGTACTACTGTGCAAAAGTCTTAGGCCATTAATATTTTCAACAACAACAACAAACAAATATTGTGTGTGTCAGTAGGAAATATCAGGTTACATTTCCAACTATTACTTTTGCAATTAATTGTAATAATCCAGTGAGATTTTTGTATGCAGAAGGAGTCTGACAACAGAGATCTGATCTCACCATCATCCAGTCTGTCTGGAATGACATGAAGAAACAGAACAAACTGAGACAGACTAAATCCAGAAGAACTGTGGCAACATCTCCAAGATGCTTAAAGAAACCTTCCTGCAATGTTACCTGCAAACTATGCGCAAGTGAACCTAGGACAAAAGCTGTTTTAAACGCAAAGGATGGTCACACCAAATGTTGATTTGGTTTAGTTAACAGAAGTTAATTGATAAATAAAATCTATTTATGACATTATTTTTGAAAGCATCATAACTTTACAGCATTTTTACACAAATGCCTAAAACTTTTCACACTAATGTATCTTAGCAGGAAGGTTTAAAGCGTCTTAGCTTGCCATAGTTCTTCTGGATTTAGTCTGTCTCAGTTTTTCATCTCAGATGATGGTGAGATCAGATTTCTGTTGTCAGACAGAAAAATCTCACTGGATTATTACAATTAATGGCAAAAGGAATGCTTGGAAATGTAAACTGAAATTTCCTATTGACACACTACAGCAAAAGATAGAAATAACTGACTTAAAGTTTAACTGACCTAAACTTTTTTTTAGGCGGTGGTGGTGAAAATACTAATGGCTTAAGACTTTTGCACAGTAATGTGTATATATGTACACAAATGTATAATTCTTTAAATGACAGACAATTTTTGGTTAATGTAATTTGTAAGCCCTTAGAATCCATGCATTCATTTTTTTTCTTGTCTTACTTTCTCATGATTTAAATCTCAAGATAAAGGTCTTCTCATGATAGAGTTTTCTCTTTTGTCATGATGTCCTTTTAAAAGATGATTTTAAAAGTTAATAAGCCTTAATGATGAATTTGTTTGTTACAAACATGCAGCTTTTCATTACACTTGTTAATTGATGGGCTGGAGTCCTATGGATTACTTGTGGATTATTGTGATGTTTTTATCATCTGTTTGGACTCTCATTCTGACGGCACCCATTCACTGGAGAGTATCCACTGGCGAGCATAGGATGTAAGACAACATTTTTCAAAATCTGTTCTGATGAAAAAACTAAATCATCTGCGTCTTGGATGGCCTGAGAATGCATTTTCAGCAAATGTTCATTTTTGGGTGAACTATTCCTTTAAGTCTTGACTATTGTTCTGTCTAAATCACCAGGAAAAGAAGACAGGAAAAAAAAGATAAAATATGGAATCTGGGATTCTGGGATTCTGCACTCATGTAATATGTACTGTACAGCTAAAAAATATCCAGTTACTGGATACAGAAATCACTGCATCTAACTCTGAAAACAAATCTCTGAATAAAGCAGTATATGGGATTTCTAGGAAACAATCCCTCAAAATAAATGGAAGGGAATGTATGAGGTACCACCGAGGGGCATAAAACTTTAAACCTGTGCATCTGAGAGACCTCTGTGTGTAGCAATGATTGTGTCTGCAGCAGCGGAGGAAATCACCTCTCTCACAGAAAGTCCCTGCACCCTCAACAGAGCCCATACAAACAAACATCCACAGCTGTGAAAACATAGCTATATATCTGATCTAGAAGATCTTTTGACTTCTTTTGTCATGATTACCAGGTGCTAGAAATGCACCGCTGTGCAAAGTATCTGTGAAGTCAACGCTATAAATGCATCATTCATTCATTCATTAATTCATTCATTCTAACATTTCCTGCCTTTCGGATTAACCAAGTGCATCCTCAGGGTGCATCTCAAAAGTGCAGTGTTGCATCTTCTCTCTCGGCCCCACAGCATGGAGAAAATAAGAGGCTGAGTGTAGGAACAGAGAAGAGGTTTTGAAGGGAATGAGTGTGGAGCTGTGTCGTCAGTCTTTATTAGCGGTACGCTAACGCTTCTGCACCCTGTCGGCTTTCATTACCATGACTCATTAGCTCGCACCAGGGTCATGAAAGCCAGGCAACTAGAAGGGGGGATGGAAGGACTTAGGAGGGAAGTTAGCTTTGTCACTTTGGACATTTATTGACCTGTTTTCAAAGTGGGAAATAAGAAGAGAAGGAGAACGGGATGCCCCTCAGAGAAGAGGAGAAGCTCGTAGAGATGAGCTGTTGGACCCTCAAACTGAAAAATGACTTATTCTGTTAGCAGCTGCTGTAATGCACTGTAGCTGAGGCTTTAGGCTCGACTTTCAGAAAAGTGAGAAACACAGCATTTTACTTCAGCTGGACTAGCTGAACATTTCACTCAGTTGTACATTACAGGCAGGGACTCATATGTGTTTTTTTATAGAGGGAAAAATCTACACTACACTCTATCAGCACTGGGTTGTATTTAACCCAGCATTTTTTAGAGTGTACCTTTTAGAGTTAGTATGATTTATGTTTTTGAAAAAAAGTCTGTTATGGTCACCAAGGCTGCATTTATTTTATTAATAATGCAGTGAAAATAGTCATATTGTGCAATATTATTACAATTTGAAATAACTGTTTCCTATTTTAATATAATTTCAATCTCAATTTATTTTAGTGATGCAAAGATGGATTTTCAGAAGTCATTACTTCAGGCTTCAGTGTCACATTATTCTAATGTTGATTTGGCGCTCAAGAAACATTTGTTATTATCAATGTTGGTAACAGATGTTTTTGTGCTTAATATTTTTGTGCAAAGTATTTTTTATAATTCTTTGATGAATAGAAAGTTCAAAAGAACAGTTTTTTAAAATAGAAATCTAGTTTTAACATTATACATTTCTTTACTGTTAATTTAGATGAATTTAATAAGTCCTTGCTGAATAAAAGTATTAATTTAAAGGAATAAATACTACTAATCCCACCTTTGAACGGAAGTGTATGTAACCTACAAATATAAATTTGACAGATTACATCATTTAAAATTTTAAGGTTTACCCTAAACTGAGAAGTTGTATTCCTCAGGTTGACGACACTGGAGGCTTTTTTATTATTATTAGGGTCATTTAGATTAATGAAGAAGTGAGAAATGCAATAACATGAACATCAAAAAAGCTAGAAATAATTAGTTTAAACAAATCTATGAATAAAATGCATTGAATCAGTGATCAAACTGATTACCTTAGACAAAAATTCCAAAGACAAAGACTTTCCAACATCAAATATGACAGTAAGGACATTTTAAGAGAGTGTTTCAATATTGCCTTCAGCTTTTTCGAATGCAAAGACATATGCTCAGTTCAGCATGACATACAGAAAACAGTCATGTTCTGTCATGCTGTACAGCTACTGTACTTATTGGAATAAGTAGCTTGTTACTGTAAAAAAAATAAACTAGAAAGCAGCTGAGCAACTGCCACACTACTGAAAAATGTAAAGAAAAATAATTTAATTAATCTCTCAGCTGCATCTCGCAGACTTCATGTAGAGTACGATGTAGTAGCATGTGTGTGAGAATTTACGTGTTTGGCACAACAACGAGAAGTTTCACGATGCCAATTTGCACTTACGTGTCATACATGTTTGCAATGCTCTTACTTGCCACTCAAGTTTTCTTTCCTCTGCATAACAGACGGTTCTCTCTGTCATGCTCAGCCCTTAATGACTAGCTGGTCTTGTCAGATTTACAGTACAGCATTTCTAAAATGGATCTTGGTTGGCTATATGATTAAGTGGGCAGAGGTAGTCTGTGCTGAGGGAAGAAAATCAGCAATCTACCAGCAATGCCAATCATTTGAGAATTAACATTTTGAGTCGGTTCTTTCTATTCCGTGCATTGGACAAACAGGTTTGCAAAACAGTCTGAATTGATTTGCATTCATTCAGATTGCTCTCTCACTAAATCGGTTTCTCAGTCAGTAAAACAGACAGTATCGCCTACTGGAATAAATTATCATCGAAACAGATTTGGAGAAATTGGATCCTCTGCAGTGAATGGGTGCAATCAGAATGAGTCAAAACAGCTGATAAAATCATCACAATAATCCACAAGTAATCCACACATCTCCAGTCCATCGATTAATGCTTTGTGTTTATCAAAGACATTTTAAATTCAACCCAATTCTTCCAGCTAAATCAGCTGTTTGAGCTCTCATTCTGATGGCACCCATTCACTGCAAAGGATCATTGTTGAGCAGGTGATGTAATGCTACATTTCTCCAACTCTTTTCCAATGTAGAAACAAACTCATCTACATTTTTGGGTGAACTATTCCTTTAAGAACACAGAGAACAAATATAATTGAATGGATATTCAAATACAAACAAATGGCTACTTTTTGGGAGGTAACATTCAGGTAAAATTCAGCTCCTGCTAATGTATGTCATGATATGAATAAGCGACTACTCGCTATATGAATTGTCTAGAAACATCTTAGTTCTGCTCAGATGTACCGTTGCTCTCACTGATCATTTGAAGAGAAAAGTCTTAAAGTTGCAGAAAGTGATTTCTGAGAAACGCTGGTGAAAATGGATCGGACCAAGCACACAAAACACACTTCTAGCCAATCGCCAGTAAGGGGCGTGTCCACTCATGATGGGGGGGGGGTTGCGTATGTTGCACATATCAAATATGCATTTGTCAGAAGTCGCTTACTGCACCTTTAAGTCTTACAGAAATAAATAATAGTTACATGAATGCTAGACATACTCAAGAAAATTACAACTTCTCTTAGAGTTGAATGAACATGAACATATACTGAATTATTGAACTTTTAGTGTTGTTTATTCAAGAAATTTTGTATTTCCACCCCTTGTATTTCCTGCTGTTAGTGTCTACATACAATAGAATACATTTGCCAAGCCTGTTTTAGCATGCAAAATACAGTTGCATTCACATCAAATTCAGAGTGACAACTGCATTCTGCTTTAATTCAGCTAAAGTGTCTTGTTTTTTTTTTAAGATGGTTATTCAGAACATTTTATGTAAACTACAAAGTGTCCACGTATGAATAATGCAGTAATCATGTGATTCAAATCTATTAAGTCCTTGGACAATAGTCTATATTGTGGTTTGGCAGTGTAAGCTGAGACGCCCATTATCAAGAGAGTCGTTCTTGACTCATCATTTTGGACCTGCAACAACATTGATGTTTTGTATCTCTGAACCTGTGACAGGTCAAGAGTTCTGCTTTCCGCTGACTGAAAGATGCGAATGTTTCTGTTGATGTCAAGTCAAGTCCAAGTCAATGTCAAGTCCTGTCATGCCGTCAAGGTAAATGAATATCCACTCATCCAACACTACTCAAATTTAAAATCTATTACAGTTCAGGGCACTGCTGGTCAGAGTTCGAATGATACCGAAGCTGATTCACGGCATTCGTGTGGCAGAACACCGCTCTTTAACCCAGGTTTTACCAAGCATTGGTTATTGTTTTCTATTCTTACATTATCAGTAAAATGATCATATGTATCTTTAGGAACAGTTACATGATCAACATATTTTTCCTTACAGTTAGCAACATGTCATATATTGGGGCTTTGGTTTACTGTGGTGGGAAACAATCCCATTAGACTGAATTTATTTATTTGCCCTTCAATCAGATCTGTACAGAGCTGTATGGCGGAAAGCTTTGTAAGTAGCTTTGACTGGAAGGTCTTAGCCCCGCTCTGGCAATTCTCTAGTAATTCGAACACTGCTGTGGGATATAAAATATTTACCTTTTCCATTAGTGTTTTTTGAGTCTTCGTTTGGCCCCCTGGTAATGAAAGCAGAAAAGTTTATGAAATAATAATAGTGAATATTTTTGAGTCTCTTGACAGGCAGACTTAAACAAAAACAAGTTTTTTTGCTGTCACAGTCACTGTTTGTTCTGTAGGATTCCCTTCAGGAGTTTCATTTGAAGGAAAATCAAATGTAACTGAGCAAAGCTGTTTTGTCAATTACAGCTTGTAAGCTGTCACAACAGACTAAAGAATAAAATGTCTCTTTTCCCTTGAGCAGGAAACCTGGCATTTTTCAGACAAGTTAGCGTTCTTGTAGTGTTTCACACAGCCACACAGCAACTTGTAGCATAAAGTTGGGTGTGTTATGCTTCGGTTCTCTTGGCTATTTTGGTCCAGACATTTCGGTTCCAAAATGTTATGCTCCTATTACAAGAAGAACCAGGTATGCTTAGGAATTTTGTCCTTTTTAAGGCGGCATCTTGTGACATCGCATCCTGTTTTTGGTTTGTTTAGATGTCGTTGGTCCAGTATTATTCTTATATCAGTTGAACTGCACCAGAATTCATTTGGTGCGCACCAATTTGTTCACATTGGTCAAATGCACTAACTAATAAAGCAATTAAACCAGAGTTCTTTTTAATATAACCAAACCTGCCAGGTTTAAACATGCACATAATCATATTCTGCCCATTAGACAGAAAGAGACTATCTGATTGACATGTAAAATGACCAACCAGAGATTAATTGGCTTTTACGTGTCATTTAGTGTGGGGCTATCTGAACTACATTATACAGTACTTGTAGACATCTGATTATCCCACAATAACAGGTTGGCAAAGAATGAATTAAATTAATGGCATCCAGTTTAAGTTTTTTTTAAATAAATTATTTCACAGGTCAAAAGATTGTTTTATGTTTTTGTCTCTTATGCTCACCAAGGTTGCATAGATTTGTTTAAAAATACAGTAAAATATTAATATTATGAAATATTAATACAGTGTAAAACAGTTTTCTATTTTAGAATATTTAAAAAAAGTAATTTATTCCTTGGCAAATTGGCAAAGCTGATTTTTTTAGCATCATTACTCAAGTATTCAGTGTCACATGATCCTTCAGAAATAATTCTAATATGTGACCCTGGACCACAAAATGTCACGCACCGCTACTTTGAGGGAGCGCGGAGCAAGGAACGAAGAGACGTGGAGTACTTCAACTAGGAGACTTTAATTAACATCCAAATAAAACCAGGAACACACACGTAGCGAGGTAGACGACATTCAAAATCGGACAGAGAACTCAAAACAGGAAACAGTTTAAATGGAGCACGTGGAAGAGGAGAACACAACACAAGACAGGAACAGAGTCTGACATTACTTTCCCCTCCCGGAAGGCGCGTCCACGCACCTCATAACAACCAACGGGGAGGGGAGGGTGGGCGCTCTGGAGGCCTCTCAGGACAGGCTTCCAGGGACAGACGGCCTCCAGGGCGGTACCCGATCTGGGACCCATGGCGGATCAGGCAGCTCGGGGAGCCATGGCAGCTCGGGGAGTCATGGTGGATCAGGCAGCTCAGGGCACCATGGCGGAGCAAACAGTACAGGAAGCCATGGCGGAGTAGGGAGCTCAGGGGGCCATGGCAGAGCAGACAGTTCAGGAGGCAATGGCGGAGTAGGGAGCTCAGGGGGCCATAGCAGAGCAGACACTTCAAGAGGCCATGGTGGAACAGGGAGCTCGGGGAGCCTGGCCTTGGCACTCGTCCATTGATGTATGGTTTGATAGGATAGGACAGTGTCACTCATTGCGCGGCTCGCGAGCCTCATGCGGCTCTCCAAGCTTCACTTTGTGGCTCACAAACTCACACCATGTCTACACCGGACGCGAGTAGTGCGATCCGACAAAAGACAACATAACCCAGTTATGTCATCTTGTCTCAGTTACAAATTTGACTGGTAAATGATAAAGAATGATAGCCCCTTTTGTATTGCATTGCATTGCATATCAGGGATGACAGACTGATAAAAAAGACATGCTATTTATGACTGGATGTAACTTTTGATACTTTGCAGTAAGAGTGGCTCTCCGATTGAATTTGCCCTATCAGTGCAGCTCCCATGAAAAAAATAGTGAAGACCACTGGGATAGGACAATATTTGACTGAGATACAACTATTTGAAAATCTGGATTCTGAGGGTGCAACTGCTAATGAAGTCCTTAGAAATGTATATTACTAATCAAAAATTAAATTTTGATATATTTACGGTAGGAAATTTACAAAATATCTTCATGGAACATGATCTTTACTTAATATCCTAATGATTTTTGGCATGAAAGAAAAATAGATAATTTTGACCTATACAATGTATTGTTGGCTATTGCTACAAATATACCCATGCGAATTAAGACTGGTTTTGTGGTTCAGGGTCACATATTATGATTTGGTGCTCAAGAACTTTAAATAATTTAATAGAAAATTAAATAATTTTCAACTTTGAACATGATTGTGCTACTTTGTTCAAGATTCTTTAATTTAAACAATAAATAAATAAATCAAATAAAAAACAGCATTAATTTGAAATATAAATATTTTCTAATATTATCAATGTCTTTACTTGCAATCAATTTAATGCATCTTTGCTGAATAAAAGTGTTAATTTCTGAATAATAATTAAAAATAAACATTACTGACTTCAAACTGTTAAATGGTTGTAAAGCATCGGGGGAAAAAAAGCTCCTGCCACAAACCTTTTAAACTTTGATAAATCCAGTGATTATTTCTTTCTCAGAAGCACTCACTATAACAACCCCGGTACTTCAATAAAAATGTTTCCAAGCAGACTGACCTGTGTGTTGTCACTCCCAAAAGTTTTGTAAAGCCAGCCAGACTCAAACAGCCAATTTCAACCAATTTTTAGCGCAATGTTCATCAGACGGTCAGTTCACAGACTCTGAGACAAAGTAACATGTTTGTGAGTTTGAATCGAAGTCTTACACAAAGAAACATGCGCAATATGATGAGCAACACCAAGTTTCATTAGTTTCTGTTCTCCATAGTTTAGATGTAATGGAGAATTAAGCAACAGCAGGGTAGCATTGGACTTTAAGTGGCTGAAATAAGCTGTCAAGAGTATGTTCATCTTCATGACAACAAACACGCTGTGGGTAATCCCTGCAGACCCCAGATCCAATAATCATATCAGCTCCCTATTCTAGCAGGACAACTGCATGTGTATATCGGGGATCTCATTGTTTTATTCGGCCGTAATACGCAGGATTGCACAGCTCAGTGAATGTATTATTCATCAATGCAGTAGTCATTTCAGATGTGCTGCTTTGAGTGCGCTCAGCCCTCCTGAGTGTTTCATGTTTTTGAATACCTCAGGGGCATTAGCTGGATGACATGAGATGATTAACCATTTTGGCCTGTAGATGCCAAGCTAAATGGATTCGATCAAGTTAGCTCTCGCTCCA
The DNA here is from genome assembly GCF_001515605.1 of Sinocyclocheilus anshuiensis. Taxonomy (NCBI): domain Eukaryota; kingdom Metazoa; phylum Chordata; class Actinopteri; order Cypriniformes; family Cyprinidae; genus Sinocyclocheilus; species Sinocyclocheilus anshuiensis. Next base: position 2,586,165 of record NW_015542356.1, on the reverse strand, counting down.
ACCCCGGTAATTAGTGCGAGGGATGAGTCACAAACCTCTAGTGCATGACAGCTTGTACTAAGAGACTGCCAAAACCATTGAGACAAAATACTTTGCAGTAATTCTGATGTTAATTGTCACACATTAGGAGTATGAGCTGTACAAATGGTATAAAATAAGAATCATTTCACTGCATGAAAATACCTAACTCTAAACTGTCAAACATTTATTTCAGTGAAACTCACAAGTGCCATGAGGCATGAACGCAGAAAGATGTGTTTTCTAACTTTTAGACCGCAGAGAACCATTAAGGCACAACAGTTGCTTATATAAATAATGATAAAAAGTCATGAATAATAATTTGCGCACGTTTACATACGTTTTCAAAACTGTACCATATTGATACAGTAAATACCAGGTGCACAATGCAGCCCGCCAGCCAGGTCCGTGCAGGACGTGCGGGGACTTCCATTGGCATGGGCTCATCCCGCAGAGAGGGAGCCGCCGGCCTGCTTACTGGTCGTGGGGTGCCCTCCGGCGTGAACCGCTGCTGGACCACCCTCCGGGGAAACGGCGGAGCTCGCTCCCCAGCATCCCAGTGTTGGGCCGCATCCGCCAGCTCGACAGGAGCTGGTGGTGGTTGGGTTCCTCATCCCAACTGCCTGTCGGTGAGATCGTAGAGCTGCTCGGCTCTCCTCCTTCCGGGCTGACGCACACGGTAAGTCACCGGCCCAATCTTCTCCAGCACTGTATAGGGACCTGGCCAGGTGGCCAGGAACTTGCACGCAGCGTTGGGGACTAGGACCATGACTCGGTCTCCGGGCTGGAACTCCCGTGGTTGGGCTGCCCGGTTGTAGTGGCGCTGTTGAGCCTGCTGCGCTTTGGTTAAGTATTCCCGGACTAATGGCATGACCCGGTCGATCCTTTCCCTCATCGGTTTCACGTGCTCAATCACAGAGCGATGGGCTGCCGGCTGTTGCTCCCAGGCCTCCTTTGCCACATCCAGGAGGCCGTGGGGTTGCCGGCCAAAGAGGAGCTCGAAGGGGGTGAAGCCAGTTGAGGCCTGCGGAACTTCGCGGATCCCGAAGAGGACATAGGGGAGCATCAGGTCCCAGTCGCGTTTGTCCTCCGTGACCACCCATCTCAACATCTGCTTGAGCGTTTGATTGAAGCGTTCGACCAGTCCGTCGTTCTGGGAATGGTAGACTGTGGTCCTCAACTGCACCTCGATGATGGGCAGCGGTATCAGCGGACTGGGGGGAGGCGTCCTGGGTGACGTCACTTGGCAGGTCGGGCAGGCTTGGCAGAACCTCTTCACTTCGGCCTCCAAGCCAGGCCAGTGGAAATGGTGGCGGATCCGCTGGGCGTGGCTTATGTGGCCGCCGCCTGATGAGCTGCAGCTGTGACCGATCAGCCTGTGATGAGGACGGCCAGGTGTTCCTCACTTGTTGCCAGGGCGACGCTGATTAAGCTTCGGGACGCTCGTCACAATATATATATATATATATATATATATATCAAATTTAAAAAATGAATTATCAGAACAATTAGACAGTTCAACACTTACAGGTGTTTAGTCTTTTAATTTCTTAGAAAAGGGAAACTTTTGGACTGCAATGTAAACATTTTATAAGTGACAAAGTGTGTTGGGTGACAGACTTTGCTGGTGTTTTGGAAGAATGGCTTGGAAGTTTTAGTGCATTTTGGATGTAAAAAGATATGTGATAAAAAGAACTGTGTGAAAAGTTTTGAAAAAGTATTAAGAAATGTGTGAAAACTGTAAATAAGACAAAATTCAAAACAAATATGGGTTAAAGCTACATACAACAGCATTTCACTCACTTAAATGTACCATAACAACAATTTTGGCAGGAACCTATTTATAATTGGTATGCCAAATGTTACAAAGTTAAGATGGTTAGTGGTTTTAATTTCTCAATCCTCCATTTGACCTGTTTTTTTCCCCCTCAGTGTTAAATGATGGAAAAAAAAGACAACATCCCTTCAACTTACTAGAAAGGACAAAGCAGCTGCAGCCTCCAAAGATGCAATTTCAGGTAATATTTCTCTGACATGAATCTAAATTCCATGCCTCCTAGTATGCTCCTAGTACACCATAGGTCAAAAGAATGCTGTAGAGTCTAAATATGAATATTCAGTACACTTCACAGTAGAGTCCGTGATATGTGGGAGTAGTGTCTTGAAAAGAGTAAAAGTACTGCTCTGACTCAAACTTTTATTTTATTCTAAATGTTAGCCTCCTATTTGCTAGGAAGGCTTCTCAACAAAGCAAAACCCCACCTTTGCTTGTTTTCCTAATAGTACTGCTGTTGTGTCACTTTACTTAAAAAAAATCCTTCATATTTATGGATGCAGTTTGAATTTAAATCCTCTGAAGTAAAACAGAAGTGAAGTGAAATTCAAATAAATTAATATAATTACAATTTTTACTGAAATTCAATAAATTTATCTTACATACATACAACATAAATCAATATCAATATTTGGGTCTATTGAGTGTTAAATAAATTTATTTTATTATTATTTATTATTGATGTTATTAGGTTTTTGAAGAAATGTATTGTATCATAAATACATTTCAGATGATGCTTTTAAGTACTTGTTAAAGCTCACCAAAGAGAAACCCTGCTGAAATCCTGCCGATGCTGAGGTTTTGAGAGTGTGAGAGATTGGCTTTCCTGGGTTGTTATTGATGTTTTCTTGTATTTTGATTACTTGTCCAGCTGAATGCTGTAAACACATCTACTGAACAAATGAAAGTCTCAAAGGTGTTCAACAGAATTTGGGGCGGGATTTTAAGCCACCTTTGTCTTCTATTGACCTTCACTTTGTCTTATTTATGCAACATTCAGTACAAGGTTGAGTGCATAGTGAAGTTTAATAGCCCCTTTAAATGCCTGTGGTCTTGCACTGCATGAAACAGTGTAGTACATTTTTATGTTAGTGTGAACCCAGGTACTCGCCATGAGCTGCATACATACATACATATTAATCACTGCTCTGTTCTTAAGCGAGTTTGATGACATTCACACACAAATTAGAAAAAGCATTTTTTTTTATTTTGTGTAAAATTCTTTGAACAAATAAAATTATTTGGTTGTGGCATTGAGTAGCATCCAGATTCCATATTAAGGAATGTCCTATGGATTTGCTTCAGATTCACATACACAGTATATAGTGCTGGGCGGTATGACCAAAAATTTATATCACGGTATTTTTCAAAATTATACCGTTTCACGGTACATGACGGTATTTTTTTGTCATGCATGACCGGGTGTTAAAGGGTTAGTTCATCCAAAAATGAAAATCAGCCCATAAATTACTCACCCTCAAGTCATCCTAGGTGTATATGACTTTCTTCTTTCAGAAGAATCCAGTCGGAGTTATATTAAAAATGGTCTTTGATCTTTCAAGCCGTTTCATGGCACTCAGCAGGTGTTGCATGCATCCATCCAAGAGCAGTTAAATAAAACCATCGATAAAAAAAAAAAAGTGTCTCACACG
>NW_015542356.1:2578070-2582408 GCF_001515605.1 Sinocyclocheilus anshuiensis | reverse complement strand
TAAAAATATCCATATTCAAAACGTAATAATCACTTTAATGTAGCTTGCGCTCACTGTTGTACACTGGAAGCAGTGCCGGGGGAATGACGTATAAGGTCAGCTTTGCGCATGCGCCACTCAGAAGTGACACACGCGGAAGCGCAGGGAAGAGATGGCAGGGGCGGTGGATATTTGTGGCGGTCAATGTGGATATTGTGGATGAGTTCTTCTGTGTCATCAGGTTTTATTAGTTCTATAGCTTCAGTTTCGGAACTTTCACGCTTAGTAACACATACAGCTGTTCCCTCACGACAGTGCAACAGTGAAAAGGGACCCCTTTCAAACAGTGTCGCTTTTCGAACGTTGTTTGAGTGACATACACCGGTATTGTGGTATTTTAAAAATTAATATCATAACAAAAATAAACACCGGTATTCGGTATGAACCGGTATACCACCCAGCACTACACAGTAATGTGAAATTTCTTTCAGTAGCAGAAAGAACAGCATTGCATGTCTAAGTAGCTAAATCTCAGGACTAGTAATCGAAGGTTGTTGGTTGAAGCTCCACAAGGGGCCCTTGAGCAAGGCACTTAACCCCTGGTTAAATGGAGGGCAGGTCCACATAATAAATGTGCTGTGAGGCACTGGATAAAAATGTATGCCAAATTACTACTTACTGCCTACTGTCTCAGCAACAGACATTCATGGGCCTTTTTTATGAAAAAAGCAGAACGGATTTCTGTGTAAATTGTTCGTAAAAACCCGTAAAGTATTTATTACTTTAAATAGTCACACTGAATTGCTGCAACAATTTACATTAAAATGGTTTTCAAACCATTCTGCTCATGTGCCCATGTTTAATAAATGAAGCCCGCTGTCCATCTGATATAGCTCACAAAGCTCAAAAAGTACTTATGAATAGTGTAAGCTTCACTGAGACTGCACGAATGAAACCTGTGGGAATCAGGGTGCACAAGTTTTTATCAATGTAAATGAAACAAAACCATATTTAAAAAGGCTCCCTGTGTTGATACTATGAGTGTTTTAGCGTAAATAATTATTTTCCCATGTTTTACAGGTTTGTGGCATTAAATATTTGATGAATATTTGGTTTTGTTTAAAATGCAAGTACACTAGATATCAATGAGCAGAACGATTTATTACTGTGGGATAAAAACATATTCTTTACTTTGTTGCATTAGCAAATGGATATATTTAGGCTAAATCAGGATTATCATCATTAACTAAAACTAAAACTATTAAATAATTTTTGTTAACTGAATGAAAGGTGAAATAAAATATAAATATCAAATGAAAAACTGAAATGAAAGCTAGAAATGTTGCCTTGGCAATTAAATGAAATAAGTTAAAGTGAAACACTGAAATTACTGGAAACAACACAAACTAAAACTGAACTAAAAGCAAATTAAAGCAAATTAATTTAAATAATTAATTCTAATTAATTTAAACCAAATTAATTTAAATTTCGTTTCATCACAATTTCACCATCCAGTTAGGCACATCAACCATAACTCCTTCAAAAACAGCCAGAAACCTTGGCGTTATGATTGATGATCAACTGGCTTTCTCAGACCACACTGCTAAAACTACCTGGTCCAGCAGATTTGCTTTATTCAACATCAAGAAGATCAGGCCCTTTCTTTCGGAATATGCTTCACAACTCCTTGTTCAAGCTCTTGTTCTGTCCAGGCTGGACTATTGCAATGCTATCTTGGCAGGTCTTCCAGCCAGTTCTATCAAACCTTTACAATTAATCCAGAAAGCGGCAGCAAGATTAATTTTAATGAGACGAAAAGAATGCACGTCACACCTCTGTTTATCAATTTGCATTGGCTACCAATAGCTGCTCGCATAAAATTCAAGGCATTAATGTTTGCCTACAAAACCACCAATGGCTCTGCACCCCTTTACCTAAATTCATTATTTCAGACTTATGTGCCCTCTAGAAGCTTGCGTTCTGCAAGTGAATGGTGCATTATTGTGCCATCCCAAAGAGGTACAAAATCACTTTCACGCACTTTTACATTAAATGTTCCCTCCTGGTGGAATGACCTGCCTAACTCAATCTGAGCAGCTGAGTCCTTAGTCCTCTTCAAGAATCGGTTAAAAAACGCATCTCTTCCATCTTTACTTGACCCTCTAACTCTAGCACTCTCTATTCTAATTCTATTATTTAAAAAAAAAACTTTCCCCTTTTAGACTTGCACTCTATTAATTTACTAACTGCTTGTTTTCCTTAAAAAAACTAACACTAGCTTCTCTATTCTTTTTCTATTCTATCTGTTTTTTTTATTTATTATATAATTTAAAAAAAACTTGCTACTTGTATTGCGTTAGGCTAACTGAGACTTGTCTTAGCAATTGCATATTGCTCTTGTTGATTTTGATTGCATCTATTGTCCTCATTTGTAAGTCGCTTTGGATAAAAGTGTCTGCTAAATGACTAAATTCAAATTCAAAATTAGTCATATAAAAAAAACTAACACAAATGGCAGAAGAACACGGCAAAATTTAACTACAAATGTAACCAAAATTACAATGAAAACCGAAAATATAAAAATAAAAGCTAATTTATAAAATAAAAACAAATTTTATATACTGTAAATAATACAAAAATAACACTGGGCTAAATAGATATTGAGAGAACACGCATTTGGGTTTGTCCTTCCTAGAGGTTTCCTTCTAAGCAATTGGCCTGCAGGAACATACCAAAGAAGGTCCCAAAAAGTTATGTCATCTATAGCTGGTGATCCAGCATTTTTCAGCTGAATTTTAGTGGTAGGCTGTATGTACAGTCGTTGGAAAATAAGAGGGAGTCGTGCTCAGCCATGACTCTTAGCAGGTGGCTGTTAACAGACGCAGCAAACTCCCTGCTGTGTTAATGATCCTACTGACTCCAAGAGAACATGCAGCTTGTTCAGTCGGTGGGACTGGGCTCTTGATGCCTCGGTGACCAATGAGCTTCTACTCACACAGACCAACTGACAAAATATGACACTACTGTTAAATTATGAAACGTATTAAATTATTAAATTACTAAGAGTAAAATCTTCCTTAGGGGAAGTCGTGGCCTAATGGTTAGAGAGTCGGACTCATAACCCAAAGGTTGTGGGTTTGAGTCTCGTACCAGCAGGGATTGTAGGTGGGGACTTTGTTTAAAACGCATTTTAACATTCAATATGCCTTAATTGTAACTTATTACGTTATATTTTTGTTTACACATAGTTCAAATACGTTTTTTGTTTACACATGATTCAAATCTATAAATATTACAGTTGAACTATGGTCACTTTAGTAAAACCATGGTTCATTTTCATAAGGGACTGCCAGTGACCGGATGTTGCATGCATAAAATGCAACCTTATTATTCTGACAGTGTATGATTTCTATTAACATTACATGAACGCTCTCTGTGATTGATTAGTTCTGTCTTGCAACATTTGCGTGTCCAGATGAGCAGGAAAATAGTTCTATTCTACACAATTACCCGCTAACAAAGATTATTCGTCCAATTCAATGCATATTGTACGATTTTCTTTTTGTTCAATTAACAAAATCACTGGTAAATAAAACGCACCTTAGTATCAATATTTTTTGTTTGAGTATCGATACTTTCGATACTCGCGTCAGTATCGATATATCGATACTTTGGATCGATACGCCCATCCCTACAGAAAACCCGGGAGAGATAGCCTTTAAGGCTAGAGAATTTCACGGATTGTACAAAATAGTTAGGTTTAAAAAGATTATAAATTATATTGATTAGATGTCATTTTCAAAATGTTCTCCGCATATTAGCCTACAAGAGCTTGTCACCCAGCGATAAGCACTGTTATTCAACGAAATTGACGAGTTATAAAGTCCGAATTAGAAGATATAAACTTGCATTTGTGAGAAAAAAAGTCAGAATTGTGAGATAAAATAAATAAATGTTATGTAAAAATGTTAATAGTAAGGTTTAAATAATATTTCTAATAGTAAGGTTTAAATAATATTTCATGCTGTAACTGTAGGGCTAATACAATACGTCCCCTATGAACAGCATATGTGAATATTATGTAGACCTATTGTTTAAATCGAATTTATGCTTTAAAGGTAGAGTAATCATAACAGTTTTCATCCATAGTATGTCCATTTAAACGTTTGCGTTTAGCTTCAAATGGCGTCTTTGACGACAGTATTCTATAAAAATTATTTGCATTCCGATCTTGACATCAAAAGGCACAAAAATATTTTTTTCTTTTATTCCATGGATTTTACCCATTTACCCCCACTTGTTCCCAGTGTTTTTCTGCAACCACTATGCGCGCGCAGCTGCAAGTGACGTAACTGTGAC
>NW_015542356.1:2567907-2577551 GCF_001515605.1 Sinocyclocheilus anshuiensis | reverse complement strand
ACCCATTTACCTCCACTTGTTCCCAGTGTTTTTCTGCAACCACTATGCGCGCGCAGCTGCAAGTGACGTAACTGTGACATCTACTCTGAATTGGTCTATTGTTAATCCAGCCCTCTCCCAACAACATGAGCTGTCCTGTTAATGTGAGAAGAGTGTTATACTGTCAGATGTTTAGATGTTATTATTAATATTTCATAATCATATTAAACTGGCATTTAACAGTATACAATGAAACCTTGTTCTGATGATATCATAAATCCAATGAAATTATATGCAACCCTGAGACTTGCTTGTTTCTCTGTAAACATCCCTCGAAAGCACAATCAACTAATTTGAAGGCTATTGCATGCAAAAACTGGATCTAACCAGGACAGACAGAGAAGAGAATTCACCAATAAGAGGACAAGTATATCAGAGTCTCTAGTTTGAGAAACAGACCTCTCACTGGTGTTCAGCTTGAAGCTTCATTGAACAGTTCATGCTAGACACTTTAGCGTCATCTGCTTCAGTGTAGTGTAGATTCTGAGATTCCGCTGACATTTTAGACAGTCTCAAAGGCAAGCACACATCTGAGGGTGACAAATAAGAAAAAAAAGAGAAGAATGGGCAAAAGAAGCCCTAGAAAGACTTGTAGGAAATTGTAGTGTAACTTCAGCTAGTTATCTTAACTGAATGCATATTGAAATCTCCATTTGTAACATCATAAATGTCTTCACAGTATATATATATATTTTTTTTAATAAATTTAATGTGTTCTTGGAGCATCTTTGGAATGGTAGTAATCCTAATTGTAACTATAACTTGCTATTATACATTCATAAGAATATTGCCAGCCAAACCTTAACCCTGAAATTTGATTCGTTTAAAGAAAGGATTTTGTTGGACCAACAAAGATGATGATTCAGAAAAACATCCATCTTGGCAAAATAATGGTCATTAAAATTTTACCAGTCCAAGTAGTTCCCATTTCTCTTTCCTTTCACACTTTCCCTAAACTTTTCTTGTTAAATAACCATACTTTATAAAGACGACAGTTGATGCTGTTTCTCAGAATGCCTGTGGTCGCATATGTCTCATTTCTATTCTGTAACAGACCAAAAAAAAGCACTTAAATAGCTGAATAATGGCAACATGATGTGAAACTGCCTCAAGTAATCTTGATATCATATGCTTTTATATGCTTTTTCATATGCTGTCTATCATCTGGCTGATGTTTTGAACTATCGAGTGCCTGTTAATTTCTTTGGTGATCAGATCATTCAGATTTGTATGCGATAACATAATTGTAAAAAATAATGGTCTGGTTTAGAGTCTCAAACCAGACCTTGAAATGAATCCCCTATTATATATTTTTGTATGCTGTAGACTTATTGTTATTGTTAATAACTTTTTTTATTTCATCCAAGGTGGTTTTCTGATTGTTTTATTATCAAATGTGGACTGTCTAATTTTCACAGTAATATAAAGTAACTGTGGAGTCAGTGCTGAACAGAATAATAGCTTTGCACATGGTTGGTGTGCAGATGAGCGAAGGGTCAGGGCATTTCTGAGGTGTGGGGCATTTAATGGGAGGACCTCAAGTTTAAAGCCATGTACCTTCTCTTAGATGAGGGAAGGAGAGCGAAACGAATGCAGTATAATAACTCCCAATGCCAATGGATGGCTGCTTTGATTGATGAGGCAAAGCAGGACCTTGATGGGTGAGGCAGAGTAAGCTGTAAATCTGCGTGCTATGTTTTCCATTCGGAGAAATACTGCCCTGTTATTTCCATACGTGACCCTCTGTGATCGAGAGGCATCTGCTAAAGCAGTGCACTTTTTGTTTGGTCGTGTTCACCCTTTGTTGCTCTCTATGAGCTCTTCAGAGGAATAATTCACCTAAAAGGAAAATTCTGTCATCATTTATGCACCTTCATCTGTATGACATTATTTCTTTCCTGAACTACTAAATGTGATTTCTGAAGGATGTCCTGGCCATTTTTGTAAGTATAATTACAGCAAATCACTCAGACTGCTTCTAAGAACTAGATGAAGCGAGTTGTTGAAAAGACCCAATTTAAAAGAACAATTTATTCACACTGTAGACGTCACTACTTTTCTCATGAATGTGCTAATTTTCTTATAAAAGTAAACTATTCCTATGAATGGAAAAAAGGTATTATTTTGCCATAACGACTGGTCGGCTTTGCATTATCCTGCTTATTACATGGCTACTTACCAAATACATAACCATGAAATATGACTTAAGTAAACACAGACCAATAATATAGAAAACTATAAACTCTACAACAGTATTACAATATTATATTCTATATTTTAATAACATGTCTTTTGTGTCTCCTAATAGTTTTTTTTTTTTTTTACATTAACTGGGGACTCCTAAGCTAGGCTCACTGGAAAAGTGAACCCATGGTGACATTTCTGATATTACGTTGACTGTTGTGTGTTTTGCGAGTGGCATTAAAAGAAATGTTCAGTGAGTGGCATTAAAGGCACAATATGTACGAATTTTTTATTCAAATATCCAAAAACCACAGAACAGTGTTATATATTTTGCTGACTTGTGTACTTACATTATCCCAAATGTTTCTACGAATGTTTAAATCCAGAGAAATAAGCTATTTTAACTAGTGACACGGACCGTGCCTATAGTGTCATTGTGTCACCTGTCAATGACGTCATACACACTCGGTTTTGTTTTGTAGAAAACATGGAAACACCAAAGACACTTTAATATGTTGTGTGTTTTATTAGACAGGGGACGACCGCACAGAGAAGAATTATAACAGAACTTTCAAACGTATCTAGTATGATAAAACAGCGCTGCTTTACCCCACATACGCACGACCGGAAGGAGCGGAAGCGCTAAAGTGTGGCATAATAAAAGCTCCACTGCTTTCGAACCATGTGTCACTCTCGTCTCTCATTAGCAATTGCTTCAGCGGCCTTGTTTCGCTTCAACGGCTTTCCGCCTCACTCTGCTTCATACTACGATGTTAATAAATCTTTAATACATTAGCTTATCCATGAACATGATTTCTGCCTGAGTCCCGTCGGATTGCGTCGGCTGTGGGGATGAAGACGACAACTTCCATGATTCCACACTTAGTCACGGCGTCATCAAACTACGCCTTTGTTTCTTTGTTTGTTTTGAATACGCGCCCTCTAGCGGTGAAAACTTATATATTGTACCTTTAAGAGTGTTCAGTTTTATCTTGAAACAGATAGACGTGAATCTGGCTATGTTTAATTCTGCTGGTTGTTGTAAGTTTTGAGTGGCACTAAAAGGTTAATGCTCTATTATGTTAACGCCTACCCTAAACCTAACTGTGTTAACAAAAGCAAACATGAGTTAAAAACGCATTTGTTGAAACAAACATGCCATTGTGACTTGCTTTTGCAAGTCTTTGAGCACTTTTATTGCGACTCGTGTTTCACAGGACTGCAACCAGGTGAGCTACCGAGCAAGTTTACTATTAACAAACTAGTTATTCTAACTTGCATTGATATGAAAAGAGTGCAGACTGATATGAGAGACATGAAAGTGGCACCGGTATGTTCCAACAGACAACGGTGAAACAGCGTAATGGTCAGTATCCAAAAATATTTGACTCTCAGTCAATGCTGTGATTTACCAACCAGCATCAGGTACTGCAGAAAGCCGTGTATTAAAGAGAAATAAACACCTCTGAGACCCTGATAGCTTTATTGAGGTGTTTGAGAGGTGGGGTCTGAAAACAGTCTGCCAACAGCTGGCAATTGCGCTGTCAGGCTGCCTCATGCTCTGTGACATCCTCCGAGCTTTCATTTGGCTCCTTGTCAAAATCGAGTAGTGTCATGGCCCCAACAGCCAGTCAGGCTCTTGGGGAGAGCTGAATGAAATTTGGCTCAAGTGGGTCTTCTGCGTCTTCAGAGGGAATTTCAGATGAGCTTGGGAAATGGATGGATTCTGCTCTTTCTGGCTCTTGCCGTCTGTCTGGCTCTATGTGTCTCGCTTACTCACATACAGGCATAAACAAAAGTCTCATCTAGTGGACTGCCCATTGGTAACTAGCACATTTTGACATCAAAATTTGAACGGCCTAAAGAGAATCATTTCTAATAAACTCTAATAGGATGGCAGAGGCATAGCTGTGTCATTACTGAATGATAGAATGAGGGTAGGCTATACAGAAAAATATAATCATTGTGTTTGTACAATGTCCTGCACTATAATCTTTGTCCTCACTCAAAACGACAGCTGAACAGCTGTATATAAATATGCTCCACTTTAGGGCTTTCTTTTCTTTCATTAAAATGGAAAAAGAAACATTTTTCCTCAACCATTAAAAAACATGTTTACAGTCTGAAAAAAGTTAGCTCCTTTAGCATAGAAAATGTATTACATACTGTATGTATTCCAGTAAACATGTACTCTAGATCAGTGAGGGTTCTCAAACTTTTTGGGGCCAGGGGAGAAAATTATCCAAGGACCCCTCATAACTATAACAACGATTAAACATAGAATTTGTACTCTTAGATGCCACTGAAACTTTCTGGAATTTTAAATTTTTCTGGATTACATAATTTTTTTTTTTGAATACCTAAATTAAATTGTAATAAAAATATGTCTAATTATTTGAAATCATAAAACTTTTACAGTTTAACAAAAATTTATTACATTTTTAATGTTTTAGGGTTATATGAAATCTCTTTTGTTTTTTTTTGTTTTTCTCAATTTTTTTTATGTTATTGTTCTCAAATTCAGTGCTTTCCATTTAAATTTTTCCAGATTCAATTTTAATAGTTTAGTTAAATTTTAATAGTCTAAAAGCATGTCAAAGGAATTGGATTTTAAAAACTTTATTGTACAATTTTTACTATAATATGGCCATATGAAATGTTTTATTTTCATCAGAAATTCGATGTTATTGTGTTTTAATTTTTTTCTGGATTTATAATTTAATACCAATTCATTATCAAAAACAGTGGTAGTCAAATTAAAGCATAAACTTTAGCAATTTAATCTTAAAATGCAATCAAATGAAAATGTAACAATTTCTTTAATTTTTGGCAAAGAAAGTGCTGTACAGCAGAGGTTTACTGTAAAAATTAAAACATGGAATAAAAACTTTGAGAAGTACATTCTGGTGTACCATAGTAATAAATTTCTGTCACAATTTCAAATTAAACCAAACTCTTATTTTGGCGGGTTGTTGTGAAGAGCTCTGAGTTTTTGTGTGTATACAGTATGATATGATGGTAGTTTTTCTCAATTAAAATGATAAAATGCACATGAAGTGATTCTCAGAGCAGCTCTGGAGATGAAGTTCATTTAGTAAAATGACAGACACTGAAAACACAGTGAGTGTCACGAGTGCTTAAGTTTGTGTTGTAGAGTATGAGAGCACAGTAACTGTGCATCTGTGTCATTTGGACACGAGTCCATATGGTAAAATGATTATGTGTACTGACCTACTTTTGATTTATTTATATGAAACTATTGTGACATTCCGCATCATACAGTAAATTCCATTTGACTGTATTCCACGATTCTGCCCGCATTTTGCACATCACGGAAATGAATTGAGAGACTTTGAGAATCCCTGCTCTAGATGTTCTTAGTCATATTTAAAAATATATGGATTGTATGGATGCATTTACTGTAGTTGTATGAAAGCATTAGATCACAAAATGTCCAACCAAGTTTGCCACTTTTAAAGAAATACACCACCAACACTCTTTCAACTTTTTACAAAACTAACGTTTGTGGTGAATTAAGACAAGCATGGTGATTAAGACAATGGAAATCAAAGGTAACCAAAACTTTTTGGTTGTTAACATTCTTCAAAATGTCTTTTGTGTTCCGCAGAAGAAAGAAAAAGTTATACAGAAATATTTAGAAAGTTTGGAAAGACACAAGGGTGAATAAATTATGACAGAATTTTCATTTTTTTTGGTGAACCATTCCTTTAAGTGTATATAGTAAGAACAGAATTTCACAGACTTTGTGTTCTTAAGCTGTGATTAATTACTGTCCAAAGAGAAACATTAAAGCAATCATGCTTTCAGAAGCAGAACAGCATAGTTACACATCTTCATGAATTGTATGGCAACCTTTGACCTTTGTTTTGACAGAATTGCTTTGAATCATTTTTAAATACTGCAGTAACATCTGAGAATGCCACATGTGACAAAAACTCTGGCAATTTATCGTACTCCAATCAATGTCAAGAATGTAACAACCAAGTTTTTCAGTTAATTTTCTAAAGTTTGTAATAAAGTATTTCTGCCAGAGGTGGTGAAGCTTTGTCAGTTCTCAAATTCAGATGACAGTTTGTCTGAAATGGATAGTTCACCCAAAATGAAAATTCTGTCATCATTTACTCGCCCTTATTTTGTTCCAAAATCATGAGACTGAACATCACCAGACCTCATTGGTTCTTGCATCTCACATGACTTAACATTATGACTTCATCATGCAAGAACAACTACTGCAGTTGTGTGGATTACTTTTACACTACTGTCTCTTTTGCTGGACACCATGAACATACCGGTTGCATCATCAAATGGAATTACAAAAGTAATGACTATGGTTGAGCTAAAAGAACAAAGGATGTTGCTTTGTTGGGCTTTTCAGGATTCTCAAACAAACTGGGCAATATTTTTTTTTGCGAAAAAAATACTTTTAAGAAGAATGCGTATAAAGTGGGTGAGGTGAACTGAGGTAAGGACAACAAAAGCAGGCCATAACATTTTACTTTCACCATTTTATAGCAAAGGCATAAATCACTCTGAAAGACAGACCTATAAAAATGCACACATAAAAGAGGATAACATTTTGTAACTTGCCTTTCACAAAGTAGTGAAGTATCTCACAAAAGTTGAATAGAACTCAGGGTAGTCCATCTGTTTGCTTAGTGTGGAAGTGGACTTAGAATCACATGCTTAGAAAACTACAGGCACAAGACAATACTGTCATTGACCAATCAGAATCAAAGATTTCGGAGAACCATGTAATGAGTCATGTGGTTTGATCTGATGAATTTTCCTCTATAGATGGCTTATTTATTAAGCCCAGGCTTTGTAAATGTCCATCGTCAGTCACTAAGCAAACTGATATCCATCACTGTCTCAGAGAGGATGGTGGGCATGGGATGTTTGCGCATACTGACAGACGGTTTCCTCAAACACGCTTCAAAGGATGTCCTGAAAGAACTGAAAAGTATTTTTATGTTGGTATATTCCGATTCTTTTCAAGGAATACATACATTATTCATTCATATTGAAACCATAAAACAAAACTAAAAGCCGTAATGCTGTAGACAAACTGTAAACCCTCAACTATTCAAAATGGTTGTTTCTCATTAATAATTTTAATATTTTATATGGATTGGGAGGGTGAGAGTGAGTGTTGGGGGCTTTCAATTAACATTAATTGTAATTATACTTGGTTAATTATAAATCCTACCCATAAAGTGCACAATATTTGGATTTTAATTAAAACATTGTTTAGTATGTTTATTAAATAGTTTTGTTCATTGGAGCCATTAGCGGTTACCCATAACGTATGTGGTTTACAGTTTCACTCTCCTTGTGGGGACATTTGTTCATGTGGATTTTTGTTTCAGTCCTGATTTAAGCCCTGCAGTGTTTATTAATGGACTAACGATGGTAATGAGCAGCTGTACACATAATGCTGCAGGACCATAGAGAGTTGTTGATGAGGTCCAGTCTGGAGCTGCCACAGATCTCCTGAGGGACAATGGGTTTGAGCTGCCATTGTTACTAACTTGTGTTGTGGAGTCATGTTAATGCCAAGGGAGGCAGATGAATGTAAATTCAGACTGAATGCTTGTGTGACTCAGGCTGGATGAGACCGTTTCTCATTAGCTCACTCGGAGCAATTCGATTTTAGTTCAAGTCTGTCACATCCAGGCCCGGTTCTTGACGGCTATAGAAGGGTGGGCTGGCAGATATCCTGGGTGGGCATTTTTTCGTGGCGGGGGAGGGGGTAGTCTAGAAGATATTTATACTGTAGATATTGCTATTTTAACTATATGTACACTGAAGAAAAACCTTTCATGGGCAGCCTAGAATATCATGCACTTTCACAACAAAATACATTTTTTATTCTTTATTGAATAGTAAAAAAAAATGCCCTCTTTGTTGTCTTTCTCTTCTACACTGGTGATTCTTTTCAACTAACTTTTTTATTTATGCCAAACAAGGCTGTAATCATGTCTAGGACATTGGGGGGACCAATCGTTTTGAGGAAAATATAAAGATGGTAATTGTATTTATTTTAAAGAAACTAAATAAATAAAGGATTTAAATAAAAGAAGAAAAAAGATCAGTAAAAGAACAAGAATAAGAATTTTTGTGAAGTAATCAATCTGAACAAAATAAACTTTTTTTCCTTTATTGAATAGTAAAAAAGAAAAAGAAGAGAAAATAACCCACTCTTTGTTCTCTGGATCATTGTTACTACACTGGTGATTCTTTTCAACTAACTTTTTTATTTATACCAATCAAGGCCGTAATCATGTCTAGAACATTGGGGGGACCAATTGTTTTGAGGAAAATATAAAGACCAGACAACTATAGGCCTAATGGTATATATCTAAAGAAACTAAATAAATAAAGAATTTAAATAAATTTAGGGTAATAAATTAAAAGAAGAAAAAAGATCAGTAAAAGAACAAGAATAAGAATAAGAATTTTTGTAAAGTAATCAATCTGAACTGCAAATAATATTTTTTATTTTAAAATATACACCCATTCCATTTCAGTTGTATTGTTGAAAATGCAAAACAGAAAAAATGCTATTGTCGTCATAATCCATTATGAATTACATGAATCACATAAATGACAGACCTACTTATTCAAAACGGCGGAATGTGACAAAAAAAGTCGAATAGTTTGCATCACTGGATATTGTTGGTCGTTTATGTCATAGAAGGGGAACGCTACGTTTCTTAGGCCCAATCCCAATTCTACCCCTTAGCCCTTCCTGTTTCGCGCGTTCACGTGAAGGGGTAGGGGTGTCTCGATTCTCTTTTGGTTGGAGGGCTAGGGGTAAGGGGAAGGGCCAGATAGCCCTTCAAACGAAGATTTTTTCGGGACCACACTTCAAACGAAGGGGTATGAATTATCTCAGCGTAAACCGGCTTCAGCGGCAACATGGCTGCCCGAGAGAACAAAAAGACACAAAAGTAATCATTTGTTTTATGTTACATTCAATCGTGAGTTCATATTTACGGTCATGTTACTCAAAGAAATATTTGCAAAAAATTGCTAAAGTTTGCTAACGTCATATCATTACAGACTGCAAGATATATGCCACAACATATTTTCATGTCTGATCAGGGCGATAACCACCATAGACATTGAGGGGGGCTAGTCCCCCCAATAATTATAAATCGCTAAACCCTTCAAATATTGCCAATTCGAGAGCGAGAGAGAGTTGAAAGTTGCGTGTATGCGCGTCTGTGCGTTTCTCTTTTTATAGTGAGTTTACTTCAAAAACAGCGATTATATCCTCTTGTTGCTGGAAAATATAACGTAGTGATTCAGTATTTAAACTGTTATTAATAAAAGTCGTGGGGCAGCGTTGACAAGTTTCTTTGCTCCTGGATGTGTGAGCTGCGCGATCTCTGATATAT
>NW_015542356.1:2566452-2567463 GCF_001515605.1 Sinocyclocheilus anshuiensis | reverse complement strand
TGTGTGACGTATAGTAGTGGTGTCCCAATTCTTAGGGGAATATTTTCACCCCTACCCCTTGACACTCTGTTTCAAGGGGCAAGGGGAAGGGGTAGGCAGAGGGGTAGGGGAAGGGGAAGGGGTATAAAATAGAATTGGGATTGGGCCTTACAGTCGAGCCGACTGTTTGCTATAGTAACGAACGCAACTTTCATCGCTTAAGCTTTACTTCCAGTTTTCATTATTACATTCAGCATTAACAGCAAGCAGGCCCGGTTCTTGACGGCTATGGAAGGGTGGGCTGGCAGATATCCTGGGTGGGCATTTTTTAGAAGGGGAACGCTATGTTTCTTACAGCCGAGCCGACTGTTTGCTATAGTAACGAACACAACTTTCATCGCTTAAGCTCTTTACTTCCAGTTTTCATTATTACATTCAGCATTAACAGCAAGCCAAAAGGGGTAAGCTTTCAACTGAACTGTATAGCCTACATGCATTTTAGATGCTTATATTATGTTCTTACCCCGTCCATGCAATGAATGCACGTTATTGAATGAGCGTTTTTTTTTTAGAACATTAATTGAACTGCTCAGGTAATTTCAGTGTTAGGCTATGCATATTCACGTATTAAACTCCCCGTAACTCGCAAATTCCTCGTGATAGCGCGCAAATATTTTAGTTATAATAGTTTTCGCTCGTTGTCAGCCTCTGCTGCAACAGACTGAAGCCTCAGCGTGAATTAAGCGTGCCTTGCATTCAGCTAATAAAAGAAAAATGTTGCAATTTTCTGGTGTTATTTTATTATTGTTGGGGCAGTCTCCAGCTTTAGGCTACATTAAACTTCTCAAAATACAGCCCGCTTCAGATTGGTTTTAATCACTGCACAAAAAATGTAATCTTTACCTAATTCTGATTGGGTGGGCTCATGCCTGGAGCCGGCCCCGAGCCCAAATTGATGTGTGAATAATTATAATAATTAGGTTAATTAATAAGCACATCATGTAATTAATTAGATTACTTCTTTTTAACGAC
>NW_015542356.1:2563184-2566267 GCF_001515605.1 Sinocyclocheilus anshuiensis | reverse complement strand
CTCTCTCTCTCTCTCTCTCTCTCTCACACACACACGATGCGCAAAACTCCGTATTTGAACAGTCAATAGCAAATACTTAAACTAGTAACAAAACATACTTACAGTCGCTGATTCAGAAGCGCCAGATTGTCATAGCAAAGTCAGAATTACCTCCTCTCCTAGGTTCATGAAACGGTCGTCCATAAAATGCATTGCTGTTCTGTTTTAAGTAATCTTAAAGATTTCTAAATGCATCTACTTTTGGAAGGCCAAATAAAGTGCTTTTGCTTTCGCCTAGAAACACACAGCGTCTCCCTGACATGGCTGCTTCAACACTAACTGCGGTTACTGAAACCACTCCTTCTTTCTTTGCATGCACATTTGGGCGCATTATGCAAATATTCCCACATAGTGACCTAGATATGTGGGGGCGTGTTAGAACGAGCCGTTTTAGGGGGGTGTGGCAGAGTCTTAACTTTGATAAAGAATATCTCTTTGGTTTTGAGACTTTAGTCTTTGCAACTTCAGGGATCTTATCTGTTCATGAACAGCTTGTAACACTCCAAAGAGAAAGGAAAACTTGAAATCACATCATATGACCCCTTTAATCACTGCACAAAAAATGTAATCTTTACCTAATTCTGACTGGGTGGGCAAGACAGTCATTTGGGTGGGCTCAGCCCATCCCTGCCCATGCCTGGAGCCGGTCACATCTACTGAGGGTTTTTGCTTATTTGCTGAAAATTCAACCTCTTCTGCCGAAGGTTTCAGCTTTGCAGAAAACATATGGAATTGCAAAATTCAGAAATTAATGAATTAAAAAAAAATAAAGCAGAAAAAAATGGAATTTGGAATAAATAAAACCGAATTTGAGAGAACATAAAACTGATTTTATAGGGCCCTACAAAGGTAATACTCACTGATTAAAACTGGAAGATGCAGTTTCTTGTTTAAAAGCTTAGTTCAGAAGTATCGAATCGGTATCGATATCGACGATACTGCCTTGAAAAATATCGGTATCGTATCGAAAACAAAATAAGTGGTATCGCCCATCCCTAGTTTTCTGCAACCATGATGCGCGCGCATCCTGATTGTTTACAAACTTATAATTGGTCTATAGGGCTAGCAACGAGGGGGCCCGTGATTGGCTGTGGAGTAGATTGACTGAAGTGCCCATGCCAAAGCCCCACCGCGTCCCCTCTTATTAGCGCTATTATTTAGTGGAGCTTTGCCGTAAATTCCATGTATTGCCATTAAATTTTTAAACGTCACATTTGAATTTGGTTTACCAATCAAATGCATTTATTGTGTATTTGACTTTTGAACATATCGATATCGACGATACTGCCTTGAAAAATATCGGTATCGTATCGAAAACAAAATAAGTGGTATCGCCCATCCCTAGTTTTCTGCAACCATGATGCGCGCGCATCCTGATTGTTTACAAACTTATAATTGGTCTATAGGGCTAGCAACGAGGGGGCCCGTGATTGGCTGTGGAGTAGATTGACTGAAGTGCCAATGCCAAAGCCCCACCGCGTCCCCTCTTATTAGCGCTATTATTTAGTGGAGCTTTGCCGTAAATTTCATGTATTACCATTAGATATTGAAACATCACATTTGAATTTGGTTTACCAATCAAATGCATTTATTCTGTATTTGACTTTTGAACGAACTGTACGCGTATCTATCAGGTGATCGCTGCGCCTGATGTCCGCATTCATCTCCACTCTTCACTTCGTTCTGGCATAATCTGGAAATGGTGACGCAAAGAACAATCTTCGATAAGTAAAAATGTCAGCTATTCTAAAAAAAATGTGAGGGGCTCAAAAAAAAAAAAAAACGTAAAAGGCAAACAGCAGATAAAACATAGTCAGTAAAATCCCCAGCTATCAGGTTATTTTACTAAAGATGATGATGTAGTAGAAGTTGTGAAACAGCAAGGGAACCGGGCACATGGAGCAGATAAAAACAGCGCCATCATCCACACAGATTTTAGGTTAGTTTGATTATTAACTTGATGGATGTATTTGGCTTTTTGTGTTTGAACAAACTCTATACATTGGCTTATGGGTTGAGAAATAACCCGGTAGAAAAATGCCAATCCTTTTCGCGCCATGATGTAAGCTTAAACGCGTTTTAAGCATTGTGGTTTAAAAACAAATGGTTTTAAACTATTCATGGACATTAAGCAGCGGGGCAGAATTCTTGTTATTAAATGCGCACGTTAAGACGGTTTCAGCCTGATACGCGAGGCACGCACTTGCTCGTACAGGACCTGACTAAACTTGAGTTCTTTTTCACGCCTTGTGTCTTTATGTGGCAAAATGCCAGTCTTTGCGAGTATCCTCGTCAACACAGTCAGTTGTGTCTTACATGAACGTTAATAGTTAAAGACAAAGCATGTGAAGTAGTAGGATATATGAGATCCTGGCATTATATGATCTTCACCCAAAAATGAAAATACTGTCATCATTTACTCACCCTCAAGTTGTTCTAAACCTGTATGAATTTCTTTGTTCTCCTGAACAAAACAGAAGATATTTTGAAGAATGTTCATAACCAGAAAGTTTCTGGTCCCCGTTGACTCCAATAGTGTTTTTTTTTTTTTTGGTTACCAGTATTGTTCCAAATATATTATTTTGCTTTCAACAGCAGAGGGGAAACTCATACAGGTTTAGAACAACAACAGAATTTTAATTTTTGGGTGAACTATTCCTCTAAAACAGCCTAATATAGCTGCTGTTGCCATTTGTGTCAATAATGTAAATCAAACATCAGAAAGAAAATCACTCACTGTCCTTGACTGAATCACTTTTGTAAAATAAGTAAGATTCATGTATATTGAATTTATACAGTGAAGACTATTCAGTCTATTTGTACATTTACTTTATACAATATAATATTTCTTATTCAGTGCTTTTAGTTTTTCAAATACGCCGATTTCTTATGTATCGTTGTTCTGTTGTAATTTGTGACTGTTTACTTGTTTTCAGTAAGCTTGTTTTTACTTAGGCTAGTATTATTTTTTGTGATATTGAAATTGGTAACAAAAATTATGAAATTTCAGTGCATCAAGAATTTTGATATGGTATAAAAATCCT
>NW_015542356.1:2536258-2562923 GCF_001515605.1 Sinocyclocheilus anshuiensis | reverse complement strand
TATATATATATCATTATTGTGATGGGGGCCCTGCAGTAAGTCATAGCCCCAGGGCCCAGTGAGGTCTTAATGCGGCCCTGCTCACAGTGTGTGAGAGCACAATGAATTAACAACTGCAATTTAGAGTCTGTGAGATGCACATGATAGTATGACTTAATTCATAACCTTGCAGATACAGCGTGTTCGCAAAATTTTCACTCATACCGATATGAATACCAATATTAAATTGCATCCAAGGATGGTTTGCCACATTTCTGTGACCGAGGATGCATATTGTTCTGTATAAAGGAGTGATCAGTAGCAACAGAGCAAAAGGAATAGTTCACACAAAAATGAAAATTCTGTCATCATTTACTCACCCATGTGAAATTTTCCCACCCTGATAAAGGCTTTTTGCCGCAATGTGCCAGTAGCAACCCAGGCTCATTGGAAATTCGTGACTCTGCCTATATTTCTGCAAAAATGTATCTCTACATATATTTCATTGCCTTTGCAGCTGAAATGTACAACAGAGCCAGTAAAATGCCAACAACCTTTCTTCACTTTCATACAAATAATGATTACGGGGCAAATTATCAATAAATAAAGACTTACAGTATATATGTGTCATGACCTAAAAACATAATTTGTGCATAATTTGTGAACTAATTTATTTTGACATTTTCATCACATAACAAGCTCTATATATATGGCTTTTCTAATGTAGTAAGCTTGCTCTGTAACTCGCCTGGTACAGCACTACACATGGAATTCAAAGCCTCACTCAACTCAACTCAACTCAGAAAAAACACACAAAAAAAACTCTTTGGCTGAACATAATTCAATCATGGACAGTGGTTCCATGTGATTAAATCAAGTTATTTGGACATGTCTAATTTTAGTTGAGTTACACATATGATGTTAGTTGTTGGCAGATTAAGGATGGTACTGTGTACATCCCTAGCACTCCAATTCGAGTTTGTTTTTTTGTTTTTTATTAAAGCAACTTAGACTCATTTTAGCTGGTCCTCAACCCAACCACACACTCCACACTTCACCAAAATGGTAACTCACCCAAAAAACACCAACATACTATAACAGAAAGTCTTTTAAAATGGCAACATAATAGAACATTAGACATTAACAAGTCTCCCTATTTCCTCTTTTTGCTAAAAAAAAATGCATAAAATAACACTTTATTTCAACATTTCCCCTCCCCTTATACAGACCATGCAAAGCATGATGGGAAGTGTAAAACTTATTTTGAGCTACTTGATTGAAACGTTCTTTCAAAATGAGTTAAGCCAAAAAGTCACCATTTCAAGTCAGTTTAATATGATGCTATCATGATTGAACGAGAAACCTGATACAAGTGAACAGCATCAAAAAATATTTTTTGAGTGCTCTAAGAAGGAATCTAAAACACCATAGTTGCCTAAGCAAGGTTAAGTTTAGAGAAGGATTTAGTGCAGGAGATATGTCAATGTAAAATGCGATTAACAGGTGAGTGATGAATATTTTATTTCCAAACTACTGCAATATCTACAACAACCAACATAATAAAATACTGACACAGACACTATTAACCGTTTCAGAGAAGACTTAATATGTTATTTAGCGCAAATTATTTTTGTGGTCACACTTGATTTTAAGGTCCAATTCTCGCTATTAACAAACCATTAACTACGACTTTTGCCTCAAAGAATCCCTAATTTGCTGCTTATTAATAGTTAGTAAGGTAGTTGTTAAGATAAGGTATCGTGTAGGATTAGGTATGTAGAATATGTTCATCTAAATATGTGCTTTATAAGTACTAATAAACAGCCAATGTTAATAACAGGCATGCTATTAAGCAACTAGTTAATAGTGAAAATTGGTCCCTATATTAAAGTGTTATTAAAGTATATATTATATTAAAGTGTTATTAAAGTATATTTCTATTTTTCATTCAATATAAAGGGACAAAAGCAACACTGGACCCCGCTGACTTTTACTGTTTTCACAAAAAAAAAAAAAAAAAGAACTGGGTGAACTGTCTCTTTATGTCATTACATTGCTGTAAGTCAATGATATTGCTGTCTATTCCACTGATAGCCTAAATGGTCTCATTTAAAATATGGATGGCATGTCGCAGACAAACCAATGTAACATTCATGGATAATTACAAATACACGAGGGAGTCATGGCCCAGTAGTTATCACACATACTTAAGACACTTGAGTACAGCACAAATTTGTTGCCCTAATCCTGTTTCTCCTTATCAATATAACTTACAAAAAGACCTGATATAAAATAAAATAAAAATAAAATCTCAGCTTTGGTTAGGTCACTCATCTCCACTATACAGATTCCTAATACTTCTGTATATAAGCCAACATAATGGCATCAGTTCATTTGGCATTGAATTTAAGTTAGTCTTGAGCTAGAGCTCTAGAATTAAGGCTAGCTTAAAGGTTGGAGTATTAGCTCAGCTTAAGCACCCTAAGGGCAAACTCCAGCAAAAGTAGGACGGATAAACGTGCTACAGAAGAGATTGTCGCATAGACTGGGCTCTTATCCCAGGTGTCAAATATAAAGACATCACTGCACAAAACAATGTTGAACTGTGCATCTCCAAAACTGTCGGCAGGCACATAACACCACAGCGTCTTCCAGTGTTTGACACGATTTGCAGTCCTAGTTTCTCCTGAAGGACAAATGCTTCATTGGCAGAGGAAACTTTTTGACATTTCCCTGAGGTACATGGATACACACATCAGCATTTTCAACTACTATTTTAAGCCCTATTGAATAAACGTACAGGAGATTTGTCTCATAAAAAAGAGCTGTATGTGCAAAGGGCCTACAGATCATATATTTTCATGAGGCACCTCAGGTGAAACATGCTGGTGCTGACAGAAAATGGTTGTCAAAAAATTTTAATTAAAAAATGCTGTTAATTCTTATTTAATTGTGTATGTACACTGGTTCTTCAACAGAACTGAGGAGTAACTAAAAATAGTGTTACTAACTAAACTACACTTTCATTAGTGTGAGAGTAGTTCAGTAACATAACTCTTACTTGCTGGAAAGTCAGATTCATTGATAGTGAATCAGTTCATCCTAAATGGCCCTCATTTTTATAGTGCTGTAAAGTCAGATTAATTTAAGTGAACTTGTTCATCCACGGTCTTCTCTCTCTTATTTAGTGTTGGAACGTCTGATTTATTCTAGTGAGTCAGTTCATTAAATGGTCCTCAGTTTCGTAGCACTGTAAAGTCTGGTTCATTTTAGTGAAACAGTTCATCTTTAACAGTCCTCACTTTCGTAGTGCTGTAAAGTTTGAATTATTCTACTGAACTAAATGGTGATTTATTCTGTTTCTTTCTAGTGAATCAGTTCATCCTAAATTGTCCTCACTTAGTGAAAATTGTCCTCTCTCTCTCTTATTTGTTCACTCAGGTCTCTTGGTTTCTGCTTAAGTTTGTTCCTGTCTCCCTGATTAGCTGTTTATTCATTCAAAACCCCCTTTTTTTTAAAAACTATTTGTTGAGCCAAAAATCTATCTGATCAAAATTATAAATGACATCATGATTATTTAAAAACACATCGGCTACACCTTAAGAAGCCTACTTTTTCAAAAGAGCAGCTTTAATGTACTTTCATTACTTTAAATTATGACAAGTTGCAGTTTCAGACTATCTTCACTTTAACAATGATCTTATGTAAATGAATATTCCAGTTATAGAACATACTAAAATGATAAATCAACATCTGAAATTATAAGTAGATGAATTTTTCTTATTTTTATTACTGACCAACCATTGCAATTATCAATCCTCTACTGCATTTTTTAGCAGGAATGGGAAAAAAACACACACGGTAAAAAAAAAAAAGCAAGCTCAGCCTTTTCCCTCATTGTATCTGCTAAGAGAGAAATATGAGATAAAGCATGTTATATCCTCTCACTTTTCCACGTTGCTTGCTGTTTGTTAACAATTAATTATTCTCTGCTTCTTAGAGATCTATGAAGTCTAAAAACATCATTAATATAACACTGAAATACATATTAAGCAAAAAAATGTATTTTCACACATGACAAGTAAAACAATGTTCAGCATCTGATTTATCTGATTTAAATACAAGAATACTTGTAATTGCCGTTTGCCCACAATATGTTCATTTTTGGTTTTGGAAAGAAAGTTTTGGTTTGCTCGGATTTTTTTCAGTTTAATATCTTATCAATTAGCTCAACATTTGAAAGTACTTGAGAAAAGATATATTAAGCTCAACTTTTCTCTTCAACAATAAAGCTACAGATCTGCTAATTAGCCTGAATGAGTAAAACTTGTGAAAATTAAGACAAATTTCTAAGTAAATAAATCACCCACTTAGACAAGACCACCTCTAGTCATGTCCAAATTGAAATGAACTTCATATTATACTAACATAACGTATGAAAGAGCCCTGTGTTCGCTCAACTCGATTAAATTAAAGCTGCACCTCCATGTCTGTGACCTTCATGAGACCTGCAGTGTTTACTGAGCATTTGATGACTAATGATCTGTAAAGACTGTGACCTTTAATAAAAATAGCCAAACAACTGGTAGTAATAATACATAAAAGACCAAGAAATGTCTTGTTACTGTATTATTATTTCAAAGCAATGTAAAAAAAAAGTGATGAGATTTTGTTGTGACTAGGCTTAAATCTATAGAATATTAATATTAACATGACATTTAAATTGGAATAATATAATAAACATGGTTTGACATGTAACATTTACAGTACAAAGATGACATGCAATACATTTAATGTCAACTTCATTAATATTTCTAGACTTACATTAAGCTATATTATGCAAATACTCAAGACATTACTTTAATAGAAAGACTGATGCAAGAACTACAGATAATTTAAGGCTTTTCAGCCATATATGTGCAAGAAATATTTTAATTCATACTACGTACGGGTCTGTTTCAACGTGTAATTGCAATAAAATATTTTTACCATCTTTACAAAATGAAGAGTTTTTCATTACTCATTACAGCTTATTTTGATGTGTGCTCAGGGTGTTTTAAAAAAAAATGCAAAAGATGCATGCATAATCAGTTTATGAAAGGATCTAACCAAAAAAATGTTTCTGACATGAACTCAAGAAAGAGTTAAGAAAGAGCTTAATCAGAATTTAAAGCTTTATGACAATATAGATAACATCCACTTATCAAAAATGTTTACCACATATATTTCACTCTTTTTTCCTCACATATATAACTTACTCTTTTTGAAATAAGTAAAGTACAATACTGGTGAATTTGAAAGTCTGTTCAATAAATTCTGTTCAGTTTGCTCTGAAGAATATCTCATCATGAAAAACTTTTTAGGAAATTAAAAAAAAACTCTTTACAATAAAATAAAAAAATGTAATTGCCAACACTTTATTTTAAGGACCAATTCGCACTATTAACTAGTTGCTTATTAACATGCATATTACTAGCATATTGACTGTTTATCAGTACTTACAAAGCACATATTAATGTCTTATTCAGTACGACCATATTTTAGAGCCCTTCATCCTAACCTAAACTTAACTTACCTTCCTAACTATTAATAAACAGAAAAATGTTAAGGGAAAACTCTCTCTTTTTTTTTTTTAAGTGTTACCATTTAATTTGTTCAATATGGCTAAACATTGCAAAATGGGTATTGAATAAGTTTATACTTATTCAGTGTGACATAGCACTGAGTCTGCACTGTTAAAGGTGCACAACGATATTGCTCGGTTTGTTGATGCCAAGTGCCCTGTTATTCTAGTGCTACTTGATCTCACGGCGGCCTTTGATACAGTGGACCATGAAGTCTTTCTGTCTCGCCTTAATCACTTTGTTGGCATTCGGGGTACCACACTTCAGTGGTTCTCATCATATTTGACCAATAGAAACTTTTCTGTAGTGATTGGGGACTCGTCCTCTTCCACCACTTATCTCTATTGTGGGGTGCCACAAGGCTCTATTCTCGGGCCCGTATTTTTTTTTCACTTTACATGCTGCCTCTCGGGTCCATTATAGCCAGGCATAATATAGCTTTTCACTGCTATGCTGATGATTTGCAAATTTATTTGCCTAGGAGACAAAAAAATGCTGACGCAGCTGGGTCGCTAATTGATTGCATTTATGACATTAAACTATGGTTAGAGCAAAATTTCCTTCATCTAAATGAAGAAAAGACTGAATATATTTTATTTGGAGAGTCTGTAACTTCTGACTTTGATGCGCTGACTTCAAAGCTTAGACCAACTGTCAGAAATCTCGGTGTGACTTTTGATAGTAGCCTGAACAAATTGACAGCGTGGTTAAAGCTAGTTTTTTTTTCAGCTACGTCTTTTGGCCAAGGTCAAACCATTTTTGAATCGCTCTGACCTTGAGAAAGCTATTCATGCTTTTATCAGTTCAAGATTAGATTATTGTAATGCACTTTATGTTGGTGTCTCACAGTCGTCCCTCAGGCGCCTTCAGCTGATGCAGAATGCCGCAGCCCGTCTTTTAACTAACACATGCAAACGTGAGCACATCACCCCAATTATTTATTCGCTCCACTGGCTTCCAGTTTCTTTTAGAGTTGATTTTAAAATTTTATTGTTTGTTTTTAAAGCTCTCAATGTCCTTACCCCACCTTATGTAACTGAGATGCTGGCTTTTCGTCAGCCATACAGGGCTCTTAGGTCAACAAATCAACTTTTGCTGGAAGTTCCGAGGTCACAGTACAAATACTGGGGTGACCGGGCTTTTTCTGTAGCTGGGCCCAGACTCTGGAATAAGCTTCCCGCCGATATGCGCACCATTACTGACCTGGGCCTTTTTAAAGTTAAGCTTAAAACTTATTTATTTAGACTGGCTTTTAATATGTAGCAATTGTTGTGACATTGTGTATTTTATGTATTTTTTGTTGTTGGCTTTTATTTTTGTTTTTATTGCTCTGTTTTTATTGGAAAGCACTTTGGTTCACCTTGAGTGTTATAAAGGGCTGTATAAATAAATGTTGATTGATTGATTGATTGATATACTTTAATGATATGACAGCCGAGGACAGGAGACACATTAAATGCGTCAAGAGCGAGCCACTTTCTTTCTCTTACACTTTCTTTTACATTAATAACACATTAATAACATACTAGTTTGTGTTATTTGAGCTTGCCGTGGCCCATTTCTAGATCAAGGGGGTCAAAATTTATGAATAGAAAAAAAGTCAAACATTGAACTGTTGGTGGCATCACAATCTGATTATGGTTCAGACCCTTCGCATTCAGTGTGCTATGAATTTTAACATTCAACTTTTAACCACACGGTTCTATTGCAGAATCCCAATCAGAAGCAGAATAAGAAGAACAGTAACAAACATAATAGGTGCCTAAGTTCATTGCTTGGTCCCTAATTAATAGCCATGTACACTGTCAATCAATCCAAAGTCACACTAATATCTACAGGCATTCAGCCCTCTTCAAAAGGACTAACGCTCCATAAGGAGAGCTGACAAGTTTCCTTCATCAAAGTTGCAATTAACTTATTTACTGGCAGGTCATTACTTAGAAGTTCATTAGCACAGGAGATAAAAACTCATCCTTTGGTGCTAACAACACTATTGTCTGTTAACAAGCATTTGTCAATTGGTTTGGCAGCTCCATACCATCATGACACAACATTAAACCCATTACTCGTAACAGAGGCATCTGCTAGTCTGCATATTAATAACCGCTAATTATTTAGACCT
Source organism: Sinocyclocheilus anshuiensis (assembly GCF_001515605.1). Lineage (NCBI taxonomy): Eukaryota > Metazoa > Chordata > Actinopteri > Cypriniformes > Cyprinidae > Sinocyclocheilus > Sinocyclocheilus anshuiensis. Next base: position 2,555,198 of record NW_015542356.1, on the reverse strand, counting down.
GCCGCCGTATTTCCTGTCTTCTCCAATTCTTTCACTCGTTTCCTAGAGCTAATTAAAACGATGCAAATATTCCATTGGCATTTCTGGGGTGTAAACAAATCAGCTGAACAATCCAATCAACATTTCTTGTGACAACTGCCACAACAAAGTTTCAACACAGTGTAACATTTCGTTTTGCGTGAGAAGAAAGAGCAGGAGCAGTCATGAGATCAGATATGGCTGAGTCAATATACCCGTACTAATAACGGACGGACAATAGAACGAAACCTCAACATACATGCGATTCCTCAAAATCCACTTACATTTGCAAGTCTGATTAACTGGGGAAAAAACTCTATAATTCAAAGGCACATGCATTAGCTTTGACAATGAAGAGGTTTAAAGAGACATAACATCACTTTGAGAACTGCATCATGGGTAATTAGCAGACAAATGTGAATACACTCTCTAGAGAGCTGCTCTTAATTATTAAAACACATTTACAATTTGGAGGGAAGATGTAAACAATTGCAGTGTATTCATGTGTGCATCATCACGTTTAAATACTGTGTTGTGAAAAGGGTTTTGACGTGTGGATATCAGCAGTTTATTTTCTTGACATTTTATCAACACAGATTAGACTACAGTGTTAAACAGAGAATTTAATAAAAGTTTTTTTTTTTTTTTTGATTTGGACAAAATAGACAGATTGCATTAGTATTCATAGCTATTCCAAAAATAACCTGTACAAATCATGTTTATTCTATTTATATTAGAAATATGTACGTACAGTTGTATTTGACCATTTTTGAACCCCACCCCGTTTCAATAATTAAAAAAATATTTAATTAATATATTATTAATATTATAATTACATGTACATTTAGTCATTTAGCAGACACTTTTATCCAAAGCGACTTAAAAATGAGGACAATGGAAGCAATCAAAATCAACAAAAGAGCAATGATACGCAAGTGCTATGACAAGTCTCAGTTAGCCTAACACAGCACACGTAGAAAGGTCTTTTTTTTTGTTTGTTTGTTTGTTTTTTTTAATTATATAATAAATAAAAAGAAAACAGACAGAATAGAAAAACTATTGTTGTGGGTGTATTATTGACATGACAACGTCTAAACCCTGAATATAAGACGACCGCGTTTTTTCAGATGTATTTCCAAGAAAAAAGCATCGTCTTATATTCGAGTCAATACGGTAATTGTGTATTAAATAAAAAGAAAACAGATAGAATACAAAAGGAATAGAGAAGCTAGTGTTAGTTTTCTTTTTTTTTTTTAAGAAAACAAGCAGTTAGTAAATGAATAGAGTGCAAGTCAAAAAGGGGCAAGTATGTTTTTTTAAAAGAACAGAACTAGAATAGAGAGTGCTAGAGTTAGAGGGTCAAATAAAGATGGAAGAGGTGTGTTTTTCACCAATTCTTGAAGATGGCTAAGGACTCAGCTGCTCGGACTGAGTTGGGCAGGTCATTCCACCAGGAGGGAACATTTAATGTAAATGTCTGTGAAAGTGATTTTGTGCCTCTTTGGGATGGCACAATAATGTGCTGTTCACTTGCAGAGGGCCAGCTTTTAGAGGGCACATAAGTCTGATGAAATGAATTTAGGTAAAGGGGTGCGGAGCCAGTGGTGGCTTTGTAGGCAAACATTAATGCCTTGAATTTTATGTGAGCAGCTAAACAGAGGTGTGACATGCGTTTGACTTTTCGGCTCATTAAAAATTAATCTTACAGCCGCATTCTGGATTAATTGTAAAGGTTTGATAGAACTGGCTGGTCCAGCCTGGACAGAACAAGAGCTTGAACAAAGAGTTGTGAAGCATGTTCCGAAAGAAAGGGCCTGATCTTCTTGATGTTGAATAAAGCAAATCTGCAGGACCGGGTAGTTTTAGCAATGTGGTTTGAGAAAGTCAGCTAATCATCAATCACAACTCCAAGGTTTCTGGTTGTTTTTGAAGGAGTTATTGTTGATATGCCTAACTGGATGGTGAAATTGTGATGAAACGACGGGTTTGATGGAACCACAAGCAGTTCTGTCTTGGCAAGGTTGAGTTGAAGGTGATGGTCCTTTATCCAGCAAGAAATGTCTGTTAGACAAGCTGAGATCCAGCAAGATAAGAATTGAAGCTTTGGAATCCGCTCTTGCCAGTCTTAGGGCTTCAACAACTGAGAACAAGGCAGTCTTGGTTGAATGTCCACTTCTGAAACCAGACTGGTTGCTGTCCAGGAGGTTCTTCTGTGTGAGAAAGGCAGAGACTTGGTTGAACACAGCTCATTTAAGTGCTTTTGCAATGAAAGGAAGAAGGGAAACTGGTTTGTAGTTCTCTAAAAGAGATGGGTTAAAGGTTTCTTAAGTAGTGGGGTTATACGAGCCCATCTGCAGGAGAAATGGCTTGAAGGAGATGAGATGGAATAGTATCAAGCGAACAAGTAATAGGATGATTAGAAAGGATGAGTTTGGAGACTTCTGCTTTAGAGAGTGAAGATAAGGATGTGAACGAGTGTATGTTTGCTGGTAAGATGTGTTTGACAGATTGTGTTGTGGAAAATTGTGCACTGATGGTTTTAATCTTATTAATTAGCTAAATATATGTATGTATGTATGTATGTATGTACGTATGTATATATATATATATATATATATATATAAAATTATCTCTACCCCTAGTAAAACCATTTAAATGTAACAGAGAATGGAGACGATTATCTATATGAGAAGTTCAGTTATTATTATTATTTTGATTTTTATTATGGCTTCGGAAGATTTAAAACAAAATATTATAAAAAATGTTTTTTAACTTGCAGGTCTGAAGAAGTGCTTGTTCATTGAGTTGTTGTTGTTTTTTTTCTAGCTGTTTACAAGGTTTAAAAGCAAATGATTTCCTTGGATATCTATTTCAGTTATATTTGAAATCCCTTACAGCACTTTTGACTTCTTTTGACTTCTCTTCCTTTTCTTCTAAAACTTTTGCTAATGTTTTGCTTGCCCCACAAACTAAAACACAGGCAGTTTTTATGCAAAAATAAATGGGATCTGCATTATTTTTCTACACAGAAGAAATAGGTGCCTAAAAATTTGGAAAATTGCAAAAATGTGGACATAGCCGAATGGAACCTGCTGCCACATAACAGCATGTCTATAACCTCCTCCTGTCCATGGAGATTCCTCTGAGGATTTTGTCAAGTGAACACATAAAATATATACGGTGTGATTTATGGGAATCACTAATGTCAACTTTAGGACACATGGCTGTTCCTCTCTAGCTGCTGAACTGCATCATAACGGCAAACTTGTTCGTTTTCAGTACTATTTGTTTCTCCTCAGAGCCTGCACATTGATGCAAACGCTATCAAACCCACACATCTGTGGGATTGCCTCTATCATTCAACCCTGTCCAGGCCAGATCCCAGCCTCTTATCTCTAGAAGATATATGGTGTTATTCCCGAGAAGGGAAATGAAGCTCCCAAAACTCACTGTGCTCCCATGAGTAATTTTCAAGCCAGTAAAATCCATGCTTAAAATTCAGTAGAGAAGGCCTTTATTGTTGGGTTCTGGTGTTTTCTTCAAAACACATGACCACACTATATATATATTCTTCTTTACTTTCTAGTACTGAATAGGGGTTTTCTTCCAACTCCTAATGCATTAGTAAATATAAAGCAACATAAAAGTCAATTGTTGACATACAACAGAAGATATTTTTGAAGAATTTGTGTGGTGGTTCCCACTGACTTTTTTCTTCTTCGATACTACAGAAGTCAGTGGGGACCATCAACTGTTTGGTTACCCATATTTTCTTGAAGATATCCTCTTTTGGGTTCAGCAGAAGACAGAAATTCATACGGGTTTGGAACAACTTGAGGGTGAGTAAACTACATTTTGGGTGAACTATCCCTTTCATGACTTTCATGACTATGTTTTTTAATACAATTGAGCAAAAGATGCATTATAATAATGTCAAATGAAAAGTTCTGCTTTAAAGTACATTGTAAATCATTGTATAATTATTTTTTGTAATGCTTTAAAAAAGTACACTTATTTTGATATGTTGACTGACTAATATACTAAAGCACACGTAAAGTACTTGATTATAATTTTATTTGTAATGTTATTTTTACATTTAAAGCTATACATTAATGGTTCTAAATTGCAGAATGTGTAATAACAAATATATTGAAATCCATGACATAAACGTTTCAATAGAAGTGACATTAAAGTATATAATAGTTTACCATAATTGCTTGTCATTCAGCAGTGTATTTCATATTTATTGTAATTGCATTGGAAACGCACCACCAACATGGCTTCACAATTTCTCCTTTTGTATTCCACAGAAGAAAGTAAGTCAAACAGGTTTGGTTCTTTAATACTGACAAGGTGAATGATGTCAGAATTTTTATTTTAGCTGAACTATTCTTTTAAACATTCCTGCTTCTACCCAAAGAAAACAAGGTAAAGGCAGATAATATATAGAGCTCTTTCCATTGGAACTCCAACTATCTCTCAGCTGCTCTGAATTAATTCATCATGCAGCAGCTCCTGATATAAATGCAATTTGTTTTGCTGGGGTAATGTTCCTTACTGCAAATTTATCATGCCAGACTCCAGGACAGTTTGTTCAGTTCTTCCAAGAACTCCATATTTCATCTGCGAGGCCATTTTAGATGCCAGGATCATGGTTAAGAGAAATAAATTTTAATTTATGTTATCATAGATTTGGTTAATATAAATTTCTTCATCACTGACTGATAGGAAAACTGAGATATTGATTGATCAATAGAGATCTTTACTCAAAACATGACAGTTCTACATGGTCTTATCATTTAAATGAAATTACACATTGGTAAGAGCATGTGTAATGAGCACATTTTGATTATCACACATCACAAGTGACTGTGTGCGTTGAACAAATTCCTGCCCATTAGTACCTGAACTTACTAAAGCTCAGAAATTCACACCTCGACTCTGACAACTGCTGCTGATTCCATCAGTACTTTCAAAGGTGCAGTCAGTAATTTTCCCTCATTAAAAAGTTTTTTCTGAAGAAGAGAGCAGTACTAGAATATGTTTAAAATTATGTACATTCATATGAGATGAAACTCTAGTCAAATCCAATCAAATCAAAGTAGACTAATAAACAATTTGACTGTACATAGAGCAGGTTGCAGTATGTAATATTGACAGTACTGAAATCCAAATTCAAAATACTGAAGAGTTGTTTCCCCTGCCCCCCTCCTCCTCAGACTCGACAATCACGCAGGTTGCCAGATTGAGGATACGCAACAGGAATGAGTGCAATTAACAATGGCTTTTCCACATTTTAATATTCCTCTGGTCATAGAGCTTTTTAGATGGATGCCAGGGATTTTTAGGTCGGGTAGAATCTGCGATCTTTGACCCAGTTAGCTGGTCTACATGGCTGCAAAAGACTGTATTTTCTGCCAACTGGCAACTTGGGGAGTTGAAATACTATTGGGTAAATGGGTGGAATCACACAGATCAAAACAAAAACAGACATTCCAACATGGAACACCTTTCAAAGTAAAATACTGGATGTAGCACTTTTCTCAGAGAAAAACAAGTAGGTGAAGTTAGCACGTTTCCTAAATATCTGCAAGCATATTATGGTATTTTTATGCTTTACCTTTAATAGAGGCTACCGTGTTTATACTATTGCTTTATTTATCTCAATAATACTGCTGTTACATTTGCTTAAGGAATAAATCAATTGTGTGAGACTATAGTACATTTTTGCATCGGAATCATTAGATGACTTTTCCATGCCTCCACACTACTACGTGTCAGCAAAAATCCAAGACAACTCCCATATCAGCCAGTAGAATGAACAAAAACTTGAACATTAACTTAAAGCTGCAGTCCGTAACTTTTTTTTGGTTAAAAATGATCCGAAATCAATATTTGAGCAAGTACATAACCAGCCAGTGTTCAAAACTATCGCCTTACTTTAGACCGATTCACAACAGTTAGCTTATAATAATGTTTTCTGATTTGAGTGGTACGGGTAGGTTTTCGCGGGAAATTCGAGCATGGCACTGGCACATTACGTCACTTCTGTAAATATAAAGACCTGACTGCCACACATACTCTTCAGAACATTAGATTCATCCGCGCTGGAGCCGTGCCGACTCACAATCCACGCAAACTAGATAATTCCGCACACAGCTTCAATTCCAGGTTTTCAAACAGAGATGGCGACAAAGAGGCAAAACTTACGGACTGCAGCTTTAAACAATAACTCCTTGTATGTAATGCTGATTTTAGGTTACAACACTGATTTCACACACAGGACAACATACAGACAATTATTTGGATTATTCTAATGGGAACCTTTAGTGTGGGCATCCATAGATGCATTTTTGACATTATTTCCTCACAATTCCTACTTTTGGCAAGGCCTGTTTTCCATGACCCTGCACTGGTTTGTTTGTGTTACAGAACTGCCTGCACAAAGCTTTTATGTTGCCAATTAGTAATGTATTATTAACAATAAAATAAGCTTTTTTCTTGGATTGGTTTGTGCTTTTGTTGTCTGTCGCACAAGCATTTCAGCTGACTTGCACTTTGGTCTGTAAAGTGCAGCTACATATTAAAGCGAGCACTAAGCTATTTGATATAGATGTCAGCTATGTTTTTATCTTAGAAAAGTAAACTTTTCAAAGAATTCTTTGGAAACAGATAAAGAAATATTTCCTATCCAAGCTAAGAGAGTATACTAATGAGGTCACTAAGAAGAGAGGCTGCTATACATTTGCATGTTAGCAAAGATATTCATCTCAGTGGCAGCTGCTTGAATGCCAAGACATCTGAAAGAATGATATCACTGATTATATAGTTTCTGTATTTAAATTACATGCACGTTTTAGAAACTGACCCTATTAACTTTATCTACCATTAATGCTGGATAGCTAACTGGCTAAACAGCAGAAAGACCATTTAAAAATGGATAAGGATAAGACAACAAAAAAAGACAATTCCTCTGAACAGAGTAGCATGTTACTGTCATTTATTTATTGCCTCCCTGTGGTTGACTCTTACGATATGTATGTGCTTGTTACTTTGCAGCATTCCTCTTTATATTATCACTGGAGAAAGAAACATGAATTACCCAGCATGCCCGAAGACACAGATGTAATATAATGCCCAGCTTGATCCTAATGCTGTGGATGAGACATGAGCAGATAACGAAAGATCTGACAGCTTTAATTTGAAAAGACCTAAAGCTTAACAGCTCAACAGGTGGGACATGGCATGTTTTTCAGCTAATCTGGATCACAGGATCATGGCCAAGGGCAATACGTTTCTCCAAATGAGGCCTCGACCTTTAGTTACAGTGAGAAGATAACACATTGATTGACTTGTTCAATGCACTTAGCACAAGCTTAGAGCTCTGTCTGTGTGTTAGCAAAGAACAGAAGACATATTTTGGAGACAGGTGTTGGAAAGGATGGCACATGTTATCCAAATGAGATTGTATTGAAAATGAACACAAAGCACCACTGTTCACATTTTTCAGAAAAAATCAACCTATGAATGGTTTTTAGCAGCATCAGACGCGCCCGCGCTCACAAGATCTCCCGGTTCTTACTTGTGAATTCAGTTCACTGGAGACTCGCACTAAACGGTTTATTTGAATCAGTTAGTTGTCGACTCGAGAACAATTGCAATCGGTTCATTCTAATTCGTCAATGAATCATTTGGTGCGATTTGCGAACCGATTTAAAAGGTTCAATGAAAATAATCAGTTCGTTCTTGAATCAGACACCACTTCTGCGTCTCGGAGCACGTGATATATTATAAGGAGTAACGATATGTTTTATGAAATGTAGTGAAGTAAAAAGTACGATCTTATGCTTTGGAATGTAGTGAAGTAAAAGTAAAAGTTACTCAAAATAAAACGACTCCAGTAAAATACATATACTTGAAAAATGTACTTAAGTACAGTAACGAAGTAAAGCTACTCCGTTACTGTCCACCACTGGGTTTACTTATAACTTTCTCTGTATATTAAACACAAAAGAAAGTATTTTAACATTGAAAAACAGCTTAAAATTAGAGAAGAGGGCAGATTCTCATTAGTATGATTGCCTGCATATAATATCATATTTCTTCACCTTAGTTTTGATATTGACAGAGCCCTTGCCCCAGGGAAAGCTTTCAAGGTTAGCTCAAACGTTAGCGAAACGGCTAACAGGGAGACCAGAGGCTGTTTTATGTGAACAGAAGTCAATGAAGGATATGCCTCAGTGGCAGAGTAAACTTCTGTGCAGAAACAGTCTGGCTTTCTACTAATTTTCAACATATTAGCAATTAAATATTTATTTTGAAGTGAGATGTCATAACTATACCATCAGCCTGCTAGTGTTGTAGCACTCTAGACTGATTTTTTATTATTTATTTATTTACATTTTTTTATATACTGTTGCGCCGGGTCAGAATTTAATAGGGAATTGCCCCTTCGCAAAGATCCGCCCTGCTTCGTTACTGTTGCTATGTCTGACAAGCCATGCCGCTCTCATGATCACATGTTCTCACATAGCTAAAAATACATTGTGGAGCAAAGAGGACACTGACAATGCGCAGACAGACAAGACAGAGCAGGTTACTTTCGGTATAAAACTAATTTTTTAATTTTTTAAGAAATTCAAACAATAAATACCATTTTGTGGCTCTGTAATGTGTCATGACAGATCGCTGTAGCACCTCAGTTCAAGCGGCATGTGAACCGATCATTTCTCCCTCTTCCTGGTTACAGCACAAAATAAACATGAATGAACATCAGAAAGACATCAATGCACACCATTTTTCAAGTTCAAGTCCACCAACATCAATCTGCTCTCCTGTCTGGTTTGTTTGTCGGAAAAAAAATGGCAGATTTGGCGTTATGATTGGTCAGATCGCCTATCAATCAAACTCTCTGCGAATGGTCAACGTGTCAAAAATTTCACCAAAATTAATACAAATGCCCAAAAAAGATAGCAAAAACATACTTGTATGAGATCATGTTTTTATATTATAACATATATAATTAAGTAATATCACGAGCAAGAAAGCTGTTTTCACAAATATTCGCACGATTGCAAACATGATATAGATTTTATACAAACGTTCAACAAATAAGAAGTTAATAGTAAGTGATAGGGCTAGGCGATTTTTCAGATTTTATCGATTAATTCAAATTTAATATTTTGCCACGACTTTATTTTTTATAAATCAAGGAATCACGATTTTGAATAGAAATATTACCAAACGTTAGAATTTGACACTTTGACAATATGCCGGTGTTAACAGTAAAGAAAAAAAGAATGATCCAACCCCATGTCGGCGCACGTGATTAATAGAAATATTACCAAACGTTAGAATTTGACACTTTGACAATATGCCGGTGTTAACAGTAAAGAAAAAAAGAATGATCCAACCGCATGTCGGCGCACGTGATTAACCGCTCACGTGCAGTAGTGTAATAGTGGTATATCGTCTGCTATAATATAGTTGTCACAAGTTCACCAGCCTAGTCTCCATCCCAGTCACCATCCCAGTCGCCAGCCAGTCACCAGCTCAGTCACCTTACCACAGTAAGGACTCCATTTCCCAGCATCCCGCCTGCCTCACACCTGCACCTGATCCCCAATCAACAGACCTGCCACCATTCACCTCATCACCTACCTCATAAAAGCAGTCACCCGTCACTCCTTTATTGTCTGGTCTCGTCGTTGTTACTTGAGTCTTATCAAAGTTAAGTAATTGCCTGTTGAATGCTGCTCCATACTTACCAGTCGCTTTGCTGTTGATAGCCTGAACCTGTCTATAAAGATCTCTGCATTCAGTTCTGTTTGCCCTGTCCTCTTCTGTTCCGTGACAGAAGACCAGACTGTAATATAAAGAATTGGAGCACCATGAACCCCCTCGCTCAGAATGGCCGGCCAATGGTGGACTTTGTGTTGGAGTTCCGGGAGCTGGCCAAAAATTCCTCACTGTGTGATTCAGATCTCCACTCTCATGCCGGCCGGCCGCTCCACTCTCATGCCCGCCGGTCGCTTCCGAGTCTGCACCAGTCATCAAGCCAGTTCCGGCCCCAGAGTCTGTCTTGGAACCCACTCCAAACCCTGAACTTTCCTCAAAATTTACTCTTACTAGCGAACTCCTTTTAAGCTTACCTTCAGTCAAAAAGCCTGTACGAGAAACCCATCCAGACCATCCACCTGTCTCAGAGCACAGCTCCAGACCTGCTCTAGGCCCTGAGTCCGCTCCAGTGTCGGCTCCAGCCCCTGAGACCTCTCATTTCATAAAGTTCAGTCCAGAATCCACTACAGTCCAAACTAAGTCGGAGTACATTCCTACTCCAGAATTCAGTAAAAAGCCTGCATGAGAATCCCATCCAGACCATGCACCCCTCTCAGAGCACAGCCCCGGATCAGCTCAAGCCCTCGACCAGAGTTGAGAGATGGCTCTAGCCCCTGACCAGAGTCGAGAGAAGGTTTATATTCCCGACTTTAGCTCAGAGAGGGCTCCAGTCCCTAAGTTTAGCCTAGAGAGGCCTTCTATCCCAGAGTCTAGACCAGAGAGGGCCCCTGTTCCTGAGTTTGGCCCAGAGAGGGCTTCTGTTCCCAAGTTGGGCCCAGAGCACATTTCATCCCTTGATCAGAATCCGGAGTTGGCTTCAGCCCCAGACCAGAGTCCAGTAAAGGCTCCTGCCAATGATCTGAGTCCTAGACATACAGCCAGGAGTGCCGTTCCTTCTTCAGTCAGATTAAATGTATTTGCCGCGACCAGGAGAGCCATTCCCCTCGCTGTAAGAATCAGCTACCCTATCACAGCCAGGAGTGCCGTTCCCATCGCTGTAAGAATCAGCCGCCCTATCACGGCCAGGAGTGCCGTTCCTTCTTCAGTCAGATGAAATGTTCTTGCCACGGCCAGGAGAGCTCCTCCGCTCCTTCAGAGCACCCTCCAAAGCTCACCCCTGGGTCTTCCGCACGGCCGGCGCCACCATGGCCTCCCGGGAGGGGGAGGTACTGTCACAAGTTCACCAGCCTAGTCACCATCCCAATCGCCAGCCAGTCACCAGCTCAGTCACCTTACCACAGTAAGGACTTCATTTCCCAGCATCCTGCCTGCTTCACACCTGCACCTAATCCCCAATCAACACACCTGTAACCATTCACCTCATCACCTACCTCATAAAAGCAGTCGCCCTTTACTCCCTTATTGTCTGGTCTCGTTGTTGTTACTACAAGCCATATTTCAATAGACTCCTTACCTGTATACCCACCTGTGGATTACTTACCTTCATACCAGCTACCCTCTTCATCTGTGCTCTATCGTTTGCCGAATCCACCTGCCAGCCTGCATTAGATACGGACTCAACCCTAAAAACTACTATCAAAGTTAAGTCATTACCTGTTAAATGCTGCTCCATACTTACCAGTCGTTTTGCTGTTAATACTAGATAGAGAGCGATCAAAAATAACAAAACAAACTCTTCAAAAACAAAAACTGGCAAAAAAAACAGGAAATAAAAATGGGGTAAACACGACAGAAATGTATTTTGGTAGGCCAAGTCTTCTGCCACAACGACTGTGTCGAGGAACGGACACGAAGACGAGATTCAATAAATAAACAGGCTTTATTAATCCTCAAACAGGTATAATCCAGATAGGGCAGGTAGAGACACACGAGGTATAGACACTTATGACCCGACAACACAAACAGAACAGACTAGAACGTACTAAAGCAAACGAAGATAATTAACGAGACACAGCTGAACTGAATGACGAAATCAAATCAATAACCATGACAACTAACGCAACGGTGAAAACGATGCAGAGTACAAACAGAATTATGGTGTGACAGTAGGTATATTTTATCCATTATATTAAAACATAACCATTTTTACTTTATATTATATGGATGTTTTACCACTACCTGTGTTTACTACCTGTGAAGTACAGACACTACCTGTGTCTTTACTTTATATTATATAGTGTTTTACCACTAGGGGAAGTCGTGGCCTAATGGTTAGAGAGTCGGACTCATAACCCAAAGGTTGTGGGTTCGAGTCTCATACCGGCAGGGATTGTAGGTGGGGGGAGTGAATGTACAGCGCTCTCTTCCACCTTCAATACCACGACTGAGGTGCCCTTGAGCAAGGCACTGTACCCCCAACTGCTCCCCGGGTGCCGCAGCATAAAAAATGGCTGCCCACTGCTCCGGGTGTGTGTTCACGGTGTGTGTGTGTTCACTGCTGTGTGTGTGCACTTTGGATGGGTAAATGCAGAGCACTAATTCCGAGTATGGGTCACCATACTTGGCCACATGTCACGTCACTACCTGTTTTTTTTTAAGTTCTTCATGAAGCATGAAATGGACTTATATTTTTTTCCCTGTCTGCTGTCTGTGACAACACATATCAGGATACAAGAGTCTGAGACAGTGTGTCTGTTTTTGTGGTTCCATCAGCCAAACTCAATTATTTCAAGGTGTAATTTTCCAGAATAATTAGTCACATGACATGTATAGTTTAGGTGATTGCCTAAAAAGATGGCATATTTCAAATAATTTACATCCAGGGTGTCCTGCTGCATAGAAACTGCCACCGAGATGAATAACAATGACATCAGGACCATATATGATTGCTTTTCGAGGTGCACATAATCCATATTGTGCCTTGTTGACTCTTACACTTCTTCCATTGATAAAGATGTAGAGACTGCCATCTTCACCTCCATAAGAAAATCTCAAGATCTCTTCAGCAGCAGTCATGTTCTCCGGTACGGATTCTGTCACTAAGCACCCTAGACACTTTACAGATGCAATTCAGAATCTCCCTCAACAGAGCCAAGTATGTATGACTTTTTGTTTTGACAAATGTATGTGCAGTTGGCAAAAGCTCACTTCCTGTGAGAGAGTGCAAGCTTTGTTAATGTCCGGAAGGGAGTGTGGCAGCATTGACAACTCTGTGACAGGGGCTGAGTCACCTTGTCATTCATCATTGGAAGTAATGTTATGACATGAATGTTTAGACAGCACACGGCAGACGCACTGCCAGTGATGATTATGCTGTTTATGTGCCACTGCCTTCCGATGCAACCGCTGGGCAGCGAAAGAAATTAAAAAGATGAGAGAATGTGAGATAAATGTGGTGTTTTTTTCAGCAGATCGCATTATCATTTATGTAAACTTGACCGCAAAAATACATAAAAAAATAAAAAGTAGAGCTTAACAATTTCACTGTTTTCCAATTTCAATGTTTTCCATATCTATGACTAGAAGCATCAGTCAAACGCAACACAACAAAGCAAAAACAAAGAGCATCTACTGTGCAGACACATCAAATCAGAGTGTACTTCCAAATGCAAAGTCAAATGAACTGTCATAACGTAAGCTGAACAAAGGCGAAGGGAGGTGTCCATCATAAAAATCAGGATTTTTAGAGATGTTTTTGTTCCACGCGATCAAATACAAACACGATCATGTGTACTGGCAACTGTAAGCCCACCAGCACTTACAGACTTACACCCTTATTCTGAAGATAAGCGGTTTTCAATGCCTCCACTCAGGGGGCCGCCAGAGCCAACAAGGGAGGCACAATGATGATAAATCCAACAAGTAAAACTACAACTACTACAGGCCCTCTGTCTAAGACTCTGAAAACCCCTGCTGTACATTCAAACTAAATATACTGAGGTTTAGGTTTTAAAGCAGTTTGCTAATGGGGAAAGAAAACAGTTAATTCAAGATATTCTCTAAAAACATCTATCATCAACTTACAAAATTTTACTTCTCATCTAAATTTACCAAGTTTCAGGAATGGTTAGATATTTTTACAGATTAATACAATGATTTTAGCAATGATTACTGGAGAATGCATGTAAAATCTTCCAGCACTACCTTTCAAAAGTTTAAAGTCAGTAAGAATGTTTAATGTTTTTGAAAGAAGTCTCTCATGCTCACCAAGGCTATATTTATTTGATTAAAAATACAGTGGAAGCATGCAGTAATACTATAAAATATTATTAAAAAATTAAAATCTGCAGCCATAGCTTTGGTCTTCAGTGTCTGCTGCTTAATATTTTTGTGAAAACCATGATGCATTTTTTCCAGGATCCTTTGATGTAGAAAGTTAAAAAAGAACAGCATTTATTTAAAATAGAAATCTTTTGCAAAGTTATAAATGTCTTTACTGTCACTTTTGATTAATTTGATGTGGCCTTGCTTAATACTTCCTTACAGACGCCAAAGGTTTGAACAGTAGTGTATATTGCTACATTTATTTAGGTTTTACTTGGCTTTCTTACATATAATACAATAATGCAATAATAAATGAAAACCGAATAAAGTATTTAAATAAATGTATAAGTTAATTTAGCATTCTCTGCCTTAATATTAAATGTATATTGCCATACAAGAGAACATCTCTCCCTGCCACAGTGATACAGGTCTTTCAGCTTTTGTTTTTCAAAAAAATGGTGATGTAAAATGTATACATTATGAAATTGATAGCATTCATATCTATTGAATAACTGAATGTCATATTTTACATTCATACTATCTGAAATAATACATAAAATTAAAACCCTGGATCTAAATAAATACGGAAAATTCCTTCAAATTAATACAGTACATTGTGCTCTAATTTGTGTATTTATAAACATTTTTTTTTTTTAACCAATGCATTCTCCCTGTTCACTTGCATTGTAAGTGTACTGCACTTTTTTTTTTTTTTTGGTGGAAATCAATGGCATGTCACAGCCTAAGTTGGAACATTCAACAAATTAGTTTTACGATATGGTGTTGTTCAGTCCACTGAGTGAATATGACAGTGTTGTTTCACTCCGCAATACATTAGTAGAGCTTCAAATGACATCAAACGAAATCAGATTCCCTCTAAATCAGGTGGATTTGTCCTTGCATTTCATGATGTTGATAGCAGCATTATCTGTGGCAGGGGATTAAAAGATATATAGCACTTGGGAGAAAGGGCAATAACGTTTTTATACAGCCAAAGTATATCATGTTATCTTGAGCCTTTCATCCTAGCAGGATGTTGCTCTTTCTGGCCGGTGAGATTGCTACTTTGCAAAGTTCAATCTCTAAAAGCCATGACACATTTAAAGCTTGACCACTTAAGCTTGTCTTTGTCTAAGTAGTCAGACCTAGAGAAATCCCTCTTTCTGTCTGCACGTCTGTATATAAGTCATGACACATTTAAAGCTTTGGACACTATTTTGTCTAAATGGACAGACCTTTATACCTCTCTCACACACATCCTTTATTTCCCTTTCCTTTTTGTTCCTCTATGCCTGTATTTAATAGCTTTATTAAACCAAAGATCAATAAGTTAATTTCATTGGCATTCACAGCTTGAGGTGTTAATGGGCTGGTCAGAGTGATCAACATGACAGCTGTTTCAGTGAGTGCCCCTTCTGCAGATCTCCTGAGTTAAACCTCGCTGCGCATCCCCATAATGCTCAGCAGTTATGTAGATCCTTAATTTATGACTGCACTCATATGGAGCACATACCTGCATTTATACAGAGCAAATCCTGTATTTAAAAAGATTAGGGACTTCATTTGATTCACAGATCTGATTATGGGAAATATGCAGCCATTTCGCAACTAGGGATGAAGACAAATTGCAATAAAAAGTGTTATGCAATGTTATAACCACATCAGTCTATCTCAAATGTTGTCTATACTTTAAAAATAACTAGATAACACTTTCCTCTGTAATTGTGAGTGGTACTATGCAAAAATTGCTGTCGTGATGCTCTACTGTTGTGGGTGGTTGCTTGCTTGTTTGCACAAGATATCTATGATATTCTAGGGCCAGACTCACAAAAATATTCCTAGGAAGGAAGTTATGAAATTTCTTAAGACAGATTTTAAGAACTTCACAACGTTATTCCAAAATACAGAGTTTTTTCCTGGCTCAAAATGAGGCCTTCAATTGGCTTAAGCAAACACTTTATACAAGTAATGTTTTTTTGGTATATATATATATATAGAAGCTTACCTGTACTCTAGCACAACAGCTAAGGTACTCATTTACAGTTAACAAACCACAAACTTGTTTAAAATCAAATATAACTTTAAAATCAAATAACTATTCACTATTAACTAGTTGCTTATTAGCATTTTTATTAGTAGCATATTAGCTGTTTATTAGTACTTATAAAGCACTTATTAATGCCTTATTTTGCATGACTAATTTCTAGATCCCTTAAACCTAGACCCCATAAACATCCAGGAACTACTACAACAACTACCTCACTTACTATCAATTAGTAAGTTTTGAGGGAGAACTCTTAGTTAATAGTGAATATGTGTTACCTAACTTTGTATTTACAGTTCACAGTTAAACATTTTAAGCCTTTGCTTTCATTTACATATTTCACAACTAGAAGTAGAACTTAGAATCTTGAGTAAAACAGCATATTCACATACAAAATGAAGCACATACAAAAGAACTGAATCAGAAGCAGTGCAATCTGTTTTACAGAATATGGAAGTTTGTTGCGCATAACCTATTAGCATCCAGCTACGTTTATAAGATTAATGCCACGCTTTTACTCATAACTCAATTTTAAACCACTATAATGTTTAACTACCAACTGCAATCTAATGTAAATGTTTTTATGTCAGGTTTCATGAAAAAAAAAATCCTGTGTTTTGAACGGTTTGGAACAAATGAGGGTGAGTAAATGCTGTCAGAATTTTTATTTTTTCTGAATTAGGCCTAATTTTATTCCTAAGAATGATTCATGAATCTGAACTGTGTTCCTCCTTCAGTGTACTGTAAGTCTAGGTTCTTGATTTGTCATCTGCAAGTTTTATCAGTTACAAAATTAATAGCACACTTCTCCTCAACATGTAACTATCAATTGAGCTATTGTTCATTTTTGTAGCACAATACCTATTCATGTTCAAAAAAAAAAACAAAAACAAACAGCATATTCACTGCTTTGTGGATGCTGATAAAAATGGACAACCAGAATCAGCGATCAGAGCCATGATGATAATGTTTATGGATGTCATATTCAAAACTCCATCAGCTGAATTTGGTATATTTCCATTATTTTCAGTGAGAGGGAAATGAGATAATGAGAGATTGCAAACTGGTTTACATGGGCTGCAGTCCTGAGGTCATGGAGCAGTAATGTGATTTTACCCCAGTATTCTGTAGGTGTATGACTATGATAACCACATCAAGTAGACCTGTGTTTGGTGGGCGACCAATTGTCTGTGGTTCTGGATTTTAATCTGTTTGCTTAGATTACCATTTAAAAGCAGATCCAATCTTGCTTTAATCCCTCCATCCATTTCTGCTATAGTGTTCAGAGATGACTGACTGCTCATTCCCTCCTGTCACTGTCAGTAGGATCGGTAAGTCCTTTTAAAGCAGTGTGGGCTTTTGTTGTAATTCTTTTTAAATCTCAGACTACCTTTCCTCTCAGTGCATCTTTCGTAGAAAAGCAGCAGAGAGATGGAAGTAATATAACAGAGGAATTTTCCTGTTTCCAACTTCAGGTAGCCATTATGTGTTCTTAACAAGCCATAGAGCGACAAGTGGTATATATTCTTCCATAACCAGAATGAACACATTGCTTGATTTCTAGTTTTGCCTCAAACAACAAACACTGACAATTAGAATGTTAATGGACACTGAGAAATATTGGATATTATATAATTAATTCTTCAGGTTCCACATAGAAAACTGTCTGAAGAAGCATCATGACAACACAAGGAATGTGTTGGATTTTAGCTATGAAGCATGCAAGAGAGCATACCACGCTGTCAACCACGCTGTGATGTGTTACTGGCTGTGATTTTGTTGCATCACGTCTGGCAAGGAAAACAGTACAAAGGTGCATTACGAAGTGCCCAAAGTCATTGATTTTCAATGAGGGATTGTGATTTCAGTTGAGTACCTGCAATTTTTACATATTTTGATGCTAAAAAGGATAGGATAAGTTCAGTCAAAACAAAACAAAAAAATCATCACTCACCCTCATGTCATTTCAAAGCTGTATGATGTTTGTTCATTTTTGGAACACAAATAAAGTTATTTTTATTATTCTCTCATAATAGACATTCATAGAGTACATCAAATATGGTAAACAGAAGCTCAGCCATGCTTGTTTGACACAAAATAATCAATTAGGGTTTGTTCTTGCCTCAAGCAAGCACATTTGACCGGGTATATACAGGAATCATGGAGTTAAATTTAATACATTTTAAGACCTTTTTTAAGACTCCATACATTTTAAGACCTCATCGCCACTCCAAGTTTTAACCGGTTACATCGGCGACACTTTAATTTACATTTACTATATATTGATTGTAAGATAGCACAACTAAACAGACTTACTTTGTGATAACTCCTTATCAATACAACATAATTGAGAAGGGGGGAACGAAGCACAAGAGAATTAATTGAGTGACTAAACAGTGCAACCCAAGAAACAAGAATTAGACCAATAAACAAAACAACTGACAAAACTTATTGAGGAGGGAAAATAAAGCTCTCTGAGCTAACGGGGCAATGAGTTCACACAGTATATTCAAAAGATGTATTTGTCACATCAACTCTTATAACTTTCTGCAAACCATAGCTGTTTTGTGGAACACTTCTCATGACAAACATCTGACTGGTCAGACAGTTTACTTGAGATTACGGAGTGCTTCATTTGATGCAAACTTGACAGAGTGTCAGTACTGCACCTGATCGTGTCTGAATGATCATGGAAGGTAAAATAATGATCACAACTATTACATCATTTTAATTGTGCATCCCAAGCCCATGCCAGTAAAAAAAAAAAAAACGCCCGAAGTATGTAACCATGTCATTTCCATCCCTATGGGGGAAGTCGTGGCCTAATGGTTAGAGAGTCGGACTCGTAACCCAAAGGTTGCAGGTTCGAGTCACGTA
>NW_015542356.1:2532017-2536191 GCF_001515605.1 Sinocyclocheilus anshuiensis | reverse complement strand
TGTCCCAAATATAAAAATGTCATTTCCATCCCTAAAATACATATTTTACAGTCACTGTTATGCACATTTATCATAAACACAGCTCAAATGTGCTTCCTACTAGAACACAGCTAAACACAGCTAAAACACAGCTTCCTACTAGTGTGGCCCAAAACATTTACCACAGTTTTATTACAGGTAGAATGCATTTCAGTACAAGCGTTTCAACCAAATGTAATTTATGCAATATTTCAAACCTTTAACCCACTGGGCGAAATCAACCCATGGCAACAGTTTAAAAGCAGCCCAATTTCGTGGAAAAAAACAACAACCCTGCATCCAACACGAGCTGCAGAAGTCAGATTTGACTGATCACGGGTTAAAAATAAGGAGAGATAACTGACAAGATGTTGGAGGATTTGCTCCTCAACAGATCCCGAGCTCCTTGACAAATATCTTTTATCGTAAGACGTGCTCCCTTTACACAGTGCGCGCGCGATCGCGAAATCGAAAGTGAACCGCGACTGCGAGCGCTCATTCAAAAGGGATTTAAATAATCCCCATATTGATAGCGGCGCCCTGATGCACGAAAATTATATACAATATTAGAATGTTTGCAGGAGAGGACACAAAAATCATGGGAGCGGATGGGAGCATGCGGTAATGGTCAGAAGTTCAGCGAGAGCACGATCAACAAGCCCCGCGCTATCACGCAGCGGCACAGTCAGTCAGTGAGCGCCGTAACAGATGACGTCAAATCTCGCGGGATTCCATAAATAAACTACACAGAACCCCACTATTCGGACAAATATACATAATGAAAAGATAATACAAAATTTAATAACTTGGAAAATGGCATTTAAGACTTTAAAAAACTTTTTAAGGGCCTTAATTTTCTCTAAATTGATTTATCAACTTTTAATACTTAAATACATTACAAATACATATTTGATGTGCTCCATGTATGTCTGTTGATAATTGTTTATATGTGAATAAAAGACTAAATTAAATCTGATCCTTAAAAAAAGTGAGTGTGTCTCTTCAGAAGCTGCTTGATTCATACATATTACTTTTTTGATGTCTTTATGTACATTTTAAAGCTTTAAAGTTTTAGTTTCATGGACTTTCAGTGGATGGGCAAAAATGATGAGAATATTACAAATATCTTAATTTGTGTTGCAAAGATATACATGAGGGTGAGTAAATGATGGCAGCATTTTCATTTTTGGGTTAACAATCTTTTTAAATTAATCAATCACTGGTGAATATTGTTTTGGATCAGTGAATCATGCGTATACATGAGCAATGATACATGAACAAACTGATTCAAAAGTTAAATAAAAGAAAGAGGACAGGTTAGGAAAACATTTTTGAATGAACATCCATAACACTGCAGATTTGGTCATGCCACAATCTACTAAAAGTGGTTTTGTTACTGGAAAAGCTAAGGTGATTGGAAACAGTTCAGCTATTGTTCTCACTACTTTTAGTTAGTCACTCCGCAATAAAGTGTTGCAGGAATTATGTATATTTGGACGTCAAAATCTGGAAAGGATTTAGCATTTTAGCACTACCAGTGCCATCATCCTGAAGTCAATGGGTTTTTGGTTAAATGCTGTGGTTAACACAAGCTTAATATATTTTCATATTTTATTCTACGACATAAAATACATCAGTAATTTGTGATTTTTTAAAGCTTTTTTCACAGTTTTTCACTTTCAAGACATCATATTTTTAATCAGGCTACTCCAAATTAAATTCAAACATTCAGGCAAAATGTTTGTTAAATAAAGACTGAAATAGTTGAAAGCTTTGCGATGTAACACTGAAATCATGTGACTGTGATGTAGTTCGTTTATAGCCAACATTTACACTGGATTCACTAGAGTAGTTGGTAGCAAGATAGTAGCTACTTGAGTCTTTTTTCTCCCACAGAATTGGATATTTTCATTTTAATAGTGAATCATTATTATAATAGCCACTTTTATAAAAACTAATGATAATACAGGTATAATATGAATAAATTATATTCAGTACAACACGAGTAAAAATTAAAATAAAAACATTGGAGGCTTGGTGTTGTTGAAGGGGATCTTGAGTCTTACTGATGGTGCTTTGAGGGTACATCAAGGGTCACAGTGATGAAAGTGCCTTGCTGACAGTTCCCTCAAACAGCAGAATCAAAGAACGAGACAATATTTGTAATGAAGACACGGTTTTGACATGCTCAGTCTATTTGTGGACGCATGACACACTAACATGGGAGCTGGAAAATAGGAAGTGAGAGGGGGATCAGGTCTGGATATTATAAGAACCCGAGACCAAGGTCTTCAGTTTGAACGATGCTGAGACCAGGAGAATTTGACATCTCCTTAGAAACTTTCAGCATAGAACCTTAATGCGTTGGGACAGTCACAGATGTGTCCTTGGTCACTGGAGATTCAGTGACTTTCCTCGCCCGACGTTCAGTTGGATAGTGTCCATCCAGTGAGACGTGAAGCATGTGGGTGACTGGGCTCGGCTCAAATCCTCAAGACCTCTCTCTCCCTATATCTCACCAGACGGCAAGTTGGCAACAAATGCTATTACCTTCTGCTTGTTTATTCCTCAGGTGATTTATCAAACCCTCCTCAATCTGTTGGCATGACCATATTAGCAGCAGTTAAATTAGCATTGGACTCAGTCAGTCATGTAAGTGAGGTGGGGCAGAAGTACACCATAGGACATCCAAAAGTCTGCATATTTAGTATGGTTATTAGCTGTAAATATTGTGTTCATTTAGCACAATTAATTATAAAAATAAAGTGTCAACAAAAGCTAACGCATTACCCAAAATAAGGAATTGGAGCAATTCTATTGACAAGTATTAACTAAATGCATGTATACTGTATATTTTCAGTTATATGAAAATAAAACACTATACTGATGTCTAAAGCTTACTGTTATTTATATCTATTTACTGTTGTCTGCTACAATAATGTTTTCCAATTACACTACCGCACACTACTAAGTCAGTACATTTTTTTAATGGAAGGAAATTAATATTTTTTTTCAGTAAGGATTTATTAAATTGATCAAAGGTGATAGTAAAGACATTTATAAGATAATTTTAAAAAGTTTTATATTTTAAGTAGATGCTGTTATTTTGAACTTTCTAATCAAAGAATCCTGAAAGAAAATTATCATGGTTTCCACAAAAATATTAAGCTGCACAGCGGTTTTGAACATTGATAATAAATGTTTCACAGCATATTAGAATGATTTCTGAAGGATCATGTGAGACTGAAGACTGGAGTAATGATGCTGAAAATTCAGCTTTGCCATCACAGGAATAAATCACATTTCTGTTCAATTGTAATAATATTTCACAATATTACTATTTTTTTATATCTTCATTTCCTTCATTTTCTCAGTATATATACAGTACATATATAAGAAAAATAATCAAACTAATGATAATTTAATCTGCATATTTAAAATGAAACGACAGCCCTTGCTTTAACATAGACAGGCATATCTTTTGCCAGCAATTTTGCAGTTTCTCTAGACAGATGGTCAAATCAACAGGTAATAGCTCTGACCAATCTGCAAAAGCAATCATGTAACATCCTTTAAGAGTAATTTAAACGAGGAGTTTAATGAGAAAAGAGTGTTAGAGATGCACAAGGCTGAAAATGAAGCATAACATTATGAAAGTTCCCAGTGGAAGCTAAAGTACTGCTGAAGTACTGCTCTCGAATGACTGAATGAAGAAATTAACCCCTTCCCCATTTCTCACAAGAAGCACAGAATATCCCTATATCGCCTAGCCCAGGGCTAGGCAAGTTCGGTCCTAGAGAGCCGCAGTCCTGCAGAGTTCAGCTCCAACCCTGAAAACAAAACTCACCTGCCTATAGCCTTAGTAATCCTGAAGACATTGATTAGCTTGTTCAGGTGTGTTTGATTAGGGTTGGAGCTGAACTCTGCAGGACTGCGGCTCTCTAGGACCGAACTTGCCTAGCCCTGGGCTAGGCGATATAGGGATATTCTGTGCTTCTTGTGAGAAATGGGGAAGGGGTTAATTTCTTCATTCAGTCATTCGAGAGCAGTACTTCAGCAGTACTTTAGCTTCCACTGGGAACTTTCATAATGTTATGCTTCATTTTCAGCCTTGTGCATCTCTAACACTCTTTTCTCATTAAACTCCTCGTTTAAT
>NW_015542356.1:2528670-2531091 GCF_001515605.1 Sinocyclocheilus anshuiensis | reverse complement strand
TTTACCCATGTGTGTGTATATATATATATATATATTACTTTAGGACTGTTTCTTACTACCTCAGAATGTTTCAAGTGATCTGATCGCAAACATTTTCGACACCATTTTAATTTGTACTTAGTGATGCTCTGGATCATATTGGCCTAAACCAGGGGTAGGCAAGTTCGGTCCTAGAGAGCCGCAGTCCTGCAGAGTTCAGCTCCAGCCCTGAAAACAAAACTCACCTGCCTATAGCCTTAGTAATCCTGAAGACATTGATTAGCTTGTTCAGGTGTGTTTGATTAGGGTTGGAGCTGAACTCTGCAGGACTGCGGCTCTCTAGGACCGAACTTGCCTACCCCTGGCCTAGCCTATCTGATATTTCACTCTATAATTATGTGGGGGGGGGGACTTTATATGCACCATCACTTCTTAGATGTTCAAACCACAATTACAAAGACCATTGAACCATGACCAGCCGTCAAGTTCAAAGGGGTTGAAGTTTCTGCACTGCCTATTTTGCCACAAATGTAGTTCAAAATTTATATAACATTGAGTGTATCAGTAAGAGCACCATCTGTAGGCCCTATTTGAATTTTCTCAGCCATAATGTAGTATTTATATCTACTTTTCCTTTTTAAAATAGACAGTTTCACTTTAAATTCTGTTAAACTGTTTTTATCTCTCAAGGTAGCTGATATAGGCCACCACTGTGCTGTGTAATGAGGTATAGGTGGGGAAGAGCTTTTGAAATGTACAATGTCTACTAGAATCATAACATAGTCAGGATGTGGCACTATTATCAAGAAAAATCCATGTGTGGCTTATAATAACAGAAATAAGTGACTTACTGAATAGATTTAGATTTATTAATGAAAGTGTGAAATATGGATTTTTTTAAACACTGCAGTCAGTCTTGGATATGTTGGTGTGAAAAAGAAAAACTCAGTTGGACAGCAATAGCTTAATTTCTGGCTCGCTACAATAATATCCGTGCGGTGTCCGCTGAGAGCCATTACATGTTCATATATATTTCCAACAAAACAAGTTATTGCACTGTAGTCATTGAATATTGAAGAGACACTGTCCTTGAGGACTCCTTGAGTAATGAACTAACTTGTTCAGGTTAGGCGATGTGGATCCTACAAGGCAGGTGCCAAAGTAATTACATCAAACATCTTCAAATTGCATTGCAAGGTTTGCTCAACTACCTCTGTGCCATGAATATGTCACACATCAAGCATTTCTATATGGTGCTCTCTGTGCTTTTGTGCATTTCGCCTCCTCAACATGTAACAGAAGCCTATGTTCTTTATACCATTGGGAGATCTTCGTATAGTTCCAATTTATTGATGTCAGAAGGTCTCGGTTTGCTTCTCTCATAAATTCATCATAGTTTTATTCTGTGTGCACTCTCTGGTCCAGCACAAGTGCTCTTAAACTGTAAAACATGCCAACATATTTTGACAAATATTGCATCTGCTCTACAGAAGAAGCTGCATACTTTGCAGTATCTCAACTTGTACATCAAATCGCAAAATAAGGATTTTACAGCAAATAGAAAATGACACAAAGGGAGAAGACTACCTCTATGAATGAAAACAAAAATCACAAATGAGGTGTCTCTTTGAGGGCAATAACATTAAACTTAGCAGGTTTAAGGGCAAAAAAAAATGTCCTCATTCTCAGGCCATGCAAGATGTAGATGAATTTGTTTCATCACTTGCTCACCAATCATGGATCCTCTGCAGTGAATGGGTGCCATCAGAAAAGCTGATTAAAAACATCACATTAATCCACAAGTAATCCACATGACTCCAGTCTATCAGTTAATGTCTTCTGAAGTGAAAAGCTGCATGTTTGTGGGAAACAAACCCATCATTAAGGCGTTTTAACTTTAAACTGTCAAATCTGGCCAAAGTACCAGTCCATAATCCATAATAAATCTTCTTTCAGAGAAAAAGTCCATCTCCTGTTGTCCTCTCACATCAAAATCCACAGACATATTTGTTTAAAACTGTTCTGGAGAGTTGTCACCTGTAAACAGCGCTTAATCAGTGTAAATTTTCTCCTAATTCAGATGAGATGACTTTTCACTGGACAAAGCATAATTATGGATATATGACTTTTAGCTAAAAGCAATGGGTTTAAGTTAAAAATGTCTTAATGAATTTGTTTCTCATAAACACACAGCTTTTCACTTCACAAGATGTTAATGGAGTTGAATGGATTACTTGTATATCACTGTAATGTTTTTATCAGCTGTTTGGACTCTCATTCTGACGGCACCCATTCACTGCAGATGATCTATTGATGAGCAAGTGACATTTTGCTAAAATTCCCCAAATCTGTTCTGATGAAGAAACAAACTCTTCTACATTGTATGGCCTGGGTAGGAGTGTATTTTCAGCAAATTTACATTTTGGGTAAAAAAAAAAAAAA
>NW_015542356.1:2525311-2528658 GCF_001515605.1 Sinocyclocheilus anshuiensis | reverse complement strand
TGATTTCAACAAATTTACATTTTGGGGAAAAAAAAAAAAAAAAAAGTATAATCAAAAATCTGAGATTTCATTATGAACTCGTGAATTTCTTCATGAACTTCTCCCAGTGCCATATTATCTATGCTATGATATGCACATAATTAGTGTCTTTTTAATTTTATTTTTACCTAAAAACATTTTAAAAAGGAACATCCGAGATGAAATTGCTACTTTTAAAAGAAAGAAAGAAAGAAAAATATCTGAGAACTTCATTAAAGAGCAACCTCTGAGCAATAAAATGCTCCTCTGGGTATACAGAGAGAAACCTGGCACGGAAAATGAAATTTGTCGAGTAAAAGTGTAGAGTGGATTTTTCCAGCTCTGGTAAACACTTTTACTTTGGGGATGATGAAGGTCTTCTCATGTATCAGTTTGTTTGATATGGTAGCAATATTTCTGGAAATTATCACAGTTTAAGTGCTTTCTCGAAGGTGTTAAATGAAATGAAAAATGCCTAATTTCAGCAAAGCTATTTGTGACCAGCTAGCACATTTAAACGCATTTCCTGGACATTAAGCTTTGATCACCTCAGAACCTGTTAGGACATTTTGTGCTTTGCCTTTAAACTTCCTTTAAAACTGATGCGCAAAAAGCTACAGCATTATTACGTAGTATCCCTGTGAACTTTATGACTGACAATAAGCTACAGAAAGTGACAGCTGACAGTTAATTAATTTTAATTAAATGACAAAATATTATTATTGTTGTGTTTAATTCTGTCTAGTCTAGACAGTCCTGCCTGGTCTCTTTAATTAGAATTATTAAATCTCTTACAACAGAGATGTCTGTCTGATTTACAAGGACAAAATTATGTACTGTACCTTTAGGTTTTAGCAGACCGTCCGTGTCATTTGAACCTCTGTGGCATGTAAATAAGTCGTTATTCCTGCTTCACATATTGACTTTTTGATTTTTGCAGTCTTCCTATTTACCGTTTCCTGTCTATTTCAGCTTAATGAAGTGACTCTATAATAACTACACATTTTAATCCCAAGACCAATGTTTTACTAAGTGTGAACCGTACTAAGGGGGTAACGCGAGTTACGTAATCAGATTACTTTTTCAAGTAACTAGTAAAGTAACGCATTACTTTCCATAAAAAGTAACTAAGTAACGCAATTAGTTACTTTTTTATGGAGTAATGCAATATTGTAATGCATTACTTTTAAAAGTAACTTTCCCCAACACTGACAGCTGTGCTACTTAATATTTTTGTGGAAACTGTAATGCATTTTTTTTTCAAGATTCTTCGATAAATACAAAGTCCAAACAAACAGCATTTATTTGAACTATAATTTATTTTGAATGTAATTAACTTAATGCATCCTTACAGAAATTAGAATAGCATTACATCACTTGCTCACCAATAGATCCTCTGCAGTGAATGGTTACAGTCAAAATGAGAATCCAAACAGCTGATAGAAACATCACAAAAATCCACAAGTCCATCAATTAATGTTTTGTAAAGTGAAAAGCTGCATGTTTGTAATAAATAAATCCATAATTAAGACTTAGATTTAACTTAAAACCATTGCTTCCAACTAAAATTTGAGTCCTCTATCCATAATGTTGCTCTCTCCAGTGAAAAGGTCATCTCATCTCATCTGAACCAGGAGAGAAATATGCACAAATCAAGAACCATTTACAAGCGAAAAGAGTTCTAAACAAACCTGTTGGTAGATTTTGATATGAGAGGACAACAGGGGATGGGCTTTTTTACTGGAAGAAGCGTTATTATGGATTTATGGACTATTCTGAAGCAAGAGTTTAAACATTATGATGGATTTGTTTCTTTCAAACACACAGCTTCTATCAGCTATTTAAATCAGCTCTCATTTTGACGGCACCCATTCACTGCAGAGGATCCATTAGTGAACAAGTAATGTAATGTTCAAATTCTCCAAATCTGTTCCAGCAAAGAAACAAATTCATCTACATCTTGGATGACATCTTGGGGCCTAAGAGTGAGCAAATTTTCACTTTGGGGTGAACTATTCTTTTAAGTAAGAGCGAGCCATTGTATAACATCCTTTCCTCATGTTCCAAGTGAGATTTGTCCATGGATCAGTCATTTATGGAGGCCAGTCGGCCGATGTATTTAACATCGCTCATATGCGACACAAAAGGTCAAATTACTTCATTGCGGCATGCAAGATGCTTTGCAGTCTGATTCCTTTGACTTCTTATAAGCTTATCATAATGACCTAAAAATTACAATGGCCAATCAAAATACAATCTCACTTGTGAAAAGAACCCAATTTCGGAAAAAAAGTCCACCGCTCAAAAGAAAGCTATTAATCTGTTCTTTATGCCCACAACTGCTTGAAGGCGTGAAAGAAATAGCTGAGCACAGATTTTAAAATCAATTTTAGACATTAATAACAAAATTAGATTTTCAAGGACAAAAGAGCTGTTTTGTTGTTGTTGTTGTTGTTTAGGGACAATAAACAAGAAATCTCCCAGACTACATACACAATAGAGTGATAAATCTCAGACCGTTTGTTCTAAAGCTCCTGTAAATAGTTCCCCACAGATGAACTGCAGGTGTTACAATGACTGATAATGGAGAGTGTGTCCTCGAGCTCCGCTCTGCTGCAGGGCAACACGGAATCATCTAAATCTACAAGATGGTGTGCAAAGTAACAAACAACTACACAAGACCAGAAAAGCAGGTCTAAGGACAACACATTTGGAGAATTGAGACCACATAGATCAAGTGTAGTTAGACATACCTGAAAGATACTTGTGTGTGAGAGAGCGGTTACAATAACGAATAGGCATATCTGTATTATGCAACACCGTAGCGGGAACCGTAAGCAGTCAAAATACTCAGATGTCAGATGAAATATGACCTTTCCTTCACTCTACTGCCACTTTCTGAGGTGTTGTAAAACAAACACACACACAGCCAGCAAATTTAGCATATTTGGAAGGTTGCTCCTACCTGTCATATCTCTTTAAGCATGTACCCAAGTTTCACAGCAACTCATCTGAACAGTGTTCTCTCCTGTGTTCATTTTTAGAGATGTTGTTTACGACGTGTCGTCCTGATGATTAAAACCTACAGGAATAGAAACAGACATTTCCTTAGAGTAAAGTGATATTGTTTTGAAAGGATCAGGCAAAGCAGGTTAAATAAAAATGCATGATGGCCATATGAGAGTTAGATAAACATATTTGTTTCTTAATAGGAATATTCTTATAAATAAGACTTTTTATTTAATGCTACATGCACTTTTACAAGTTGTTTGAACTGAAATGTGTGTTGGCAGTGTGTGTACACAACCACCCTATAATGATAAAAATCC
>NW_015542356.1:2505124-2525253 GCF_001515605.1 Sinocyclocheilus anshuiensis | reverse complement strand
GGGAGCCACTCAGATGCCTGTCTGTGTGACGTCACACAGACAGGCCCCTCCCACGATAGTTTGATTGACGGGTCTTAACTTAGACCCGCCCTGAGTGAGCTGTCATCAGTCCGCCATGGTTTCACTGCTGGAGATGTAGACAAGAATGACTCCTAAGCGATTGAGGTGTTCTGTTGTTGGATGTAATAATGAACAGCAGTCGTCATTTACTCTCGACATCTGAGCCGCTGAACTTGCAGTGGATTACATTTGTTTCTGAAGGGAATGCACCCCTGATCTATATAAATGCGTCTGTTCGCGCGAATCATTCATGATCCAGCCTCATCTACAGAAGAAGTGAATATAATGTTTTGTAATGAATCTTTGCAAATCGCCTTTCCTAATAATGTGCTAATTAGCAAGTTTCAGGATGAATGCAGCTAAAGTAAACAGTCTCTCTGAGAGCAGCTCGGAAAAGAGGGGCGGGGTAAGCAGAGCTCATTAACATTTAAAGGAAAATGCTACAAAAACGGCTTGATCTGAAAAGAGCTGTTTTTAAATGACACAAAATTTGATATGTGATTAATTTAATCAGTGATCATCTAATGAAAGGAGACCTATTATGCCCCTTTTTACAATATATGTAGAAGCACTGATCACATGTTGGAGCACTGCAAGGTATTTAAGAAAAAGAAACACAAGGATAAGATTGACTTCCTCAAAGGAAAAGGAATCTGTTTTGGTTGCCTGCATCAAGGTCACATCAGCAAACACTGTAGCCAGAGACTCACCTGTACATTGTGTTCCAAACAACACCCAAGTGCCCTCCACATTGAGCAAACAGAACAAAAGAGAAAGGAAGAAATGAAAAGTGACACAACAGTGAACTCCCCAGCTGTTATGCAGCCAGCATGTGGATACCTAGCCACTACAAAAGTCAAAGACTCCTTTCTACAAGCTGAAGATCACAAAGGAAATGCGCTGTAACTGAAGATGGATATCAATGAGTCTTTGACTTTTGTAGTGGCTAGGCATCCACTTTGGTGGCTGAACAAAAAAAAAGGCTTGACACTCACAGTCTTTACAAATCCATTGTCCACATAGTTGATTGGTCCAAACTTGAGGAAGCATTTACTGCAATTAAAAAATTTAAATGCAAAATGAAAAACAACACCTCAATAGAGTACAGGATTGCAAAGATATAAAGTAGATTGGAGCTTGAGTCAACACATGGAGTCAGACCGAGAGGTCAAAGACTGTCACTTCTTGTTTAGCCACACCCTCAGGTAACATCACAGGTCTTTTATCTCAGAGGCCTTGCATCTCCACCTGAGCCACTAGATGGGGTCAGCTTAAATAACACATAGAAATACAAAAAAATTAAACAAATTATCTTTGCATAAAACATAGTATTTTGGCTCCTACATATCCGGCCCCTAAATGTTTTAAGCTTAACATAAAGCATTTACATAAATATTTACCAAAGGAGCTACTAAATTATAATCCCAATATTATAATAATAAAGAAAGAAACGACTTTCCTTTGGCATGACCACTGTTGATTTTCTTCTTCCAATAGTAGGCACAGCTTTGTGATTGGTCGCTCCAAGACTTTGTTTGCAGTTTGACTGCCCGAACCATACCATTTGAGTCAGGTTTTGTTTCAACTATTCGTGCAAGTGGCCATGAGGAGCGTGGAGAGGTAGGGTCAACCACTACAACAATATCTCCAACTTTGAGATTTGTTCTTGTCTAAGACCACTTCTGTCTCACTTGCATAACTGTTACATAATCTTGTGTCCATCTCCTCCAGAACACATTCGCCAAATACTGCACTTGTCTCCACCGGTGTCTGGTGTATGAGTCATATCTGGAAAATTCACCAGGAGGTAAAACAGGTTGAGAATTATTCAAGAAAATGTGATTAGGGGTAAGAGCCTCCAGGTCGAAAGGATCAGAGGAAGCAGTGGTGATTGGGCGGTTGTTAAGAAATGCCTCAACTTCACAGAACAATGTCTGGAGACCTTCATCGTCTACAACTTGTTGGTGTAACAGAGAATTCAAAATCCATCTTACAGACCTAATAAGTCTGGTGGGACGCCCCTGGTGGATTGAAACTCCAGTCAATTCCCCTTTGGAGCATGGCATTCTGGATTTTACCACTGTTCAAACTGGTGAAAGCCTTTTTGAGTTCTCTATAAGCACCAACTAGATTAGTTCCGTTGTCTGACCAGATGTGTTTTACCTGTCCTCTCCTACATACAAATCTTTGTAAGGCATGGATACAGGAGTCGGTGTCAAGGGAGCTAGCCATTTCAAGATGAACTGCCCTGCACGACAAACATGTAAAAAGGACACCATATCTTTTGACAAAATTCCTTCCTCTTTTTGTTTCTATTGGACCGAAATAGTCCATTCCAACGTTTGTGAATGGTGGCAGATCAGGTTGGGTTCTTTCTTGTGGCAAATCAGCCATCTTTTGTTCCTCTGTTTTGTTTTTCAAACGTCTGCATGTCACACATTTAGAAATGACTTTTCTTGCTGCAGTGTTGCCACTAATGATCCAATATTTCCTACGCAACCGAGCAAGAATATGATTTCTTCCACAATGTCCATACCTTTCATGAATGTGGCGTAGCAACAGATTGGAGATATGAGATTCTTTCGGAAGAATGAGAGGATGCTTCATGCTCTCAGACATTTTTGCACTTGACAGTCGTCCTCCTACTCGCAGTAATCCATTTTGTAACAATGGATCCAGCTTGTATATGGTACTTTTCCTTTGAACATTGTGGAGGAGTTTTTAACTTTGCAAACTCATTTGGGAAAGCCTGCCTTTGAGTAAAAGCTACAACAGCCTTTTCTGCTCTCCCGAGATCTTTTGTGAATAAGTGCTTACCACTAAGTGTTGCTCTGAGGACATGCAGCTGGGAGGTCACTTTCTGATGGTGTGCACGAGTGCGGATGTTAGCCTCAAGTTCCTTCCTTTTAGCAGCAAAAATTAACAGGATGTCTCCAAACTTTTGATACCAGGCAACTGCTTTCAGTAACCTGGTCCAATCTGAGAAATAGGAAAGAAGTTTATCAGTAGGATTCTGTTGATCTTGAGTTACAATGTTACACACGACAGTACAACTCTTGACCTCTGGATCATTTTGTGTAAGAGACTCTTGCTTATACCCTTCCATAGGCCGGCTGTGTTCTGGTTCCCAGAGGAATTCAGAGCCA
This sequence comes from Sinocyclocheilus anshuiensis, assembly GCF_001515605.1. Lineage (NCBI taxonomy): Eukaryota > Metazoa > Chordata > Actinopteri > Cypriniformes > Cyprinidae > Sinocyclocheilus > Sinocyclocheilus anshuiensis. The sequence goes on along the minus strand of NW_015542356.1, from coordinate 2,522,047 downwards.
CATATCCACCGTTTACTTTCCAGAAACATTGGTATGCTCACCCCCCTGGATGCATCATCTGCCGGATTGTTCCTACCGGTTACATACCTCAATTGTTGTGTGCTGGTGTTGTCTCTTATGAATGATACTCTATTAGCAACATAAGTGTAGAATCTTGCCTTGTCATTGGTTATGTGTTTTAATACTGCCTGACTGTCTGTCCAAAACAAGGAGTCCTTCAGGGGGAGTTGCAACTCTGACCTGAGCATCTTGTCCACTTTGACAGAGACCACAGCCGCTGCTAATTCAAGCTGTGGAATCGTCATCTGCTTTAAAGGAGCAACCCTTGCCTTTCCAATCATAAAAGAGACATGAATGCTACCTTGCTCATTGGTCATTCTGATGTAACTTACAGTTCCATATCCAAGTTGATGCAATTGGAGTGACTGTGGCTTTCCACATTCATTTGGTTTCTGACAGCGTGGCACACTAAAGGCTGTTAGCTTGGGAAGGTCATGAATCCAACGTAGCCATTGTTTAGACTGAGAAGAGGATATTGGCTCGTCCCATCCATAGCCTTCTTTACACAGCTGCTGTAGCAATTGTTTAACTGGAAGAGTGAGGGGTGCCAAAATGCCAAGAGGATCAAACACAGAGCTCACCATAGAGAGAATTCCTCTGCGGGTGTGTGACTTTTCGGTGACTGTGATGTTAAATCTAAAAGTGTCATCTTCTACATTCCATTGAAGTCCTAATGCATGTTCAGTTGGCTGTTTGTCATTGTCTAAATCCAAGGACCTAATGTCTTTCCCTCTTTGTTCCTCTTCAATGGAAGATAGGACAGTTCTACTTAAAATCTCCCATGTTGCACAAATTCACCAGGTCTGATCTCAGTTGCACTGCTTCCTGTACTGTGGGCACAGACACTAGACAATCGTCAATATAAAAATTATGAATCACTGTTTCAGTTACCTGTGGTCTCATGTGACTATTGTCTTCCACTGTTCTTCGCAAAGCAAAGCTTGCACAGCTGGGAGAGGAGACTGCACCAAAAAGGTGCACAAGCATGCAATGGTCTTTTGGATTTTGCTCAATGTCCCCTTCTGGCCACCATAAGAAGCGCAGAAAGTTAACATCTGATTTTGGGACCCTTACTTGGTAGTACATAGATTTTATATCCGCCATCATTGCAATGGGTTCTTGCCGAAATCTAAGCAGGACTCCAACCAGTGAGTTGGTAAGATCAGGCCCTTGCAAAAGTTCTGTGTTCAGGGACACACCTTGATATGCTGCACCACAGTCATACACCACTCTGAGTGTTTTCTTTTTGGGGTGGTAGACTGCATGATGAGGAATATACCAGGTTCTTCCTTCCACTTGATCTACCTCTTGCTGTGGGACCATCTCAGCATATCCCTTATCCATCATGTCACTGAGAAAAGATGTGTACTCATTATGGAATAACTCATTTCTCTTGAACTTCCTTTTTAGGCTCAGAAGACGTTGCATGGCCATATGATGATTGTTGGGCATTATCACATCATATTTTCTAAAGGGTAAGTTAAGTGTGTAGTGCCCATCCGAGAGTGAGATTGACTCATTTACAATTTTCAGAAACCGTTTGTCCTCAAATGACATTTCACGTTTTTCTTCTGAGGCCTTTTCATTAAAATCATGATTGTACTGACTAATCAGCAGTTTTTCCAGATTTTCTACTGAGATTCCATTTGTGGTAGCAGATTGACAATCATTGCTTGCACTAGAATCCCCTCCTCTTAAGGGTCCATTGATTACACATCCAACTAAGGTCTTGACTGCGTATGGGCCTTCACCTTGACTATTTATGATTTCCCAGGGTTCTATGATCTTTGAGGCGTTGGTTCCTATTAGCAGCTCGATGTTGCCATCAATCTCTGGGATATCAACTTTTTGCAGGTATGGCCATCTAGCAAGGTCCTTCTTTGTGGGTATGTTTTCTCTAGTGACTGGCATCTCTTTTTGTGTGAACACATCAGGCAATTGTATGAAATTGTTTTTATCCAAACCAGAAATCTCTAGTCCTGTAATTACAAAAGTTGGCATGGACTTCTCATGACTCATTGTCTTCAACAGGATATTGGTTCTTTTACCTTTCATATTCAGCTGAGACATCAGACACTCGGTACAAAAGGTAGCGGAGCTTCCGGGGTCAATGAAAGCATAAACTGCTATGATCTTGTCACCTTTAACAGCTTTGACCCTTACTGGCACCACTGAGAGGACATTATCCTGTGTACCGGCCCCAATATGCCCACATGCTGGCTGCATAACAGCTGGGGAGTTCACTGTTGTGTCACTTTTCATTTCTTCCTTTCTCTTTTGTTCAGTCACCAAAGTGGATGCCTAGCCACTACAAAAGTCAAAGACTCCTTTCTACAAGCTGAAGATCACAAAGGAAATGTGCTGTAACTGAAGATGGATATCAATGAGCACATGACATGGACTGTTTGTTTGTACTGCATGGTATGTATGGCTTCATGTATTTCTTAAAATGAGCCATTGAAATTCTAGAAGAGGAAATCTACATCTAATTAAAGGAGACCTATTATGCCCCTTTTTACAATATATGTAAATCTCAGATGTCCCCAGAATGTGTCTGTGAAGTTTTAGCATTTGATTATGTCTATCGCGCTGAAATCATTCGTTTTAAACCATATTAGTTTGAACTTCTGATATATGGTTTTCTAAGCGCACACATCCGAAGCACGCACACAGAAAGTGGCAGTCACACAGCATGTACTAAACTAAGCTCTATTTCATGTCTTATTTCGCTTAAACTATTGAAGTTTGTGATTAAAAAAAAACACACGAGTTAGAAAAACAGTTGGTTATGTCTGTGAAGGTAAATAGCTGGGAAAGAAATTACATGTTTATATTTGATCTGTGTGGAAGCAGTGTAATATACAGTAAATAAATCACTAAATCCACTGCTCTCTTGTCTCTTCTGAGGCTGGGACTCTAAATAGTGTTCTGTGCTCATCAGTGCAGCCAAAGACAAAACAGTTAGCATGCTTTGCCCGAACTTTGCTTGGCGTTAGAACTGGTACACCTTTGTCGCTTGTGAAAACACAATGGTGGCGCCGTTGGTGGAAAGATCCCTTTTCTACGTCACCGGGGGGAGCGAAATCTGAGCAGCTCATTTTTTCACAAGCTTTCAGAGAAAGGCTTACAAAAAAAAATTAGTGGGCTGTTCTTTTTCATGTTTTCTGGGTTGGTAGATGCATCGGAGACCCGATTATAACACTTAAACATGGAAAAAGTCAGATTTTCATGATACGTCACCTTAAACTGTTATCAATATTTCTGGTCCAATCTTGGAGGAGAAAATAATTGTAAAAACTCACATATGCCAAAGGTTTATTTTGCCATCCTTTAGAAGGCCACTAGCATACAGATGGAAACTAACAGACATGGACACACACTCTTTACCTGTTCAACAAGCTTTTAAGAATGTGTTACACATGCTCAGTCGGATCACGCACTTGGCAGGGCAGATTTATCCAGTGTCCATGTCTCCTTCTCTTCATGTTTGATTTAGTTAGCACATCTGGCTTAAGGAAGTGTGCAGATAAGTATTTGATCCAGCCTGCATGCTGGAGTAGTCAGAACAGTGACAGGCATTAGTGCTTCAGCACACTTCACATATTTCAGCTTATCAGCAGTGGGACACACATGGCTCTACTGTGCAGGAGTCAAGCTGTTGATTCATGGGCTATATAAATGCAGCATTTCGCTTTAGAGTCAAATTAAAAGAAAGGAAAATGGACAGTAAGATGTTGCAGAAAAGACCACCATCGCTAGTGAAAGGTTTATTCCATGTTTTGGATGCTGTTTTGTCCACTAGGCTCCACCAAATCAACACTAACCAGTTTCCAGGATGGAAATTCAGGCTGATCTTAACCTTTTAGCAGGGAAAAATACAAATGTGAATCTTCATAAAGGATGTTTGACCAACATACTACATCAAAGCTACAATTGCAAAAATTGAATTTCTTTACATTTAATTTGTCTGAACAATTATGTTATTTGAAAAACCCGACAACAACAGAATTATGCAATCATGCTGATTATGCATTTTTTTTCACAAAAAATATTTAGCAGCACTACTGTTTTCAACAGATTATAATAAGAGATGTTTCTTAATCTGCAAATCAGTATATTAGAATGAGTTCTGAAGGATCATGTGACACTGAGACTGTTGTAACCACAGTTATAATACATTATAATACTTAAATATTCATTGTTCCACATTTAAAAAATATAATGCATTACAGCACATGAAAAACAAACCTACAAATATTATAATGCATTTTAAATTTACAATTAATTATAATATATATATATATATATATATATATATATATATATAATGCATTACATTACATTATGAATACCTTTACAATGCATTATACATAAAAGCTTTAAGCGTTACCAATAGCTCTTTTAAATTGTAATGTTTCACAATATTACTGTTTTGACTGCATTTTCTACTTCTTTCAAAAACATCTTCCTCAGTATAATTTTTTGAACAGCAACTGTAAAACACACACCATTTCAAAACGTATCGCCACATGACTGTGGTATTACATGAATCTGTTGTGTTACAATAACTCACTAATCTTGATGTGAAAAGAATCTAATTTTTCCTGTCATGGACATGTCGAGCCAATAACTTCCACACAACACGCATAAGTATACAACAAGATTTTTTACACCAAGAAAAATCTTAACACTCTTCTTATATTGTAAGATATAAATGGTATAAACAATCTTATATTGGTGACATAAATGGAATTTAATCCACATACAGCACCAGTCTCAACACAAAAATAATAATTTACACAAATTCCTGGCTCAGAAAATCCCTAGAGGACGCAGTGTCTCGTTCCCTACTCAGGGAACCATGGTTACACAAGTAACCTGAGACGTTTTCTAGTAAAGTAATCGAAGTGAAAAGAAGCGCATCACATTTTTGATATTAAGCCCTCTTTTTTTAACCTCATTGTATATTACTGTAACAGAGGTTTTTTGTTGATTACCTGAGGAAATGGACACTATGGCACAAATCCTGGCGACAGAGATTGTAAAACCACAATATGCATTTTAATATGCTATGTTTGTGTGGACTGTGTATTACTACTTTACAGTATTTAGGCAGGACCAAATACTTGTCTGCTGCATGGCACTAATAGTCAAGGTCATGGGTTTGATCTCTAGGGAATAGATACATATATTGGGAAAATGTGCTTTGGATTTGGATTAAATCATCTGCCAAATGCATGAATGTAAAGCAAATGTTATACTTTAAGGGTACACAATGTTATCATGCTACAGGAGATTGTCTCTGGACAAAAAGGGGCTGATGTTTCACTCAATTATGTCAACTGGAACATCTTATTACATTAATGAGATCGAGAAAATGGCTCAGCTGGATGCAAACTGCTAAATGTAAATGTGTGAAATAAATTTTCACTGTTTCATCAATGCGTTTAGCACAGGAAAGCTTTATAGCCTATCTGCAGTAATACCCCAGGGCGGGAGTTTCGTTATTAGTTTAAGATGAGACAATCTTCAGAGATCCGCTATAAATTTGCTGGCCCAACTTCATTATACTGAGACGTTAATACAGGAAATGGTTCTCAGTTTTGATATTATTCTCAAACCAGTGTTCGCAAGACAGAGTGAAATTTATTAGCGGGCTTACAGCTCTTCAATACAATCACAAACAATGACCACTGAAGACCACAAACAAATACACCAATTCTACAGTTAGCCCTACTCATATCTGGTTATCGATAACTGCCAGAGAGCAAATAATTCTCACAAGACCTCTTCCTATACGAGGCCACAGGCTACAACATTTCCCTCTCAGTCTCCATGGAGACTGCCGGAGACGAATGGGAGCATGTGTGCTGGTAAGTATAGGCAGTGTATGCAAATGTGAGTGAGCATTCGATTTGTAATGATGAATTAGGGGCCTTCATTGCTCATGCTGATTCAAGGCAATGCATATGGCGGAAAAGAGCAAAGAGCTTCTGAAATCAATAAGCTCCTAACAACCGACTGAGCAAAACTGTTGTGGAACTCGTTTCTCACCCTCTAGTTGTTAATGAACCACTCAAATCCCGAACAGAGCTTTTAGAGGCTAAGGTTCGTGATAAGGAACGAGGGCCTGGGGTTCCTTCTCCTCAGTCCTGATTGGATTTGATCTGCCATTTTTTCAACATACTCCAACCGTTATAGCTTACACGCACGTATAAATCATGCCTCGCTTCGTTGGAAGGGTGGAAATGCTACTTTGCATCGCAAAGCAATGCGTTTTCTGGATACGTAGAGAGCGTCTAAGTCATCCATTACTATAGTGCTCTGTCTGGGGAGCATAAGTCAATTACTCGGTTTAAATTTTGAAAGCTCCTTCATTCGTAGAGAACAAAGTAAGGCAGTACTACCCACCGCAGTGCTAAATTCTCCCCAATAACCACGCGGGACTAGTGAAGAGGCCTGCATGTTATATATATATATATATATATATATATATATATATATAATTAAAATCACAACAAATAATTATTTTGCCAAGTAATAGTTCATTAGTGACTTGGATAAGTAATATGAAAATAAAAAAATTAAATAAAATAAAGAATTTTAAAATAGCAATGGGCTTTTAACACTGAAATTGTTTACCAAGGGTTACCCCCTCATTAATTTATATAACAATTATTCTTGTTATTATTGCATATCATTTTATATTGTAAATAATACATTAAATGCCTTACTTAAAGAGCATTACATATTTTTTTTATAAAATAAACATACAAATAAAAACAAAACTATTCTAACTGTAGAATCTACTAAACGTATTCAGCTAACGTATTTTAAAGTTCCTTTTGCAATCAATGTTGCTTTGGCAGATCTATTAGTTGTCATTTACACTACAAAACTTAAGGGACATTCATATCATACTACACTTTTTGTTCCACTGAATTAAATTAATATGCATGCGAATGCAGGAAAAGAAAAAATCTCACTCGGAAGAAGTTTCACATTTTGTTGCCTTCCAAAGTTCAAGTTTGATGAACTCTGCCTTGTGAATTCATATGACATGAAGATGTGTACCTCTTAGAATAAAAAGAGCACAAACTGCAACCCTGACAACCTGTAGCACTACTTTTTTTCTTTAACCTTAGAGGTGGAATGTAGGGTTCATAGTTAAAAAATTGTTGCAAACCACATTGAAATTTTCAATTGTGAAACTTAACCCTCAAGTTAAAGTGTAGTGTAAAAAAAAAAGGTTTTATAGCGGAGTTTATCCAATGCAATACAACAATTCAATTCTGTTGAAAAGAAAGGCAAACAGGTAACAGCTCTCAATTATACTGAATATTGCTATTCATCCATCACTGCTTGCTGAAGGGCAACATATTGATGGGAGCTGTCATTATTACCGTTTCATCTTCATGCAGACAGAAACTCAATGGACTGCACTGGCATGAAGGACAGAGCCACTGAAGACCCAGAAACACACTTCTGCTTTAAACAGTCTCACCCGTGCTTCCCGACTGAATAAACAGTGCCTCCACATATGAATGTCATTAATAATCTTAGATGCATTATATATGCGGATCAAACAGGACTGCCACAGTGGAGTCTTGAACTAGGCTCATTTTAGTCTGGGAGAAGGCCACCAATCACTACTGTCAATTTAAACTAACCGCTGATCACAGCTGCTCTCCATCACTGTCATTGTAAAGATCCCATACTTTTATCCATTAAAGCAGAGAAACAAGTGAATGCCTGCGTCTGGAATACAGAATCCCGCCCAATTTCCAAATGCCAGGGATCGATAGGCAATTTGATGGATGGCTTTAGGAATAGGAAGATCCCACCATGAGAGCCCTTAGCTCAATCTAACAGGACTTGTGCAAATCAGGTTAACAGCAACCTGAGGCAAGAAGACACGTGAGTAGATAGAATATTCCTGTCCGTAGCCGGAGGATATTTGTGTTACTATACAAATGACAACAACTCTCGTTAAAACATCTGTAAACTGCTGTTCATTGCACCAAAGGCTTCAAATCAAACGGCATGCATCAATAAAGAGCATACAGTATATGCTAATGCAGCAGCGCACACATGCGTTGAATTTTGAGTGTTGATGGCGAGCAGGAGTGCATTATTAATTTATCTGTAAAGTGGCATTTACACTGACAGTGGTTTGCAGTTGTACATTGACCCAAAGTCATTCTTTTTTTTTTTTTTTTTTTTTTAAACAAGAGTTGGCACTTTCCGGCAACATGCTGACACACACCCCTGGTGATGTGAGAAAGGTGAGCTTTACTTTATGCAAATAAGCACCTGCAGCAAATACCAATGGGAGAGCAGACTGCCACCTGAACGGTCAAATACAGATACTCTGCAGCCTCCAGTCCAGAATACCTGAATAAAATAACATTTTAGCATTTCTCTTCATGTCAATGGCAGCTGCTTGGCTGGCACAGACACAAATTGCATGTACGTCATCAAGACAAATTCCTTGTACAAGTACAACCACAGTAATTTGGCAATAAAGACAATTCTGATTGTGGTCATGCTGATGGGCGTACAGTTCTGGGCGTAGAGATTTTCAGTCAATCACTAGAGCGGTAAATGTTATTAATTACCGAAAATGATGGGCTGTGGGCTGATGGCATCACAAGAACACTCGGTCTAAATCTAATTTTCTCTTATTGTCAGTGAAACATACTAGGTCTCTTATGCTCACCAATGATGCCTTTATTGGATTAAAAATACAGCAAAAGCAGTATTAGTGACATATTACAATTTAAAATAACGGTTTTCTATTTTAATGTATTTTAAAATGTAATTTATTACTGTGATGGTAAAGCTGAATTTTCAGCAGTCTTCAGTGTCACATGATCCTTCATAAATCATTCTAATATGCTGATTTGCTGCTCAAGAAACATTTTTATTATTATCCATGTTTTGTCACAGTTTCGCGGATTAATATTTTTGTGGAAACTGAGATGTTTTTCAGGATTCTGTGAGGAATAGAAAGCATTTGGATATGGAAACATAACTGTATTTACTGTTTTGATCAAAAAGTGGGCATGTTGTATTCAGTTAGAAAAGATTGTATTACACTTTTAATTGAGAATTAATTAGATTGTGAAACGTGGGCATTACATACTAGGAAAGAGAAGAGCATTGCAAAAATAAGTGGGCTTGGTGAAATCACTGAAAAAGGAAATCATTTCAGAGGTGTAGAAAATCATGAAAGATGTATGACCAAAGAATACAAACAGGAACATTTTTGCAATAAAATGCCCCGATGACTCCTGCACAGTATGACCATTTGTGGCCATTTTTGATTTCATGTTGATTTTAAGCCTCAGCCTAAATTTTCAGGTCAGCCATACTGAAATATCCTTGAGTGTGAGTTTTAATGAAGTGTTCCCAAAAAAAAAGGGAAAATTATACAATGCAAGAACATCAGCACTCTCAGACATCAAAAAACCCGAGCTGCATTCTGCACAACTCACAATTAATTACATGTTATCTCATCAAACTTTGAGAGACAATGGAGCCTGCATTCATTAGCTGACGATGATGAACTAATAGTGGCGTGACTGCGAGAGAGGAAGTGAATTTCCATAGTCCCATACCAGCACCAGGGCCACAGCAAAATGTGCAATTAGCCCGCAGGAATTGTGAACACACTGTGTGTGATCAGCCGTTTGGGTGAGTGGAGTGTCAACACCTCCAGATGAAATGTGACACACTGATTAATGGCACAGCAGCTGAGACTGCCACTGAGCTCATGAGATAGATGGGCCGGAGTTTAGTGTGACTTCAGACCACTGCATGTGACAGATTAATGCTCATCCTTCTCTGGGATCTTGGTTTAATGCATCAAGTTAGGCAAGCTCTTCAAAACACATAGATTGACAAATTAACATTTCACCAGAACAAGTAATGTTGCAGCATGATGATCTATGTTTGTCTAGGTAACCTGTTAGAAACACTGCCATTCCATTTCATCTTACCTGTCTGGTCATGATCAAAGATATAAAGAAAGACTATCCATTATATCTAACTAGATTATCTATCAGCTTAACATGTTGAAATGACAAAACTCCCTCCAAAAGCTTGTTAAAAACATACACTGTACTGTTCAAACGGTTGGGGTCAGTAAGATTTTTTTTTCTTTCTTTTTGATCAAAATTGATACTTTTATTCAGCCAGGACACATTAAATGAGAAGTAAAAAAAGAGAGTAAAGACATTTATAATGTTACAAAACATTTCTATATCAAATAAAAGTTCTGCTCAACAAAAACTCTAAAGAAGTCATTCCACACTTGATTGGGCAGCACAACCATTTTAAAGTAATTATAATAAGAAAAAGAAATGTTTCTTGAGCACCAAATCAGCAAAAAGAAATGTTATTTTGAATTGTAATAATATTTCACAATATCACTGTTTTACCTATATTTTTTATCTAAATAAAAATGAATTAGTGAACTTAAGACCTTTAAAATTAATACTCAATCAATCTTATTGACCCCAAAATTGAATGGTAGTGTACTTTACAGTGGGGGCGATTTTGTCCTGACACTTTACATAGCTCACAATTCAAAGTGTGTGGTGATCTGTTGCTGATATTTGTCATTTTTAATGTTTAGCTGAGTATTTCATTGTGGTTTTCATCTGTGGTGGAAAGCGAGTGGCAATTTCCAATGTATCGCTCCAATTTATTGCTTTTCCACGGCTCACTTTTCATTCTAGTGAAACAAAATGCAATCTATTGTGCAATTTTGGATCATTAAAATAAAAAAAGTCTGAAAAAGGTCTACTGGGGCAGATCAGAACCTCAAAACCCTTTTTTTCAGAGCAAATCCATGACCACTAGACCTACTTGTTAGTCAATTAACTTACTGCTCTGTGCATATATCCACTGACCAACAGAAAGAATCCCACGATTTACTGTAGCAGATGAGATTATAATCAAATGTCTCACAGTCATTTGAGCATTTGAATCGGTCAGCAAGAATCATTTCTCCCTCAAATTACTGTGTAATTTCACTTAATATATTTATGTGCCATTAAAGATGTATCCATTACTTCTTTACCTCGCGTTTGTTGTCCGTTAAGTCCGTGACCGTGAAGTAATGATATAAAACAATGTTAGACCCTGCACTGCCATCTATCGACGTGGACGAGCAAAATCATAAAGTTTTACGTAGGCTAGGCTACCACTAGTGATTTTCAGAGCGGTAATTAACCCTCTTACCTTTCCAACAAAAAAGCAACTCGTGCGTCACTGCTCAGGATTTTCTCTGACATCAACTCTTTGCACCGTCAGTATGCCGTACAGGTAATAATTCTTCAGCTGTAAATAACTTATTTCAAACCTTGCATCAAACTACATGACGACGCTATATGCTACTAGCGTATATACAGGCAGCCAGCATCCAATACCTTAAAGGGGTCATATGATGCTTTTTTAAAGATCATTATTGGATCTTATCTATGCACAATCAGCTTGTAACACTCCAAAGAGAAAGGAAAACTTGAAATCGCATCATATGACCCCTTTAATGAATCAACGTGGTAACGTCATTTCATCATAGTGGACGACCCGCAAAATAAATAAATAAAAAAAACTTTAAATTTAAAAATGATATTGATTTGAAGTGTTCTTTTTGAAATATGTAGACTGAAAATTTGTTTCATTTATTTTGGCATTGCTCTCATGTTTGGCAAAAAGTTTTGACTAGATTTATAAATGACAACATTGACCTCACTTTTTCTTTGTGCTTAGAACATGTTTTATTTGGTTTTACTAATATCTCCTCAAATGAAAGATTTAGCCCACCCCCTGGCTGTAGGTGTATTTTGTATACAAATTTAGTAGGCTATTTTATATATTTTGTTTTGTGTTTTATGTAGATATTTATGTGTAATATTGTAGTCCTAACTGTACTTTGACTGTGTTTACTAAAGTTTAATAAAATAAAAAAAAATAACTTTTTATAGAAAACTACTGAGTAGTCTTAATCTCATTTACACTATTCACACACCTCTTCACCAAAACTCAATTTATTATTTTTTTAATGTATGAAACTAGATTACATCTCACAATTCTGCCTTTATTTTCTCTGAATCCTGAGTTTGTTTCTGCCACAGAATAAAAAGGTAATTGCGTTGTTTTGCTGTTATTGATTTTTTTCACAGTTCTGTCTGTTTTCTCTCAATTGTGAGTTTATATCAAACAGTTCAGCCTTTTCTTGTTGGAATTACAGAATTGTTTATATCTCTGTTACTTGTTATAAACTTACAGTTTCATTTTTTTCCTCAGAATTATGAGATATAATTGTGAGATAAAAAGTTGCAATTGCCTTTTTATTTTATTTTATTTTTATCCCATGGTGGAAATAAGCTTCCATAGAATGCACTTTTAAAGTTAGAAATTAGCAAAGAGATATACTTCGAAAATACTCTATATATACTCTTCTAGACCTGATTCTTACATTTATGAAAACAATTAATTTTTGTATTCATTTTTCATGTCACGGTGCTCTTTGGAATGGGGATCAGTTCAACTTGTAAAAATCAAGGCCAAGCACTCAAGGACAAGTAAAACGTAAAAAGCCTTTATTTTCTCATGGCTATATAAAGTTAAAAACAACACCTTTGACCTCACACATTTTTGTGCAATGAACTGTTCATCAAGTTCATTTTTGTGCACCTAATTAATATTCATGAGCCAGCCCATTTCCATTTCACAACCTGCACATTTGTACTACTTAATTTTAAAATAAAATAAAGACCCATGGTCAAAACATATTGGCTATGCATGAAGAAAACCACATTAAAGTACATTAGAGCACCAGTAAACCAAACAATAGACCAATTTGGAGTAGACGTCACAGTTACGTCACTTGCAGCGCATAGTGGTGGCGGAAAACACTGGGAACAATTGGAGGGAAGCGAGTAAATTCCATGGAATAAGAGAAAAAAATTATTGTTGTGCCTTTGGATGTCAGAATCGGAATGCAAATAATTTTTATATAACACTGTCGTCAAAGATGCCATTTGAAGCTAAACGCAGACGTTTAAACGGAGAGACTATGGATGAAACCTGCTATGATTACCCTATTTTAAAGCATAAATTTGATTTCAACAATAGGTCTATATAATATTCATATAGGGAACATATTGTATTAGCCCTACAGTTGAAATACATGCATGAAATACTATTTAAACCTATAACATTTTACATAACATTTACCTATTTTATCTCACAATTCTGACTTTTTTTCTTGCAAATGCAAGTTTATATCTCCTAGTTCGGACTTTATAACTTTATTCAAGTCAACAATTGCGAGTTTGTCAATTCTGAGAGGAAAAAGCAGAAGTGTGGGATTATAAACTAAAAAGAAAGAATGACGAGTTGATTTTTCTTACCAGAATTGAGAGATATAATCTCGGAATTGCAAGAAAAGTCAGAATTTTGAAATATAAACTCAAAATGAAATTTTGTATTCTTTTATTCCATGGCTTGAATAGACTGCTATGTTAAAACTGTCATTTTCTGCCACCATATAGGCTCCGCCCACAAAAAACCGTCATCACTGTTTGCAAACACTGAAATTGGTCTATAGCTCTCCAATCATTATTTTAATGGCAAATGTAACTTGAAATTTAACACTGAAGCTTTTTATCTATTTCCTTATTTTGAGATCTCAAGAACCAGCAGTAAAACAAGTATATGATCGAATAATATTCTTTCATTTCTTTCAGAAACTTCTGCAAGTGCCCATTTTAGGAGAAGATGAGCCTGTGGGCATGCAGCGGGACACACTTCAGTGGAGGAAAGTCATCACAGCACCCTTTGCTCCTTGTTTTAATTACACACAACAAACAGCATAGATGTTTCCTAATAAGATGGAGTCAGAGAGGGTCTCATTACCAGTTATGAAGAAAAAAAAGGAGGGAGGGAGGCAGAAAGTGGGAGAGCTTTCATAAGCAAAAGAGAGGATTTCTCATGCATACAGAGGAAGTGAGTACAATAAACAGGCAGTAAATCAGTTCCAAAATGAGTTGGCATGAGAAGTGTTGTGCTTAGAGTATTTGTTCAGTGTAGAACCAGGGGTAATACATTTTTAGGAGATCATCTCAGAGTATTGATTGATCAACATCATATTTTCATCTGATTCAAAGGCCATACAGTGGATCCAAAAAGTATTTGGAAACCTAAAGGCACAATTCATCCAAAAAAGAAATTCTGTTATTTATTTTAAAGAAGGTCCCGGCTCTCTCACTCTCTCTTTTTTTTTTTTTTTTGGTCCGTAAAATGCAAGTCAATAAGATTTCGTGTTATTTCGGACCCCACTGACTTTCATAATACACTGTAAAAAAGATTTTCATACTTGAAAAAAAAAAAAAAGATTACTGGAGCACATTTTACAAGGAAAAGCTATTTCAGTCTTTCAACTTCAAAAGGTCACATTTGATTCAATGTGTTACTTGCCATGTCTTTGTAATTGTGAAATTTACTAGCAATTTTTGAGTGAGAAATAGTTTCAAAGTCGGTCCTATACACCAACTTTTTTTCCAGTGTATGGACACATTATCTTGTTTCATTTACAATAATATATTCTATTAACGTTTGACAACTAGAAAACATCCAAATATTTTTATTACATTTTTAAAAGTGAATTAAGTCTCCAAGTACTTGTATTATTCAATATTCGACTAACTGTAATAACAATGTGCTTAAAGATCAAATGCATTCTGCCGTCTAAGTTCTATATATAAGATGCTATAATTGTCATGCAATCACTTATTTTGCTTAATCACTTATATCCAAATACTTAATATTTGGATATTGTTTGCCAGTAAGTACTTTTCAAAGAGCTGCATTCTTGTGATCTGAATCAACACTTGAGACACTGGAGAACAAGTGTGTTCGCTGTGCATCAGCATTATTCTTGTTAATCTTGTTTGATCTTCACATTTGCATTAAGCATCTTCTTACAGCATTACCACTTAGCAGCGATTTATTCTTACCTACAATTAAAGGCCTCTTATTTATCAGGCATGTTTTTCAAAGTCAGTTCATTTTGGACATTTACATAGTCAAATTAATCCCTTGGCAAGTTCGCAACCGTTTTGTGCTGCAGGCGCATATCAGTTACAAATAAGATATAGATGCTAAGAAGTTAGAAGTTGTAGAAAGAGAAAATGGTCTATTTAAAACACTAGTTTAGATCTTGATAGGTGACGCAATGATTTTCTCTGAGCAACTAGCACATCTGTGACAGTTCTCAGCTTTCATTTCACGAGGGAAGAACAGAATCTCACTCTGCAGGTGCGAAGCGTTCGTCTTTATAAAGCATAAGAGCAGCAGCTCTGTGATGCAGATGTCCTGCAGTCTCACAGAGCAACACTGCGCTCTACTGACAGAATGCTGCATTCTAGCTGGGAGACTATATTCACATTCACTACAAATCAGGTATACATATTAGATATTGTGGTGAAAGGTTAAATGGTTGTCAATAACGTGTCCAGGTCATATTTCATCCTTAAAGTAAAATTATAAGGCATATTGTATGAGCATATATAGCCTACCGTTCAAACATTTGAGGTCAGTAAGATTTTGAATGCTATTGAATAACAAATCCCGCACACTATCTGTGCAAAAAATATCAAAATATTTACTGACTAAGTTTCGGTCGCATGACCTTCATCAGGAAAAAAATTCCTGATGAAGGTCATGCGACCGAAACGTAGTCAGTAAATATTTTGATATTTTTTTGATTCTTTTTTTTTTTTTTTCAGGATTCTTTGATGAGTTGAAAATTCAGAATAAAATTTGACAGAAATCTTTTGTTACACTATAAATGTAATTTTTGATCAATTTAACGTGCCCCTTCTGTATTAATTTCTTATATTTAATGGCAATTATGGCAAATCTTATTCTCATTACTGTAATGCAATCAATCAATCAATAGGGAAAATATTCACAATATACATAGTATTTATGGCATATGATAGTATTTGCTGTACTGCCTTTACGCAGATTGAAATTAAACTAGAGAATAATGGGAACAAAATAAAAGAAAAAGTAGTTACATTTAAAATACATTTTCTAGACGCATTACAGTATTGAGAATTTGGAGTGAAAATGTACTTAAAGGGTTACTCCACCTCAAAATTAAAATTTTGTCATTAATCACTTACCCTCATGTCGTTCCAAACCCGTAAAAGCTTTGTTCGTCTTCAGAACACAATTTAAGATATTTTGGATGAAAACCGGGAGGTTTGTGACTGTCCCATTGCCTGCCAAGTAAATAAAACTGTCAAGGCCCAGAAAAGTATGAAAAGCATCGTCAGAATACTCCATCTGCCATCAGTGGTTCAATCTGAATTTCATGAAGCGACGAGAATACTCTGTACATGAAGAAAACAAAAATAACAACTTTATTCAACAATTCGTGTCCTCAATGACCTGGTTGGTCTTTGCCTCCAACACACCTATCTATTGTCGTCATGTGTGCGGAGTTTAATTGTTGAATGTTATTGAATGAAATCTCTTATGATCAACAAGGCTGTTTTCTGTTTTAATTAGTGCTGTCAAACGATTAATCGCATCCAAAATAAAGGTTTTTGTTTACATAATATATGTGTGTGTACTGTGCACATTTATTATGTATATATAAATATACTGCTTATATACATTCAATTTTTTAATTAAATTAAATGTATGCATTTAGCAGACGCCAAAGCGACTTACAGTGCATTCAGGCGATACATTTTTTTATCAGTATGTGTGTTTTCTGGGAATTGAACCCACAACCTTTGCGCTGCTAACGCAATGCTCTATGACTGAGCCACAGGAACT